>NC_083228.1:3151283-3451283 GCF_032191835.1 Heteronotia binoei | reverse complement strand
TTTTTTATTATGATACTCGCTGATTCGTTTTCAGTTCCCTTCCTAATAATCCCCAGCATGGTGTTGGCCTTTTTTATTGCAGTTGCACACTGTCTTATTTTCAGTGAGTTCTTCAAATACCCCAGTGAGTTTATGCAGCAATTCTAATACACATCACACTCAAGCAAAATTGGGGGTGGAGCCAGGAGACTTTGGGGATGGAGCCAGAAGCAAGGTTATGACAGGCACAATTGGACTCTAAAGGGAGTTCTGGCCATCACATTTAAAGGGACTGTGCTCCTTTTAAATGCCTTTCCTTCATTGGAAATAATGGAGGAGGGGGCACCTTCTTTCTGGGCTCATAGAATTGGACCTGCTGGTCCAATCAATCTGAAATACTGAGAGTTTTTTTTTAAGAGGGGCACCAGAAGCCATGCTGAAAATTTGACGCATCTACCTCAAAAAAACAACCCCCCCAAAACCCCAGATACCCACAGATTTGAATACCCTCTGGGAACCAGTCTCCATAGGATATAATGGAGTACCCAGTGGACAGTCTCCCCCCACACACACTTTCTAATATCCCTGAAGCGTGGGGAGGGCCTCCAAACCAGAGGATCCCCTGCCTCCAACTGGGGATTGGTAACCCTATGCAGGCCTCATCCCCACTGCTCCACAACCCACCCACCAAGCCCAAAGAAGGTCCCACTGGTGGACCTCCTAATGGCACCTGGTGGACCTCCTAATGGCACCTGGTGGTCCTCCTAATGGCACCTGGCGTTTTTTGGCCGCTGTGCGACAGTGTTGGATTGGATTGGACATTGGCCTGATCCAACATGGCTTCTCTTATGTTCTTTAGAACTAGCAATAAAACAAGAATTTTTTTTTTAAATGTGCTGTTATAATAAGTCAAACCAGTCATTGTCTTCAGTCTTCTCCAGGCAGGCAGGATATATCCAAAGTCCACAGCAGAGTCTCTCAGGCAGCAGGAGCGTCAGGCTCAGGGCAGCAGCTGAAGCAAATGTCAGCCGCACAATCTCCAACCAAACTTCTCAGCAGCAAGGGAGCCTAGCTCAGCCAGACCCTTGCTTTTATGCTCTCTGCCCATGCACAGAAGAATTTTTTAAAAGAATGAACTTCTGTGATTAGCTAAAGAGTAGTGTATATTTCCCCCAATCTGAAATCCTATTGGCCAAACTGCCACTGCTCCTTTCCTCCTCTCTCCTACTCCCCGGGAAACCATTGCGGAAAGCAAGGCAGGTAGCTGAACTTCTCATTTGAAGCCAGCAACATCAATCTTGCAAAGCTGCAATGCAATGCCAGTGTTAACTGGCTCTAAGTTCCTCATAAAGGGCATTTGCCTTTGGCCTGCAGAGATCCCTTTTCCTCTCCCTCCTATTGCCCTGGAAAGAAAAATCAAACAGTGAGAAACAGCCACAAACAGAAGGTAAGTGCATCTCTTTAAAGTTTACCCCACTCCCCAAGCCACTATTCAGTATTGCCAAATATTCCCAAATAAAAGCTGAATAATTTCAGCTCTCATTTGGGATTGTCCATTCAGGAAATTGAATAGAACAAGTTGAATATTCAAATTGAATATTCAAGAACAAGTCATGTCAGACTAACCTGATCTCTCTTTTAAAGAAAGTGACTATCTTGCTGGATCAGGGGAATGCTGTAGACATCATTTATCTTGATTTCAGTAAGGCTTTTGATAAGGTTCCACATACTATCCCTGTTGACAAGTTGGTAAAATGTGGTATGGATCCTGTTACTGTTAGGTGGATCTGTAACTGGTTGACAGATCGCACCCAAAGAGTGCTTGTGAATGGTTCCTCATTCTCTTGGAGAGGAGTGACAAGTGGAGTGCCTCAAGGATCTGTCCTGGGGCCTGTTTTGTTCAACATCTTTATAAATGATTTGGATGAAGGAATAGAGGGAGTGCTTATTAAATTTGCCAATGATACTCAGTTGGGAGGGGTTGCAAACACAGAAGAAGACAGAAACAGGATACAGGATGACCTTGACAGGCTGGAAAACTAGGCTAAAATCAATAAAATGAATTTTAACAGGGAGAAATGTAAAGTTCTGCATTTAGGTAGGAAAAATCCAATGCATGGTTATAGGATGGGGAAGGCTTCTTTGCAGTAGTATGTGTGAAAAGGATCTAGGGGTCTTAGTGGATAATACACTGAACATGAGTCAACAGTGTGATGCGGTGGCTAAAAAGGCAAATGCAATTTTGGGCTGCATCAACACAAGTATAGTGTCCAGATTACGTGAAGTGATGGTATCGCTTTACTCTGCTCTGGTAAGACCTCACCTGGAGTATTGTGTTCAGTTTTGGGCATCAGATTTTAGGAAGGATATAGACAAGCTGGAACGGGCCCAGAGGAGGGCGACAAAGATAGTGAGGGGTCTGGAGATCAAGTCCTGTGAGGAAAGGTTGAAGGAGCTGGGGATGTTTAGCCTGGAGAGGAGGCGGCTGAGAGGTGAGAGGATCACCCTCTTCAAGGACTTGAAGGGCTGTCATCTAGAGGATGGGGTGGAATTGTTTTCTGTGGCCTCGGAAGGTAGGACCAGAACCAGTGGGTTGAAATTAAATCAAAAAAGTTTCCGACTCAACATCAGGAAGAACTTCCTGACTGTTAGAGCGATTCATCAGTGGAACAGGCTTCCTTGGGAGGTGGTGGGCTCTCCTTCCTTGGAGGTATTTAAACAGAGGCTAGATGGCCATGACAGCAATGAAGATTCTGTGAATTTGGGGGGAAGTGTTTGTGAGTTTCCTGCATTGTGCAGGGGGTTGGACTAGATGACCCTGGAGGTCCCTTCCAACTCTATGATTCTAAGAAATACCTGAATACCAGGTATTATTCAGTTATTCATTCAGTTTGGTTTATACCAAATGCACACCCCTATTCAAGAGCAAACCAGATGTTATAGAAACATGATAACTTATCAGTGCTCTGAGTAGTAGAGGTGAGTCAAAAACTGAAGGGAAGAAATGCAGTGTCATAGGGAGCACATAGGCAGTAGGGCACTAGATGACTCGTTCCTTGCCATGGAAGGTCTGTTCAGAAAAGAAAAAATATCTCTGGCCTGTGATGAAACCACGTTATCCAAGCAAAGCCAAAACAGTCACAATGGCAACTTAGCTGAATAATATTAATACATCCTTCTAGGACAGGTGCAGTCATCTGAACGGCAGAGAAAGGGGGAAAGCTGGGAACTATGAAGGAACCAACCACGGCCTCCCTTTTAGTCCTTTCCCATTTGATAAACATCCACGTGCAAAAGAATATGTTTTCTGGGCAGGCAAGCAAGTAATCCTCATGCAGCAACGCCCCCCCCCTTGGAAGCTACTCAGCTGAACAGAATAAATCATTTAATGGGATAAAAGGCTCCTTTAATAAAGGCCACTGTCTCTTCAAGAGAATTCTTGACTATGAGTGCAAGTATTTATCCCTCCTTTTGAAAGAAACCAAAACATCCCTTGCCAGTGCATCAGTCTGAGTGTTTGTTTGCTTTTTAAGTCCATTGCTTTCCACCGCTCTGCTTTTTCTTTTTCCTCTAAAAGTGGAATGCCTGAACCTCTGGAGAAATCCACTCCATTGTTAGAAATAGCCAAAATAGGCTTGCAACTAGTAAAAGATGCCAAGATTTTGCACCTTGCTCCGTGACCTAAAGCAAAAATGACATGAACATTGACAAATTTGACAAGGAAATTTGTGCAAAAAACAACTTCTATTTGGCTAGCCAAGCAGCAAATATGTCGGATGATATGCTTTATTAAGCAATCCATTTTTCAGCAATAGCTGAGCCATCTGCAAAGGTTAGCGTGCATCAGGCTTTCCACAGAATTTCATCTGCGTCTGCAGCTAGGTGCGACACACAACCACATTTTTCATGTACATACAATTTTGGATGCAAATCGAATACTTGATGAAAGAGGTGACCTTCCAGATTGACTTCACCATACAGTAAAGTCACAAGCAGAGAAGCCGCTAAAAGAAGAAAGGCTGCTGCTGGGGGTGGGGGGATAAATGGGGGGATTGAAATCGTGGCGGCTTAAAGATAAAAGAGGAGGGGAAACTTAAGAGCTTTTGGAAGAAATGTGCCTGAAAAGAAAAAGCCAGCCACGGAATAAGAGGGAAAAGAAAAGCCATAACCTCTCCAGGTTTATGATTATTGCTGCCAGTCCAAAATGATCAGAATTTGGAGTGAGCTTACAGTTTGGGGAATTTATTCTATTTTATTTTATTTGTGGCCGATGGAAAAGGATTTGCATTTTGACTACCAAATATCAGTATCTGTATGCCAATGTCTGGATATTGTTTCTATTCAGATTGATTTTTTTAAAGGACATTGTGCCAGTGATAAGACACATAGATGCTCATTATTTTGGTTACTAGACTGCTGGGAGGAATAAAATGGCCTGATGGCTGCTGTCTTTGTCAGCCGGACTGAGGACTCAGCCTTCACCATCCAGTTAAGGTTTTCATTCAGCAATGCAACTTTGGGCACCAGGAAATTCAGGAAGCAAAGCTATGTTCTTTGAAAAATTGGTTTCTGAAATTAAAATATCAACATCTGAATGTTTAAAATGTAACATTTTAAGATTTAAATTCTTAAGATTTAAATTCATAAGCCAGGGTTGGGGGAAAGTCCAAGTCTTTAATGTAAAGCAAAAAAGAAGAAGAAAGGAGGAGGAGGAGGTGGAGGAGGAGGTGGTGAAGAAGTTGTTCATATGATATGTTACTCACAGGTAGAGTCTGCCTTGTGTATCTTTATATAATAGAATCTGGTGGTGTTTCTCTGGTGTGCTGACAGTGTAATGTTCCAGCTTTTATATGCATGTATTGATAAAAATGTATATGTAAGTCCACTTATATTTCTCCTTTAATGAGCATTCAAGGTTGTTTGCAAATTAAAAAAACAACATAAATGGATATAAAAACAGCAGCAACAAAACACAGTAAAAACAGCTGCATGGAAACAGGAAGAACAAAAACTAAAGAGATTTAGGGTTGCCAACCCCCAACTGGGGCCTGGAAGTCTCCTAGAATTACAGCTGATCCCCAGAATACAGAAGTCAGTCTCCCTGGGCAAAAATGGCAGGTCTGGAGAATGAACTCTATGGCATTGTACTCCACTGGGATCCCTCTCCTCCCCAAATAGGCTTCCCAACCCTCCCACCCTGGCGGGGGACCCCAGGATTTCCACCCTCTTCCCTCGCACCCCCAAAAAATGGAAGCGGGGGGAAGGGGGAAAGCCGGGGAGCATGGCGAGCCGCCCGATCCTGGAGCGGGTGAGGCCGCCGCGCCACGCCACTGCTGACCCCTCCCCGCCCACTGCAGCTGCTCCTCCGAGATGGGCCCAGGCTGAGCCCATCTCGGAGGAGCAGCCAAGAGCAGCGCAGGCAAAACCAGAGAAGGGGAGGGCGAGGCAGGCCAGGAGCATAGAGAGCCACGAATCTGGCCCATCTAGGACCCGGACTCGCGGCTCACCATGCCCCCAGCCCGCCTCCACCCCACCCTCCGCTTCCACCCCAGAGGTGGAGCGGAGCGGGCGAGGCTGCCGCGCCGCTGCCGCCTCTTCTCTGCTCGCTGTGGCTGCTCCTCCGAGATGGGCTCAGGCTGAGCCCATCTCGGAGGAGCAGCCACAGCGAGCGGAGAAGAGGCGGCAGCTGCGGGGCGGCTCGCCACGCTCCCCGGCGCCGTTTCCCCCCTCCCCCCTAGCTCCACCCCAGTATCTCCTGGCTCCACCCCCAAAGTCTCCTGGCTCCATCCCCAAAGTCCCCAGATATTTCTGGGGTTGGACTTGGCAACCCTATCCCCAAACTCCACCCACTCAAGGCTCCACCCCCAAATCTCCAGGAACCTCCCAACTAATTTAACCATCTAGTCTTCTTTTGTTCTACAGGACTACTATAATCTGTTCTAGAGGTCTTAGTGGACCATACACTGAGTCAGCAGTGAGATGTGGTGGCTAAACAGGCAAATGCACTTTGTTGGCTGTTATCAACAGAAGCATGGTGTCCACATCACATGAAGTGATGGTATTGCTTTACCCTAAACCTGGAATATTGTGTTCAGTTTTGAGCATCACAATTTAAGAAATATATAGATATGCTGGAAAGTACCAGAGGAGGGCAACAAAGATGGTGAGGGGTCTGGAGAATGTCCTATGAAGAAAGGTTGAAGGAGCTAAGGAGATGACTGAGAGGTGATATGATCACCATCTTCAAGTACTTAAAGGGCTATCATGTACAGGATAGTGCAGAATTGTTTTCTGTTGCCCTAAAATGTTGGACTAGAATCAGCGGGTTGAAGTTAAATCAAAAGAGTTTCCACTAGGAAGAACTCCCTGGCAGTTAGAACGGTTCCTCAGTGGAACAGGCTTCCTCGGGAGTTGGTGGGTTCTCCTTCTTGGGAGGTTTTTCAGCAGAGGCTAGATGGCCACCTGACAGCAATGCTGATCCTGTGAATTAGGCAGCTCCTGAGAAGGAGGGCAGGAAGGATTGCATCAGTGCTTCGTTCTCATGACTCCTTACACACCTAGGGAAATGCTGCTTGCCACTTTGGGGTCAGTCAGCAATTTTTCTCCAGGTCAGTTTGACCAGGGATTCTGGAGGTTTTTGCCATCTTCTGTGCATGGAGCAGGGGTCACCGGGGATGTGTGTGTGTGTGTGGGGGGGGGGGGGTATTTGTGAATTTCCTGCATTGTACATGGGGTGGGGCGGAGTGGACTAGGTGACCACGGAGGTCCTTTCCAACTCTATGATTCTATGATTTGGAAGCTGAATTCTTGCTGATGTCCTTTTGTGTTCAAAAACAGCCACAGCAAGGGAGATGTTATATACATAGGCCCACCCATTCATTAAGCAAAAGGGATATATTTATAAGCCAAAGTGGATCCAGAGCTTTGCTCTTCCCTCCAACATACTGTTTCTGTTTTTTTTAAAAAAATAATAATAATAATGATAATTAATAATTAATAATTAATAAAAAATTGTATCCCACCCTCCCCGCCGAAGCAGGCTCAGGGCGGCTCACAGAGCATAGCATAATATACAACATTTCAACAGTTAAAACCAAGTGTTTACAAACATATATACATGTTATTATCATACATTAAAACCATCTAATTAAAACCATCAAATTAGTTTGGTGCTAAAATCTCAATGTTACCCATCTTACAGTTTTCCTGTGGCAACGGTCTTCTTTCTACAGTAGGTTCCACATTAAGTAAACGTCAGCTGCAAGAGAGTAGTCTTGCAGGCCTTCTGGAACTGGGAAAGGCTCCGCAAGGCCCACACCCAAACCCAAACCCCTTTGATTAACTGCTTGAGCAGCCTAGGAATGAAGGAAAACCCAGGGGACAAATGACACAAGACATTGTTTGACAAGTCAAGTAAGGGGGACCGGATTTCCCTCACAGCAGCTGCAGGGAATATCACTTCCCCAAGCACTACATAGCCCAACTGAGATTGGGACAACAGCGCCAGGGGAGGAGGGGCTTCTATCCACCATCCCCCCCCCCCACTGTTTTTGTGAGTTGAAATGGCCTTGGGTGGTGCCTGCCAGGGGTCACATAATGTCACCCCTGAAAACCCTCCTTGCAGCTGCCCTAGTAGGTTTGTTTAAGAGAGTATTGCATTATTTGGCTCTTAAGTCGCTTGACATGCCAATGTTGTTATGCTTCCCTGTGCAAAGGAAAGAGATCCAGCTGTCTCTAAAACTGAATTGCTTTCTCCTATCCATCTGCAGCCTGGCCAGCAGAATCCCCTGGGTGAGAAGCAGAAGCCCAAAAATGTTTCACCAAATTGGGTGATGGTGGGCGAGGAAGAAACACTCAAAAATGTGGCCCCCAAGTAGCAGGCTGGCCTACATATGCGGCTAGTTTTTATTTCAAGGAAAGAAACTGACCCAGCTTTTGAAAGAGATGAAAGAACCAACAATGGATCCAACTTCTTCTTCCATGTCTTCTTTTTCTGCACACAGACTTCGGAGTTCTGCAGAACTGATTATCAGACAGAACAGAAACAGGATGACTAGGGTTGCCAAGTCCAATTCAAGAAATATCTGGGGACTTTGGGGGTGGAGCCAGGAGACTTTGGGGGTGGAGCCAGGAGCCATTGGGGGCGGAGCCAGGAGCAAGGGTGTGACAAGCATTATTGAACTCCAAGGGAGTTCTGGCCATCACATTTAAAGGGACAGCACACCTTTTAGAATGCCTTCCTTCCATAGAAAATAATGAAGGATAGGGGCACCTTCTTTTGGGGCTCATAGAATTGGACCCCCTGGTCCAATCCTTTTGAAACTTGGGGGGTATTTTGAGGAGAGGCACTAGATGCTATACAGAAAATTTGGCACCTCTACCTCAAAAAACAGCCCCCCCCCAGAGCCCCTGACACCCGCGGATCAATTCCCCATCATTCCCTATGGGAATCGTTCCCTATGGGAATCGTTAATGGCTGTGGGGGTGGAGCTTCCCCCGCTGGCCAGCTGGCTGGGGGAGGGGGGAAGCCTGTAAAACCAGGGGATCCCCCGCTGGGACCTGGGGACTGGGAAGCCTAAGGATGACCTTTCTGATTTCTCCATGCTTCCCCAGACAGAAATGAACCCAACTTCACAGAGTTGTCAACTCAGTTGTGAAATTCACGGATATTTGTGGGTGGAGCTTGGGGAGGGCAGAACTGGTTCAGAGGAGGGGCACCAGGAGAGCGCAATGCCACAGAATCCACCCTCTAAAGCAGCCATTTTCTCCAGGGGAACTGAACTCTGTCATCTGGAGGTCGGCTGCAATTCCAAGAGGTCTCCAGGTGGCACTTGGAAGTTGGCAACCCTGCTTACTGGACCCAGAAGAGCAGGGTGATGATTTCCACTTCTTGGACCTTCAGGAAAGGCTGTGGCTTTTGCTGTTCTTTCTAATGTGGCCTGCTTCTCTGCTGGACTCAGATGGATGGGCTCTTTGCATCCTTTTTCTAAGTTGCATCCACTTGTCTTCGTGAAATACATGGAAATAATAATCCTTTCTCACTTGCTAAATGAATATGCAGCTAGTCCACAAGACTGCAAGTACAGCCTGCTGATCAGGTCTGTGGTCCATCTAGTTTTCCTGTTTCATAACAGCAGCCATCCTATTGCCCTGCAGCACCAAACAGGGCAGAGATACCAAGCCCCTTGGCTGCTACTTGACATTGTAGGGTTGCCAAGTCCAATTCAAGAAATATCTAGGGACTTTGGGGGTGGAGCCAGGAGACTTTGGGGTAGAGCCAGGAGCAAGGTTGAGACAAGCATAACTGAACTCCAAAGGGAGTTCTTGCCATCACATTTAAAGGGACTGCACACCTTTTAAGTGCCTTTCCTCCATTGGAAATAATGAAGGATAGGGGCACCTTCTTTTAGGGCTCATAGAATTGGACCCCCTGGTCCAATCTTTTTGAAACTTGGAGGGTGTTTTATGGAGAAGCATTGGATACTATGCAGCAAATGTGGTGCCTCTATCTCAAAAAACAGCCTCCTCAAAACCCCAGATACCCACGGATCAATTCTCCATTATTCCCAGGCCTCAGATTCAGTGGGAGTTCACAGGAGCACAGCTCCTGAACTTTTTTGAGAGTTCCTCCTCCTCCTTCTGAGAGTTCCACCTCCTTGTCCATTGAATAGTATTGCAGCTGCATAACAATCCCTGGATGAGCTCCACCACCTATTTTTCTACAAAACGACCCCTGATTATCCCCTATGGGAATCAGTCTCCCTAGGGAATAATGGAGTGCCCAGCAGACATTTTCCCCCACATTTTCTGGTGACCCTGAAGCGGGGGGGGGGGGCTCCAAACCGGGGGTTCCCCTGCCCCCACCTGGGGATTGAACAACACAGATTGCTGGTGAAAAAGTCTTAAAGGCCACTTAAATCCTTTGCAAACCAAATTCTATTATATTCATAGAACATATCAAAAAAGCATGTTATACTTCTCATATATTACATACATTATTCATATCATAGCATTTAGAACATAAACCCTTATCAAAGTTCTTAAAATTACAGTCCCATGCACTTGCAATTAGTGTGTCCTACAGTAGCAATATGTTAATTTCAATTTTTATAATAGTTCCAGTCTTAGTTGCGGTCGAGAAGAAGGATTACAGAAACATGAAGACAATTTAGGATTCATGTTGCCACCTTTTTTTAAAAAAAGAAATACAGCTACTTTACAGTCTACAAGTTTTACCTGACAACAGCACTCAGAGAAAAAAAAGTTGGCAACTGGATTTCATGCTGGATTTAAATCGTGGAGTGATGACTGCACAAGGATTGCCCCATGGGAAGCCCCACACACCAAAGAGTGGTGGGGCAATATCCTCTCTCCTTGCACCCCACTCTGGCCCTGAACCTGGAGAAAAGAGGTCAACCACTCCAAGGCTATCCCCCAGTCAGTGGGCCCACAGGTCAGAGTCAGCCATCTTGAATGCTCCTGTTAGATCCAATAACAACAGCAGTGCCCACCTTGATCCAGCTGTCTTTCTGAAGTGTACACTAGACCAGGTATTGGGATTTTCTATATGCTACTGAGTATTGCTTCTGTATAGATTTAGGGTTCAATAAATAAATTTAGTTATGTTGTCACTCTGCCTCTCTCTTTTGAGAAGCTGGCTTCTCAGCCAGTCTCCATCCACCCAAGAAAAAAACCCTGGTGGAGTTTGGGGACTTCAGGCAGTGACCTGGGCCTCCAAATTCACCAACAGGTAGGGGCAGCAACAGTAGCTCCCCGCCAGCAGCTGCCCCCCCTTAAAGTATGCTGATGCCAAACTAGAATGGGGAATCATAGGAACTTTGGTCATTTAGACCAGGGTAACTGAGGGTCAGACCTAGGTCATGACAGAAGTATATATTGTAGACATTTACATCAGTCAATTTAAATGATCAAAATACATGAAGCATGGTATTTTAAAGGGCCCACGTAGGTGAATCAGAGTGTCTAGTTCTGAAAGACTGCATAGAGATTGTGGGCACAACAGAGCTCTGGTAGGACAACAGTAATTAATGGGATGCATTTATCTTGGCGATAAAATCCATAGAAAGGACGAGAGGTTATTTTGGAGGCGGTGTTGCTCTTTAAAAAAACCCAATTATCATATTGTATTGTGTGTGGTAGAACCAGAAGGTCCTAAGATAGTCAGGCAGACTGAAGCTCTAGCTCTTTTTTAGCATCATACAATGAGCTTGGCTCAGGGCTTTTTTTGAGCAGGAACGCAGTTCCGGCTGGCTTGGCATCAGGGGGTGTGGCCTAATATGCAAGTGAGTTACTGCTGGGCTTTTTCTACAAAAAAGCCCTATGTGAAACAATGGTGATGTTAGGGTGTGTGGCCTAATATGCAAATGAGTTCCTGCTGGGCTTTTTCTGCAAAAGGTCATATCATTTATGGGAGGGGGTGGGACTGAGAGAGCTGTGAGTGACCAAAGGTCACCCAGCTTGGCTTCAAGTGGAAGTGGGTGAAATCAAACCCAGTTCTCCAGATTAGAGTCTATCACTGTTAACCACTTCACCATATGGCGCTCTGGCATTGTTCTAAACTGTGAAGATGGCTCCAGCCCAAGAAATGGGGACCTTTGCAAGGAACAAACTCCTCCAGTGTGGCTTGAGAAGCCAGGATTAAAAGTTACTGGATAACATCACTTGCTCACCAAAACTCTGACTGTGATCATGAGACAGAGAAAGAAATCAGGGAAGCAAACTGCTTGGGACTCAGAACAGTACTGGCATATTCACATTTATTCTCCAAGGGTGGAATTTTATGACATAAAAAAAGAAAGAAAGGTAAAGGGCCAAATGACCCCAGCGCTGAATTTGCTGATCGTGCGGGGAAGCTGGCGTAGATACCGCCAGTTTTGGAGCAGCTTTTCCAGCCGATCACGTGATCGGCGGTGGGGGGACACCTTGCAAGAGCTTGAGGAGCCCGCTCTTTACAGTTTTGCCTGGTGGGTGAGTGGGTGGGAGGGAGAGAGGGGGAGGTGCCACACAGAGGGGGCGGGGCAACCAGAACCGCAGGGAGAAAAGTGATGGTGGAGAGAGTGGGGCCGCCAGGGGGACCCTCCATCCAAAACATTTTTCTGTGGGCCCCGCGAACTGGAATTTTCTGGCTATGGGCCTGGTTTTGGGGGTTCAACACTGTGTTAGAACCTCTTTTTAATACATCGACTTTTACTTACAACCACTTGTGAAAAAAATTCCAGCCTTCCTAAAGGACACCAAAGATTTCATTAAATAAGACTGAGGATATGGCAATCCCAGCAAAGCATTTTAATTACATTTGATGTGGTGTCACCTTATATTTGGATGCCTCATGAGGAAGCGAGACATTGTATTCAAGAGAAGTTGAAGGAGAGACATGAATTGGTAGTACCAACATTCCTTTTATTAGAACTGGTGGATTTAATTTTAGGAAAAAACTATTTTCATTTCATTGAAGATTTTTACCTACAGGTAAAGGGTGTTACCATGGGCAGGGCTTTTGCGTCTAGTCTGCCCAATTTATTTATGGCCAAATTGGAGACGAATTTCATTTGTGATGGATATATTAATCCTTTTTTCCCCAATATGTAATAACTTACAAGAGATTTATAGATGACATTTTTCTAATTGTGAGAGATTCCACTATAATTGAGGACTTTGCATTGTGGATGAATACTATCCACCTCTCCATTAAATTCACATGTCAGTGGAACATAATTATATATTTAGATACACATGTCTGATTCAATCAGGAAAATAATTTATAAATGTTGGTTTTTAGTTCAGGATATTCCAGGATGTGCTGACTTACCTTATATTGTCAAGAACTGTGTTTTGCCATGTTTGTGCAGGCCTCTTGGCCTACTTCCTTGTTCTTATGCTTAATGCTTGCAGATGCTTTGCTGGTTTCTTCTCTGTACTTTTGTAACTGCTCACAAATAACCATTCTGCCTTGGCTGCATATTTCTGGAAGAGATGAAGGTCACCAGTTACCTGCTGTCTGAAGAAACTTTCACTTTAAAAAGGAGTCTGTGAACTGTGGGGGGTGGAGAGCGAGGATGGGCAAGGTGTCTGTCTTTGAATAACTGCCCACCACAATTTGCACGCCTATTTGCACTGCATAATTAACGACTCCTTGACCAACTATAAAGGTGTGCTTTGACCAGTGTTAACCAGTTTTGGCAAAGCCTGTCTTTGCTGTGACTATGTCTATCAATTCCAATAAAAGCCTAATTTGATTTACATCAAAGAAGTGAACTGGGTGATAACTGCACAGAACTTGACATATATATAGGGCTACAAAGGAGAAGAAACAGGAAATATTTTAATTAAATCTTAGGGGGCATTTTTGCTGCAGGTCCTGTTTGGCATGTGTATTGGTGTGGAAGTCTGATGAAGTAATTTTATCTTTTTTCAGGAAGAAATTGACCTCTTGGACCTCATGTGCAACAAAAAGAATTATTTATTTACTAAAATGTGCATGTTCCAAATTATATGGGATCCTCCCTGAGAGCTATCAAGGTACAGTTTTGTGAATGTAGGTCATGAATTAGGACACAAATTCAGGATGCTGCACTGATGTAACGCTTTCAGTTCACGAAACACTCTCCCAGTGAATCTACTTTCCTTGCATTGGAAAAAATTGAACCACATTCATATGTGCATGTTGATTGTGTAGAGAATGTTATTAGATACACACACTCAAGACCTCAGCCCCAAGGATTCTCAATCAGAATATGGAATTGTCCTCCTTGTATGATATCCATGTACTAATGGGTAATATCACTTTAAACCTTTGGGCGGAAATATGCAGGTATAAGTAATCAAGGAGTCTGGTCACCTATAAGATCATGTTTGTATGTATCAATCAATCAATCAATGAAGTTTATTATGGTCAAAGGACCAACAAGGTTATATACAGATTTAAAAATACAGTTTTTAAAAAAGTATTGAGATTAAATTGATACATAAAATGAAATCATATAATAAAAGAAAAACTCTGATTCATTTTTCAACATTTGACATTTCCTTAATCAGGCAGTTTCACTTTCTGAGTGCTAGTACACAAAAATTTGCTACTGCATAAGATACAACTTTCTGAGTGTCTTCTAAAAGGTATAACTGAAGAATTTCATGGCTAAAATCAATATAATATTGTAATGGCTTAAAACTGGAGAGTAGTCGGGTAATTATTTAAAGTCTTTCTTCTTGATAATATTCACAGTGTAAGAATATATGTGTAACAGACTCAACCACTTTGCTCAAGCAAGGATAGCAACTGTGCTGCAGAGGCAAATGAGAAAACCAACATGTAAAACTGGAGGGAAACGCATCAAATTGTGCTCTTGAAAAAGCCCATCTATATCTCTCATAAGTGATATCTGAAAGGTATGGAGTTTTTTTTTTTTTAAAAAAAAAACTCCTATAATTTAGAGGGAGTATTGCCTCATCATTTTGGGGCTCTGTCAGTTAGTCTTTGAGTAATTAGAGCTTTTGCTTCATTCAGTGTTTCTGGATCCAAATCAATCAATTTAATTTTGTTAACTATCTTTGAAAACAATCTAGAATAAGGGTTGGAAGCTAACAGCAGGGGAATTAGACAATTCAGCTCAAAATGAATTCTTAACCAGTAATATAATGCATGTTCCCAAATTTTTAATTCAGCCTTGAGTAGACCAGTTTCTTTTCTAAGAATAACATTAGCGGTACATCTGAGAGTGTTAAATAGAGATCTGAGAAATTTGGATTGGACCATTTCAAGAGTTTTAACGTTAGAGATCAGTCCCATTTGAGATTCATATAAGTTAAAGATTTTGCTTGGGAAAGTTTCAAGGCCACAGGTATAAAACCTGCAACTTCTTTTCTGAAAAAAATAATAATCTAAGAATAGTATTAGCACTCTTTTCTGCAGCATTTGCTGATGAAATCATATGGGCATATGTTAGCATAATGTGTGAAGTCTTCTACATACATAAAGATTGGCACCTTTTTTCTGCAAGGCTATGGGTGTGAACATTTGTCATATTTCAAATCAGTGCATTTACATAGAAAAGATGCTAATAGGAAACCTTGTCTGACACCCTTCTGCACCAGGATTTTCTTAGATAATTTACCTTCTTGTGTGTACTTTATCTGGAGTTCATTGTTCTCATGAAGTTTCACTATTAGATATCTTTCATCAGTGGATGTATCTCACATTTTTGCCCATGATCTTCCTTGGGAGATGGTGTCAAAAGCAGCCCTAAGATCTACAAATGCTGCATATAAATTTTTCTTAGGAGACATTGCATGTTTATGAATAAAATAATTCAGTGTCAGTGATCTATGCAGGCCTGTAGCTATATTGGGGCCCAGAGGGGACAGGCCCATCCTTTCAACACCCCCTCCAACTGTATGGCCCCTCCAGAGAGCCAATTTGGTGTAGTGGTTAAGTGCAAGGACTCTTATCTGGGAGAATCGGGTTTGATTCCTCCACTTGCAGCTGCTAGAGTGGTCTTGTGTCAGCCATAACTATCACAGAGCTTGTCTTTGAAAGGGCAGCTTCTGAGAGAGCTCTCTCAGCCTCACCTGCCTCACAGGGTGTTTGTTGTGTGGGAGGAAGATAAAGCAGATCATGAGCTGATCTGAGACTCTGAGTGGAGGGCAGAATTTAAATCCAATGTCTTCTTCTTCTTTCATTAGAGGGCCCCCAAATGGTCCCCTTTGCTCACTGCCACTCTGAACAAGCAGTAGATTGCTGCTGGTCTTTTGGGGGTTTTTTTCTCCCCTTCTCTAACACAGTGTACAAAGCAAGGTGTAGAGGGAGAAAGTCAAGAGGTCTCTGTCTCTTCAAGAGAGGGGCACATAAGAAAGGAGTGGGGGAGCAGAGCTGCTGTGACTGCCCAGGCAAAGGCGGGTTAGCCTGTGGAACTCAAGGCAGCTTACAGTGCTGAGAGCCCAGGGCTGCCAAACTGGGTGGCCCCTCGGAACCCCAATACAACAGACCCTGCTGTGGACTCACCAAACATGAAATCCTTGCTATGGCCCTGGATCTATGTTGAGTAGCCTTGAGAAAAACCAGCTCACTCAATTTCTAGTAAATTTTCTTGGGCTAACCATTTACATAATTTCAAGCATAAGTGCTTGGAGTATAGTTTGCAGATAATATTCAAAACATTGATCGGTCTATATTTGGGTCATTTCTGTTCCCTTTCTTATATATTGGGACAATGAGCTGTTTGATCTATGCTTGTAAATAAATTGGCTAATATTGGAGCCCACCAGTCTATGCATGTTTTAAGGAGTTCTACAACAATAAAGTCACTTCCCCAGGCATTACCATTTTTCAGCTGTGATATTAGTACGGTAATCTCATTAACTGTGGCTGGTGGCCAAGATGGAATATTTACTAAAGAATCAATCATAGGTGATGTTGATCCTTGTACAAATGTTTCCCCCAAGTTTCTGCTCGGATGGTATTTGTCATAGGGTTAGCTTTGTTCTTCTGTGTTCCCAACATATTCTCCCAAAACTTGTGTTATCCCTTTCCTTGGTAGCCATAAGAAGTGATGGCCAGCAGTTAGAAGAAGCTTCTACCAGCCTTAGAATTTTGTGAACTTTGGTCAACTGCTGTATGGACTGTTGCTTCGAAGTAAAATAATTCTGCTGAATTTAGTGTAAATGCCCTGCCCTGGGAGATGACTTTTGGGGGGTATGTAATACTATAGTGGGTGAATGGTTTTTTATTGCATTAGCATGTGAAGCCTTAAGCTAAAGGTCTTCTGATCAAAACTATTCCCTTGCGGTGTCTCAGCATGCTCATCGGAGGGCTTCCATGAAAGAACCTACAATTTTTCCAGCGATTTGTGAACATAAATTATTGGGTTATTAAGAGGACTCAGTTGTATTTAGCCCATGGACATTTTGATTAAACAAGTTGTTTTTTTTAAATGGAATATTGCTATATGAATTGTGTAAGAAGTATTGACATTGTCTCTCGTGAAGAATACTATGTTTATTGAATAGAGTATTTTGTGTAAGACACTGCAGTGCTACACAGTTTTATTGTTGATTATAGCCTAGAATGGATACAGCCCTAGATCCTGGACCTGTACTTATACAAAATTAGCAAGCCCATGCAAAATCAGCGAGATTTTGCAGAGACTGGAAGAAATTTGGATCTGATTATGTCTGAATATCAACAACTCTGACACAGAACCAGGATAGCACGATTATCAGAATTGCCTTCCTTATTGTTTTGTGATTGGAATTGATGTTTTTAAAGTTTGTAATGTGACTGTTATAATTGTCATGTTGTAACCCGCCCTGAGCCCATTTGCAAGGAGGGCTGGGTAGAAATAAAACAAGCCAATGAAGTGGAAGCACTGAGCCCCCAAAGGCCAGTCTGGATGGTGCAGTTGAGGCTGCCGGCCGCATGGGTGTCCCTGGATGCCGAGTCACTCCCTTTCTTTGTTGGCAGCCCAGCCCCTTGGCCTCTGGGAGAAAGAAACCAGCAAGCAAGAGGTGCGAGAACTGCTGCTTGGCTCCAGTTTTGTCTGGATTCAAAGCCTATCCAATATTTGCATGTGAGAGACAGTTTAGATTCTGATTTCATGTCCTTAGAAAGATGGAAAGGGGCCACTGAGGAGAGAAACTCCAGCAAAAACTGCAGGAGGGCTTTGCAATCATCTTCAATGCCCCCCCAGGAAGGCTTCTAAAGAATTATAGTCAATGGAGCTAAGAAAAGACAGAGAGAGAATACTGAGACATTAAAATTCAAATCTCAGCTTAGAAAAGAGATGGCAAAAGGTGTGTATTCTAGAGGTTTTTAAAGCCATGAATCATGTGATGAGAGAAAACGGAGAGAAACTGGCCTTGTGCCCAGCCGTCGACAACATGCAAGAAGACTGGCATCTCTCCCTCCCTCTCTGGCCCCGGGCTTATGCTGCCACTGGGATTAGGCTCAGACCCCTCCCCCCAGCCTGTGGCTGTGTGGGCCCAGGAGGTGATGGGTGAGCCCTGGTTGAGGGGGCCAAACACCTCAACCCCCACCTGTGCTATGGAACAGTCAGTAAAGCTGTAGAGCCACTTTACACACTTGCCTTCGGTATGGCCATCTCCACTTGGGTAGCGTGGATGTGGGGAGAGAGGGTAGGGAGGGGCAAGAAGGCTGCTGCCTGGACAGGTTTTTCTATGGATCAGGGCCCATGTGCTCTGGAGCAAAATGCCAAAGGGCACAGCAAGGACGAAGAGTAGCTCCATAAGAGAGAAGCCTGCATCCCTTCCGGGTGACCTTTCCTTGTTGAATGCGACATGCAGTCGTGTTCCTACACAATGGAGAACACTCTGCTCTCGATGTACTTGGCAAATGAAGAAATGCGCTTTAGAAAAATGCTGCTTGCATGAATCATGAATTATTGGCAAAGCCTTTGAAGTGGGTCCAAGATTTCTTTTTAACTGACTTGCACTTTCTTAAGAGATTTGTGTCCTTTTATTTATTTATTTTCCTTGGTGAGAGGCGCTGGAATGGATAACTGAGTAACTTGGCCAAGGTGCTTTCTCTCCTTTGAAACCCTGTGCTGGGAACCTCCTCTTGCCTTCAGCGTCCTCAGGAGAGGGCATGGCTTCCATCCCAGAGGGACAGAATCCTTAACAGAAGAACAAAAGCTGGTATCTCTGCTCCAACTGTCTTCTCAGTGCCTTTCAAACATAACCTGGTGAATACCCGCCTGCCCAGAAGCAACAATATGTTGATGTGGTTTGGAGTCACCTGACAGATTGTCACCAGCCCAGCCTGAGAAACCACCCCTTGACATTGTTGCTAGATTTCCCCAGCATTCTATCTCCAGCTCCCCCTGCTGGCAGTCCTGAGCACAGGTCCAAAGCGCTCAGCGCACGCACACACAAAAGCAATCTCCATGAGGATGAGCAGCACCTAGCAGCAACCTGGCCATCCCATGGCACTCCATGGCATCCGACTCCATCCAGCAGCAACACGGTAGTGCAGTCACATGACTGCACCCCTCTCGTTTCCATTTGAACAGCAGGTAGAGCTGCAGCTCCAGGTTGGGAAGGGATCCAGTGATGGCGAGGAGCTCCGCAGGGTTGTGTAATGTTATTTCATATGTCTTTGTTATTGTATTGGCAAATGATAAATAAACCTTCATTCAGAATAATGATGATGATGATAACCCTGATCTCTGTACTCCAGAGACCACATGCAATTCTGGGAGAACTCCTGGCCTCACCTGGAAGCTGGCAACCCTAGCAGCAGGGCTGGCTCCCTGGGCAAGGCCCTCCAAAGGCTGTTTGGAGCAACACAATGAGGGGAGCAGATGCCACCACAGGGGCTTCAGAGGAGACTGGTGCCCCCTCCCCTGGTCTGTGCCTGGTCAGCAGTAAGTCATGGCTGTGCCTTGCTTGGATGATCGCCAGCCCTCCTTGTTGAGGAGACAGGGGCTTCCCCCCTCTCTATGTGGAGGCTTCACCTGCCGGGACGGTCTTAGAGTTGGCTGGCAACTCTTGGAAGTCTGGATTGGAGAAGGGGGTGCTGTTGGCACAAGTAAGTCCGTCTTCTCTAGGTAAAGCCATAGATTTTCCGTAATTCCTAGAGCAGACGGACATCACTTCTGCCCGGGTTTCCTAGAAGTCAAGCAATAGCATCATGCCAACAGCTTTTTTTAGAAAAAAATGTCTTCTGCCAGCCGTCCGAGCAGCAGCAGGAAGAGGGAGGTGGGGGCAGAAGATCTTTCACTTCCACAGAGGAGCTGCCTGTCCAAGACAACCGGCCGGAGGAGGTGAGGACTGGAGGACGCTTTTCTCCTTCCTCAAAGTACACTAAGCAGAAATGGAATGAGAACTCTGGTGGTGATACAGAACAGCTCAGGGGGACATTTTATAAGGGAACAGGATGCTCCTCTATTAGGAGGTTACTATCTGCATTCCCTTCATTTTATTGCATCACCTTCTACCTTTGTAAGTCACCTTCTGTATTATTCCAAGGCAAGACAGCTTCCTTCCTCCCTCCCTCCCTCCCTCCCGCATTGTTTCTTGGATGTCTTATGCTGTTCTGTCAATTCTTAACAATATTTTGTAATCCACCTTGGGTCTCAGTAAGAAAGATCACCTTTTAAAAAAGCCAGTTAAGTAAATCAACAACACTTCTGTGTGTCCAATTCTGCAGTGGCCATCGAGTGCCAAACTCTGGCTCATGTTGGGCTTAGCGCTCAGAACTACATCTCTCGCCCATGGCTCAGCCCCCGTGACATCACAACCTCCAGGCAGCACATTTGGTTCTTTCTGCCACAAAAGTCTGAACTCCTCCTGGCAGGCTGATCCTGACTCCATTGGGGCATAACTGGCTCTTGAGAGGGTCCCTAAATCTTCTGGAGAGCCAGTCTGTCTTCTTGGGCCTGATAAGAGAGCCATAAAGGAGGTGGGGGGGGGAGGGAGGTGAGAGTCTTTAAAGGAGAACAGGTTTTCTAGACTCTGGAGGGTGGGAGAGCATCAGCCTGTTTCCTTTTCCTTCTCTCGCTGACTGACTCATTCCACACACTGAATATTGTGTCCATAAAAGGCAGAGCCGTTCTGTGAAACATGGTATATGTCTTTATTGGCATTTAAAAAACAAGAATAATTACATATAGTTATCAGAACATATATGCATAAGTCTGATAAATATCATATATAAGAGTATAAAACAGGACAATTCTAAGATAGTAAACAGTGATAGCATGTCAAATATAAAATGCCAAAGAAAACATGTGTCTTTTAGTTTGTTTAGATCTACTGGTGTGTTTCAATTTTGAATTGATAGGCTTCTGCTAAAAACATTGTGATACACATAGTGGTTTTGGGATTTACACCTAAAAGCTGATTTAGCAGTTTCTCATCAATGAGATTATTATTTGGAAGTTATTTAGACAGAAATGGGCCTCAGATTCAGCAGGAACTCACAGGAGCATAGCTCCTGAACCTTTCTGAGGGTTCCTCCTCTTCCTCCCCACTTACCCTGTCCATTGAATAGCAGGTGCAGCTGCATAACAATCCCTGGATTAGGAAAGTTTTTGGTAAACACCTAAACTAGCTGCTGAGCAAGTGGGAGGAGGCAGAGGGAACAATTTTTTGAGATTCATGATCCGTTGGTCTTTCTTGAACTGTTCTTATAATGTCTGATTCATCACATAAAAGAAGAGAGTCTATTGCAATGCCTAATGTTTGGAGCTTGTTGACAAAAGTGAAAAACTAAATAGTATGAGAAACATGGGGCGGCGGGAGGGAGAAAAGAAATGACCACCCCAAAAAACACTTTTCCCCCTGCTCCCAGTTGTTCAAACCTTGAACACACGCCCTTTGGGCATTACAGAATCTTGCCTCACAGAAATGGTGCCTGGCTTGCAATCTTATAGTGTATATTGTGATAATATGTGTTAATCCCATGGAGAGGCACTTCTCTCATCCCTCTTTTCCTGTATTCTCCTTGTACACCAGATTCTTAGTCCCCTGAGAGTCAACCAGCCATATGCCAAAGGTGATTAGCCAATCAGAACATCCAATTGCAGAGTCACCATGTCACTGGGGCAAACTGTGGTTCCCTAAACATCTGGCAAACTGTGGTTCCTGGGGGGAAACAGCGCCACAAGACCCGCCTACTTCCCCCCTCCAAACCAATCCTGTGTGTCGCCCTCCTGGATGATTCTTGACTCCAAGTCCTGGTTTCCTCTTTGATGCTGCACAGCGGGGAAGAACCTGGAGGCCAGCCAGCTGGCGTCTTGCTGTCACCTTGCGTTGCTTGCCTCTCACCTTTCGAAATAGCCAGAGAATATTGGCAGCTCCGAAATCATAGAAGGAGATCTAATCAGATGATTTATGCCCACAGTGATTTGAGTGGAAGCCAGAAATAGTTTGTCAAGTGGCCCTAGGCCTTTCGTTTAGAACATACAACCCCCCCTCCCCTTATTCACTTCTTTTCTGTATGAGCCTCCTTTGACATCTCTGTGGTCCCAAAGAACATTGCCCCCCTCCCTCCCCAAGGCAGCACATGAAATAAAGGCCATTCTCATGCTGGATCCCGGGTGGTCTGCACTGAAGCCCAGAGATGGGGACAAAAGCCCTCAATTTCTGCCCAAGGCTTGGCAGACCATTAAACAGGGTCTCTCGTTAAAGAATGCGACACAGAAGCAGGTGCACTGAGACAGACCCAGGCACCCACTTGGTCATAAGTCCTAAATAAAGCAAGGGGGGAGGGAATGAATGGCCCTCTGTGATCCAACGTTTTTAGAAAGGAATTAGAAGGCAGTTTGTCTTGCACTTCATCACCTTTGTACCCAATGAGGGAGGGAGGGAGGGAGGGAGGGAGAGGGCGAGTGCGGCCTGCCTGCCGTTCTCAACTGCACCCACGGTGCACGCTACAGTAGCCAGGAATGTGTATTTCTGCAGATGATTAAATCAATACAATTTTGACAAGACTTGTTGGAACATGCTTCTTTATTTTACGCAA
The DNA here is from genome assembly GCF_032191835.1 of Heteronotia binoei. NCBI lineage: Eukaryota > Metazoa > Chordata > Lepidosauria > Squamata > Gekkonidae > Heteronotia > Heteronotia binoei. The sequence continues at coordinate 3,428,809 of NC_083228.1, read as the reverse complement.
TTCCTTCCCCTTCGTCGAGGGCATTTATCACCCTGCCTGCCTGTCAGCTAATGGAGATTGTTCTTAGTCCACACTTGATAGAAGGACGCGGTTATAATGCCTGCCTGCCGTTGAGCTCAGATGCGGGCGGGGAGGGGGAGGGGGGGAGAAGGAGCTCTAGAGGGGTGGGAGGGATCGCAACAGGGGTCACTTTTTGACCAGCAAACTAGGTCAGAGCTTTTTGGCCAGCAGCGCTGTTAACTGTTAGGATATTGTATTCCCTAAATTAAATACTCAACTGGGACTAAAGGCACACAGCTAACACGACCAATGTCCTTGTTGCTACTTCTTTTCCTTCCTTCCTTCCTTCCTTCCTTCCTTCCTTCCTTCCTTCCTTCCTTCCTTCCTTCCTTCCTTCCTTCCTTCCTTCCTTCTCTGACCTACAGGTCTTGAGTAGTAACAATATAAATCAGCTAAAGAATAAAGGGAAGAAATGAATAAGTATTTTTATTGGATGATGTCCAGTTAGAAGAAAACTGAAGAAGGAACTGGGAAGACTGAAATGTCCTGGCTCAAAAAATAATCAAAATGGCTCTGGGGAATGTTTTGCACTGAATCAAACAAGGGGTTTTGTTTTCCTGCAGCATCCACAAATGTCTGTATGTCCCTTTGAACATTCCTTGGTGTAACAGTCATTTACCAATAAATACTCCCCTGGTGAAGGTTTGCTTAGTCCGAAACCCAGTGGAACTGGACTCAGACTTTTGGATCAAGACACATCTCCTTTTCTTCTGGATTCTCAGCCTGTTTACATTTTACAATGAAAAAAAAATGGAGCACCCAATTAATAGTTATGCAGCAACCAAATAACTTTCCCACCAATACACCTTGAAACTGTGGAACCCTCCCCCAAGAAGTAGCAATTCTCAGCTGTATTACAAATTGTGAAATGAACAAACAAAAAATCCTGGCAACATTTTATTTCCAGAAACAGGAATGCTGGCAGCTACTCAACCCACTGCTTTCAAAGACTGCTCGAATGCTTTTGGCCTCCTCCTCTTCCGCAAGGGAAGATTCCATTCATGCCACATCCAGGACAACAAACTGGTCTCCTCTCAGGGCCAGGGAAGAGAACTGCGCAGAAGGTTTTCCGGGCCAACCAATACTGAGCAGAACGTGGTTTTTCCCCCTTTTCGACAGCTTAATAAGTGAGACAGGAGGTTTTATTCACCACCTTCATCAGGCTTCCCACCTATTTTGGTGGCAGGGCAGCTTCTGTGAGAGCCCCACCTACCTCACAGCCCCACCTACCTCACAGCATGTCCGTTTGGGTGGGGGGAAGGTAAAGGAGATTGTGAGCCGCTCTGAGACTGAGATTCAGAGTGGAGGGTGGGGTATAGATTCAATTTCTTCTACTGCTTCTTCTTCTTCTTCTTCTTCCATACCTTTGCCCTCTGGCACCTCAGGCAGGTAGGAGGAAATGAGGGGAAATGAAGGCTTGCTGTGCACCAGCATGCTGACTTCACTCCCAGTTAAAAGAAAATGGTAGTGATGTCATGGACACCTGAGAATTTACAAATACTCTGTGGTAAAACTATAGAGCCTTTGTAAATGCTAGATTGTCTAATGAGGTCACTTCTTATTTTTCTCCTGGAAAGGATGCCAGCATGCCAGTGCATCGCCATCAAGTCAGCCCCCACCCAGTTTTTCCCAGGGAGGTTCCAGCTCCAGCCTCACAAGCCTACCTGGTGAGCTCCTCTCTCCTTTCAGAAACACCACCGTGGTCAAGAGTCAGCCTGCTGAGCTCCCTTTGCATCCTGCCCAGAGAAACTGTGGCTCATGTGGTCTCCCAGCAACAAGTTATGGCCCCACCCTGCAGAGGGTTTGGGAATGGCTCTTGTCAGGGGTCATTTTGTAGAAAAATAAATGCTGGAGCTCATCCAGGGATTGTTATGCAGCTGCACCTCCTATTCAATGGACATGGTAGGTAGGTGGGGGAACCTTCAGAAAGGTTCAGGAGCTGTGCTCCTGTGAGCTCCTGCTGAATTCAAGGCCTGGCTCTTGTGAAATCGTCCAGATGGGTCAGAGGGAATCCTGCTCACCAAGCAATGCATAAAGAAGGGAAACATTCCACAAAGCCCCTTGCAAGAAGCCCCCAGGCCAGGGCTGCTTGTCAGTGAGATTTCGGCCTTGCCTTTCTCCATGAATCAGGGAGGGGCAGTTCCTCATTTTCCCCTCTGGAAATGTCTCTCTTTCTCCTTGTCAGCTCTGCGCGGTTGGCCAGCCACCATTATCGCTGTCCCAATGATGGATGTGGGAGGTGTGCATCTATGTCTGCGCACTGTTGTGGTGGAGGAGCATAGGGGTGGGTTCTTGGGCTTGGAAGACAAATATTTTAATGGAAGAAATATGCTGGGATCACCCCAAAAAGGAACACCGCTGCTGGAGTCTCAAATATTTATTTATCAGATTTTAATCTCCCGTTTTCCCAGGAAACTCAGGGTGATCTACATATTTCCCCAATTTAGCTTCACAACAACCCTGTCAGGTAGGTTGGAGAAAGGCACGGCTGATCAGAGATCTGAACAAGCCTGCACCTTCAGGCGGGACATGCAGAAGCTGGAGAGGAAAAGACAGGCTGCAGGGACTGAGGCCCTTTCCTTTCTAGTCGCCTTCCAGATGTGGAGAACAAAAGGCCCAGGAAGTGTGTGGCTTGAGAGAGGGGGATTGAGACAGGGCACTGATCTCCCCCCACAAATCGAGCCCTGGTAAGAAACAACTGCAATGAAGAAGGTTTGCAACTCTCTCAATTATAGATCAACCATATCCAAGGCCCATTTGATCTGCTGCATCAAGACAGGCGGGTTTTTAATTTTGCACCACCAAACCCAAGTCCATGGGGTCAAGAAGGTCGTGGGGCTGCTTCACGACAAGAACGCTTCCCAGATCTGAACTCCCCACTTAGCTGTGTGGGAAATATTACCCAGGAGGGCATGGGACACTTGGTGTATGTCACTCCACACACACTCTATAGCCTACAGAAGGCTATAGAGGACGGATGGATGGACAGATGGATGGACAGACGGACAGATTTCTGATGAGGCAACAGAACACCTTATGTGCCTGCCTCACGAAGGACCCTGGCCTAGCCAGCAGCACCATTCGAAGCAGAGCTACGTGCCTCTAACGGAGGGCTGGGGAGGGGGTTCTGTTTAGATGGTCTTGAAAATCATGTCATTAGGCTGAGGTTAGATTAGGTTCGAGCTGTGGTTAAGGTAGAAAAGGAGACAAACCTTATTTGGGGTTGAAAAGAAGCCCACTAATAACAGGCAGTGGAGGTTTCTAGAGGGGCTCCTCTTAGTTGTTCTTGGGAAAATATATTTCAATAATTGAATGAAGGGACATGCTGCTCTTCCGAAAGGGGCCAGTTCTGCTTAATATAAAGACAGGCCCCAGCTGACCTGGGGGCTGCAGGGGAGGAAACTCCTGGAGAACAAAGAAAGGTCCATCATGAAGAGCACAGGTCGAAGTATGCTTGGAAAGCAGCATTGAAACGGGTAGAAACACTTTCAGTTAGAGTCTGACAAAGAGAGCTGTGTTTCTCAAAAGCTTATGCTACAAAAAATGTGCTAGTCTTAAAGGTGCTACTAGACTCTACTATTTTGCAGCAACAGATTAACTCCTCTGGAGCAAGAATCCTATAAGCCGGGGGGAGGCGGGGGGCAAACTGGCTCAGGAGCTACATGTGGCTCTTCCCACATTTTGTGTGGCTCCCCAAGCCCCCACTGCCCTCTTGGCCAGCTTGGAGAAGGCATTACTCTCTTTCAACCACTTCTCCAAATCGAGCCAGCCAGTGGCTTGGAGAATGTTTAAAATTAAAGTTGCTTTCTTTCCACCTCTCCTTCCCCCATCTATTTGCCTCTCTCCCTCCCTGTCTTGAGGTTTTCAGACATCTGACGTTTATTCTAAGTGGCTCTTATGGTAAGCAAGTTTGGCCACTCATGCAATTAACAAATTCACAAGGGGGGGGGGGAACCTTTGTCTTACTGGGGGGGGGGGGGCTTCCTACATAAGATACAACTGAAAGGGAAGCCCCAGCTAGTGTCACTTCACACTATCAAGATAGATGGAGAGAGGAAGAAACTGGACCGCCCCCGCCCTGTAATGTTTCTGGGGAGGGGGGAGTTCTCTTCCGCATTTGCAGTTCTAAACGTGGCACCAAGGAGGGGAGTTATTGTGGAAGGGGGAGGGTCTGCTTCTGGCCCTGCCTGCTTCGGCTGCTGGAACATGAAGGAGAAGCGTTCTCTTTGTGAGCGTCTTTTGCTGCTTTTTAATGAGCATTTCGGCCAAGAGCCCCTCGGAGGCCCCTAAAGAGGGCCGTGCTGGCTGGCCGCGGACGGGCAAGGTGCGAGGCGGCGGGGGGGGGGGGGCGCGGATGACAGGTGGAGCCGTAAATGGCCCTCTCTGCATAGGCTGGTGGCGGCTCCGCCGGCGCGCTCGGCCGTGACTTTACAACTAATCCTGTTTGTAAGTTATTATTTATCTTCAGGAAAGTTTGTCAAACTTGGGCTTTGATCCCCCCTCTCGCGGCGGGCGCCCCCCCCCCCCCGCCCCGCCTGTAATTTATGGCCGCCTCTGCTCCTGATGACAGATTATTAAAAGTAGAATTAGTTTTTCGCGGGGAATTTCCCCACTGGGAGCGGGGCCGGCAGCGCGCGGCGCGGAAGGTCTCGGGCGAGGTCTCCATTACTAATAGAAGTTTGGCGCTGGGGCGAGGAGACTAATGACGGGGATTTACTGCGGCGGCGTCACGTGGCCGCCGCCGAGACAAGAGGTTAACTTTCTCCCCGCGGAGAGCTTTATTGGATTGTTTAGCAGCAGAAGGATAATGTTTTTGTCATCGACTGCTGGGGCCGCCGCCGCCGCCGCGCCCGCGCGCTCCTCCTCCTCCTCCTCTCCTCCTCCTGCAGCAGCAGCAGCGGCCGGGCGGCCGGCGCGAGGGGGCGGGCTCTGGCGGGCTGGGGCGCTGGCGGGGGCCCGGCCGGGGGGGGGGGGGGGGGCTTCACCTGGCCGGCGTCGTCGGCGTGGCCGCGGCCGGGCGGCTGCTCTCCCAGCATGCCTTTACAACATGGGAACCGGAGGGGAGTCGCTGCGCAGCTGAGAGTCTCGGCTTAATCTTATGCACCATTAACCACTCAGCAGCAAGCCAGTCCTGTTCATATACATCATCCACGCTTAATAAACATAATGATGACATAAGATGTAATTCTAGATGAATTTTCATTTTATAGGGAAATGGAGAATTCCTGTAGAAGGGGAGGGGAGGGGAGGGGGGAGAGAGAAAAAGTAAATTATCGGGGAAGTGCAAAATAAATGATGTTTCTCCCCAAGACGAATAGAGGTGTTCGTGTTTTTTACCAAATAAGATTAAAAAAAAAAAAAAGAGGCGGGCGGGGGCGGCCGGTGATGGACAGGGGGGAGCCCGGCGCGGCTCATCCATCAAGGCGGCGGGGGGGGGGGGTGGAATGCTGCTGAAAGCCCCGAGGCCACTGGCCCCCAGCGCCACCGAAGGCCACGCCGGGCCAAGAAGGGCGGCCGCCGGGGGGGCTCCTCACCGCTTCCTGCCTGCCTGCGGGAGGGAGAAGCCCTGGGGGGGGGGACTGGCCCTCCCCCAGCTCGGGTTGCCACCCTCCCGGCCAGGCCTGGCGGGGGTCCTCCTGGAGCCACGCCGCCCTCCTCCCTCCCCGCCTCTGCCAGGCTCCAGGGACTCCCCGGGAGGGACCCTCCGGTCTCTGGCTGCACGACAGGCCTCCCCTGCCGGAAGCGGGAAGCCAGCAGGCTTGGCCTTGAGGAGGAGGAAGAGGCGAGCCAGGCCAGGGGCCAGCCCGGAGTGGCCCCCAGAAAGGCAGACCCCCGATCGCCTGGGCTTGCCAGAGAGCCGGTGTGGGGCCGGGCCGGCAGGGCCTTCCAGGCATTGGCCCCCGCAGCGGGCATCACCCCCTGGGGGCTGGCCTCCCGAACGGGTTTGGGGGAGGGAAGGAGACTGGGAGAGAGAATGGCGCTGAGCCCTCCCCCAAAGCAGCCATTCCCCCCAGGAGATCTCCAGCCACCCTCGGGAGGTTATAACACAAAAGAGAGCCACTACACAAACGGCATGGGTATAAGTAACTACTGAATTATAATATATTACTTCAAACAACCATTAAGTAACAACACTGACAACGCCGAACGACAGGACTTGTTTTGCGCAGGAAGGCACTTTTGGCGGGCTTTGTGCCAGGGCGTGGCCTCGCATGCCAGTACCAAAAAAGCCCTGCAGAATGATGTGAATAAAGTGCAATGCTGTATAAGTCCTTATAGGTGTAGTAAATTCATCCAATTTCCAGCTTTTAAACAAAATAAGTCTGCAAATAAATTCTTCCAGTTCCAATAAAATGATTCAAAATGTCTCTTCTTTGTCAGTTTTTCTTCACATATTCCACAGAATTGTTTCCCAGGTGAAATGGATATACTCAAGCCTCTAATGAATACCAGCGACTTGTGGACTCATTTCTTAATGCTTCTTCCTCAGAGGGGTATAATATCAGTCCATATCATTCACAAACAAGCAGCAAAATCTGGAGAAAAGTCTCTTTTAAAACTCCTTATTCCTGTGGCCATCACTACATCCTCCAGCAGCAAATTCCACAGTTTAGTCCCTCTCTGTGTAAAGTCATATTTCCTTTGTCTGTCCTGAACCTGCTGCCCGTCAGCTTCACTGGATGCCCTCAAGGTCTAGTATTTGGGGAGAGGGAGAAACATTTCTCTATGTCAACTCTCTCCAGCCCATGCATATTTTTATAAACCTCTTATCATGTCCCCCCTTGGTGGTCTCTTTCCTAAACTGAAAAGTCCCAGAAGACTCTCCAGCCTTTCTTCTTAGGGACGGTGTTCCAGCCCCCTCCTCATCTTGTCTGCCCTCTGTACTTTTTCCAGTTCTTCAACAACCTTTTGGAGATACAATGAGCAGAACTGTACACAGCATTCCACATGAGGCCGCACCAGAGACCTATCCAGGATAGATCAGATCAAGATCAGTCATTTTATTCTCAGTCCCTTTCCTAATTATCCCTATCACATAGTTTGCCTTTTTCACTGCTGCAGCACCCTGGGCCGACACTTTCATTGGATTATCCACAGAGACCCCAAGATCTTTTCCCCTCTCAGTCTCAGCAAGGTCAGACTCTGTTCGCCTAGAAGTTGGGATTTTTTGTCCTAATGGGCATCACTTACACTTACCAACATTGAACTTCATTGGCCACATGGTCTCCCATTCGTCCAGTTTGTGGAGGTCCTCTTAGTGCTCTTCATGGCCATTCTTGGTTTTCACCATCCTGAATCATTTGGTGTCATCTGCAAACTTGCACACTACACTGCTCACCCCTCTTTCCAGATCACTGATGGATAAATTAAATAGTACCACACCGACATCACTGCTTACTTCCCTCCATTGCAAGAACTGTAAATTGATCTCTACTTTTCTTCCTATCATTTAACTCACCCTGAACCTGCTTTGACCAGATGGGTGGGATAGAAATCCCACAAACAAACAGGGTGGCCCTAGAGTGCATGGCACCCTAGGCAAAGCCTTGCCCCACCACCCTCCTCTGCAGCACCCATCCCACCACCTGACCCTTCTGTCCCCTCCCTGTGGGCTACAGGCAAAGCTGGAGGAGGGCAGGAAGGGTGCCTGGCTGGTGCGTGGCTTCTGAGGCCCTCAGAGGCAGAGCAACACCAGCTGGGCGCCCTCCACACTCTCCTCCATCTTCGCTTAGCCTGCGGCCCACAGGGGAGGGGGCAGAAGGGTGTGGCTAGTGGTGTAGTGAGGGCACCATGGAGGTAGGTGGCATGGAGGGCAAGAAAATGCTTAATTTGCCTATGGTAAGGCTGCCTCTGTAAACAAACAAATAAACCAATCAGTTTTTAATCCATAAGAGAACTCATCCTCTTATCCATGACTGCTAAATTTATTCAGGTATCTTTGATGAGAAAATTTGTCAAAAGCCTTCTGAAAGTTCAGTTATATAGCATCTACCAAGTCACCATTGTTTAAATGCTTGTTCACTTTCTCAAAGAGCTCCAAAAGGTTGATGAGGCAGGACTTCCCTTTTGCAGAAGCCATGCTGATTTTTCCTTAGCAGGCTTTGTCCTTCCATGTGCTTACAGCTTCTACTAAATGGCCTGGGACTGATGCTAGACTGACTGGCCTGTATGTCACATTTGCTACTCTCCAGTCTTCTGGTACAGCAGCTGAATTTAGTGATAGATCACATTCATTCATTCATTTATTATTTTCAATTTATAACCCACCCTTCCCACAAGAGGCTCAGGGCAGGTTACAACAATCAATAAATATACATAGTTAAAATTAATTCAAATAATTAAAAACAGTATTACACAGTAAAAGAAAGACTTAAATATTACAGATGATGGTATCAGATTTCATCTACTCATAAAATTCTCCTAAATATCCCCCCAGCTGGTTTAAAACAGATAACATGTCCTTAAGGTAGTGGGTTAATTCAGTGGGATCATTTCAGTAGGGTTGTTGTAGCAGAGAGGCCTGTTGGGAAATACATGTTAAATTCAGAGGCTTGGAATGGCAATAATTGGAGTCGAGGCTTAAGCTTATCAAAAGAAATAAAGTTTACTAGAAAACCTCAGGATAGGGTACTTGGGATAAAACAGAAAAACAATTTAGCATACCAGCTAGTCTAACTATGTCTGTCCTACGTGGCTACAATCCTTTGTGTGACTGTTCTTCTCCCCAAAAAACATTTCGCCAGGAAGAAGAGCAGTTCAGCTTGCATACAAGATCAAAGCATTTCACATCTAACATCCTTTCTGACCAATGTTGTGATCACATCTTTCCTGGGCAAAACAAAAACCAGCCCACAGTTGGGTTTAGGTCACAATACATCACTTCCTCTATCAGGTAAACAAACGGTTAACTCTATAATGGCTGGAATGAACATAGCTTGTATTCCAACAAACCCCTTCTCAAGTTATGCAACATTTTAGTCATTAGCAATTTCAATCAAGTTCATAATTTCACGTAGTCGTTCAAACTTCAGTCTGTCGAGCGGTTTCGTCATGATGTCACCGATCATTTCTTCAGTAGGGCAGTATTGTAATTCAATCAGTCCTTTAATCATCTCTTGTACAAGTAAACACTTGATGACAATATGTTTGTTGTCTAGTTTTATGTTCTCAGCTTTGCATATGCTTATGCATGCTTGGCTGTCTTCATACATGAGTACTGGTTTAGGTTCTTCTATTCCAAATTCCTTAAGAAGAAAAATAATCCATTCCAGTTCATTGCATGCCCTTTGAGCAGACACACATTCAGCTTCAGCAGTAGATTGAGCTACAGTCTTTTGTTTCTTAGTGTTCCAGTCAATCACACTATCTCCATAGAAGAATACATTTCCACTTGTTGATTTTCCATCTCCTTCATTTCTCCCAAAGTTGGCGTCCATGTAGACGACTAGTCTTGGGTTGTCACTTGCTGAAATTAGTAATTTGTAATCAGCAGTTTTAAATAGGTATCTTGCCAGTCTCTTTATGGCATTCCAGTCATGGTAATATGGTGAACTTGTCTTTCTACTCAAGATTCCAACAGCAGTAGAAATATCGGGTCTCGAGATTCTGCTTAAGTACAGTAGTTTTCCAATTGCTTCTCTATATTCACGATTGTTTTCAAGCAATTTTCCTTCTTTCAAAGTTAAGTATGCTGGATCAAGTGGTGTACTAATGTTTCCATGTTTCTTTATTCCCATGGATTCAATAAAGTCCATAATTTTGTGTTTTTGGTTCAGCACAAAACTTCCATCTTCAGCTCTTTCAATTTGTATTCCAAGGTAATGTTTTATGTCTCCCAGTTGCTTGACTTCCACATCTTTATTTAGCTCATCAGCAATTTTTTTGATGTCCTCCTTGTAGCAACATAAAATCAGATCGTCAACGTAAGTCAATATGTACTGGTATTGTCCATTTTTTGAGTCTTGTAAACAAACAGGGTTCTGATTTCCCTTGTTGAAATCTTTGCTTCTTTAGTAGTTCTGTCAGCTTATCTGACCAACCTCTTGCAGCTTGTTTTAATCCATAAATTCCCTTTTGAAGTTTACACACAAGTTTTTCCTTTCCAACTTCTTCAAATCCTTCAGGTTGTTCCATGTAGATTTCCTCTGTTGTCTCCATTGAGGAAAGTTGTTTTAATGTCCACGTGTTCAACTTGCATGCCTTTGGAGGCTGCAATTGTTAGAAGTATTCTGAACGCAACATGACTTATGACAGGTGCAAAAGTCTCTGTATAGTCAATTCCTTGTTCTTGCTTGTATCCTTTTGCTACTAAATGTGCTTTGTATTGATCCACGCTTCCATCAGGATTGTATTTTACTTTGAGTATCCATTTACAACCAATAGCTGTTCTCTCAGGAGGTAAGTTTGCAAGTGTCCAAGCTTGCTTGTCACGTAAAGACTTCATTTCATCATTCATTGCATCCATCCATTTCTTTCTTTCTGGATCAGGTAGCTGATTTATTTCTTTACAAGTTGAGGGTTCTTTGACAGGTTGTACTGTTTCACAAATTCCAAGTCTTGGTGGTGGTATGCCTTTGTTGCTTCTTGCTGACTTTCTCACAGTAACTGTGGTTGTCTCTGCTTCTCTTGGACTTCCTGCTTCCCCTTCTGATTCAGTGCTTTCTTGTGAAGGTGGACCTGCCTGCTCACAGGTGGTCTCTGCAGGTTGCCAAATAGCAAATTCACTGAAGGTAACATCCTCTATAGGATTCTGTACTGTGGGTTCAGCTTGTATAGGAGCTTGCAAAACACTGTTGCCATCTATATATACCACATTGCATTCTTTGACAGTATGTGCATTAGGGTCTAGGATTCTATATCCTCTTCCACCATTGGCATAGCCTACAAGTATACCAAGTTCTGCTCTGGGGTCTAGTTTTCCCCTTTTCTCCTTAGGTACAAACGTGTATGTTTTGCAACCAAAAGGTCTTAAATGTTTCAAACCAGGTCGTTTACCATACCAAATCTCAAATGGCAATTTATTAGTCACTTTGGATGGAATTCTGTTATGCAAATAAATTGCAGTATTTACGGCTTCACCCCACATATAATCTGGCAGTCCAGATTGCATTAGCATTGATCTGTCCATTTCCATACTTGTTCGGTTCAGTCTCTCAGCTGTACCATTCTGCTGTGGTGAGTAGGGTATAGTAGTTTTATGTTGAATGCCTTGTTGTTCCATAAACCTTTGGAACTCACTGCTACTGTATTCCGTTCCATTGTCTGTGAACAATACTTCTGGAACTTTGCCAAATTTATTTCTTACAGCAGCAATATAGGACTTAAATTTGTCAAATACTTGATCTTTGCTTTTAATTAAGTACACATAGACATATCTTGACTTTGCTTCTATAAATGTTAAAAAGCACTTGCTTGCACCAGCCGATTCTCTGATTAGCCCTGCAATATCTGAGAATACCATCTCTAGAAATTTTTCATTGTGTACAGTATTTTTGCCCATGTATCTTGGGGCGGTACCTTTTGCCTTTAAACATATATCACAACCAGATTGCATTTGATCACAATCAATAACATCAACATTACATTCTTTCAATTTTTGCACACTTTGCACACTACAGTGCCCCATAATTATGTGCCATTTAAGAAGACATGATTTATGCTTACATACAGATTGAATTGTATTATACACTGGCACAACAACATTTGTTACATCAGAAATATTTTCAGCATAATTTTGCATATCATCATCATCGACATTATCATCATCAAGTTTTAGATAATGAAGACCATCAACTACATCAAGCATAAGTTCAGTTCCAGATTCAGGATCAATAATACTTCCATTTTCCTTTCTGAGTACAATCTCATGATTTCTTCTGATAATTCTTTTTTGTTGAAACTAGGTTGCTGACTGCCTCAGGGGCATATGCACACTCTGTTAGTGTAACCTTTTTAATTTCTTGACTTTCATCCATAACATTTAAGATTACAGTCCCACTTCCTTCAACTTTCAGTATTTGTCCATTGGCTTGCTCTAATTTAGGACAGTTGTCCTCATCCAATTCCACAAAAGATTTCTTAACTTTACAGACATGAAAATAAGTTCCAGAATCTATCATCCAATGATTTTCAAGATTTGCATTTGATTCAGTAATTGCATATGTGGGATTCCTATCAGACATATGCTTAGCCTTGGTTGCTGGCTTTGCAGATTTAAAATCACGTTTTTGTTGGTTGCTATTAATCACTTGCCCATTGGGTGTTGCTGCTCCAGTAGAAGCCTTTGTACTTTGATTTTGTTTTAATTTCTGTCTACAAGAATATTGATAGTGTCCTCTCAAGCCACAAAAATGACATATAATTTCATTTTTCCCAGGATGCACTCTAAGTACAGACATCTTATTCTCAATTTCAAAAAGTTCCCTCCTTCTGGCCTCATCTTTCAAGTATTCCAGAACGTAATCAAGTTCTCTCTCATCCTCAACAAGGATGCAGTACTTGGAATTACTTCCAAGGATGGAAGTAATTCCCTTCCAAAAAGCTACTTTTATAGCTTTTTGGAAGAGAATTAAATAAAGATGCTATTACTTCTTCATCTTCCACTGTGGCTCCAATTCTTTTAAGCTCTGAAACCACTTCCATTATCTGATTCAGATGGGTAGCCATTGAATCTGTATCTTTCATCTTAAAACTGTGCAGTCTTTCTCTGAGAAATATTTTCTGAGTCATAGAAGGCATAAATGATTGCTTTTCTACGAATTTAAAATTTCTGCACTCGTGCCACAGTTCAAGACTAGAGTAGATTCTTGTTCTGATATGGCACTCAGAATTATTAGTTTTGCACGATTATCTTTAATATCAAAATCTGGAATTTCATCCTTATTTTCATTAAATACTGCTTCATAGCAATTTTTCTCACAAAGGAGCAGTTTCATTTTCATCAACCTGAATCTAAAATTGCTTGCATTCAAGCATGGAATTTTTACATTGATGACATCATTACTCACAAAACGTTCCATCATTGCATTTGCTTGGGCATCGTTCTTATAACAGCTGATGTTGCGGGATTTTCCTCTTCTGTTTCGGACATTCTTGAATCAGGCTCACCAGATCAGCAGGAGAAAGCGCGTTGAAGAATGCAGTGGTTCCAGCTTCTAATTGAAATGCAGATTCTCGCTCAGCGGATGGCAATCAAGGGGGAGTAGGCTCCTGGCAGATCCGTTGTTCCTCTCGATCGTTCCGATAGCAAAAAATACAGCCTTTTCAAACAGCTTCTGGTCACTTTAAAATTACTTTTCACTGTCTGTCTGTTCTGACTTTAAAAATCATTTTCCAATATGCCAAACTCCAATATAAACCATGCTCCACTGCTACCAATTTGTTGGGAAATACATGTTAAATTCAGAGGCTTGGAATGGCAATAATTGGAGTCGAGGCTTAAGCTTATCAAAAGAAATAAAGTTTACTAGAAAACATCAGGATAGGGTACTTGGGATAAAACAGAAAAACAATTTAGCATACCAGCTAGTCTAACTATGTCTGTCCTACCTGGCTACAAGGCCTGGTGGAACAGCTCTGTCTTACAAGCCCTGCAGAACTGGAACAGTCCCCGCAGGGCCCTGATCTCCAGTGGGAGCTTGTTCCACCGGGTAGGAACCAGGGCTGAAGCTAGGTGGACTTCTTTCGGGCCAGGGATTACCAGCAAGTGTTGATCCGTGGAGCATAAAGCTCTCCGGGGGGGGTGGTATATGGGAAGGGGCGGACCTATATAGGTCAGTAGCAATGAAAAAACTGAGGACCTAGAAAATTACCAGTTTTTCATTTTCCCAATAGGTCTACAATTTTATCTCTGGTCACCTCAATTTGGCTCAGTTTTTCAGACTCCTGTCCTGAAAATAGGAGCTGTGCCACCACACTTTCTATAGGGAACATAGATGCAAAAAAGTCATTGATCTTCTCTGCTATCTCCCCATCTTCCTTTAGCAATCCTTTGATTCCTTGGTCATCCAAAACTGATTTCCTGCTCTGGATATATATAGATCCTGTGAGTCCCCCTGTTCAATTCCTTGTGGCAGACCTTACACTTTTTTTAAAAAAGCCTCTTTACATTTTATAGCTTCCTTGACTTTAATTTAATTTGATTTCTGGGTTTATATCCCACTTTATCCCACAAGCAGGCTCAGGGCAGCTTACAGCAGCAATTTCAGAACATATTACAGATTAAAAATTAACATAATAAAAACAGATAATATAAAATCAAAAGCAATACAGTATCTTGTTAACCATGCAGGCCTTCTTTTAGACTTGCCAGTGTCTTTCCTAACCTGTGGAATGCATTCTGTTCGGGCTTCAGTTAGTGTGGCTTTAAATACCTTCCAAGCATCATCTAGGGATTTGACTCTTTGACTGATTCCACAGTAGCAGTCACTCGGCCCTCGAGCTTCTGCTTTCCCTGGCTCAACTGACCAATTCCCCACCAGTTGTTGCACAGCCGCATTTTGACCTGTGTCTCCCTACAATTTCCCCCACAGCTTTCTGATCTCTAAAAAAAAGATCAGGAAGACGCAGGGGAAATTGGATGGCGATGTGGGTTAAAATGTGACTGCGCAGCAACTGGTGGGGAATCGATCGGTTGAGCTGGGGAAAGCAGAAGCCTGAGGGCACAGCAACTGCTACTGCGGAATCAGTCTTTGAGTTTCCCTTTCAGCTTCCTTTTTACTAGTTCTCTATTTGGGGGAGGGGGGTAAAGTTCCCTCTTTTGAAATCAAATGTTACAGTTTTGGACTTTAGGGGTAACTTTCCATTGACCTGAATGCTGAACTTGTGGTCACTGATCCCAGTTGATGTGACAGTCTTTACATCTCCCATCATGTCTAGAGACCCACTCAAAACTAAGTCCAAGATCTCAATCCCTCTGGTTGGCTTCGCAACCAACTGTTCCAGTGCCCATTTATGATGTCTCTGAATTTCATGTCTCGAGCACATGTTTACCCAGTTAATGTGAGGGTAGTTGAAGTCTCCCAGAATAATAGCATTATCTGCTTTAGTAACCTCCCTTATTTCCTTCTCCATCTCAAGGATTTGATCAGTGGCCAATAGTATACCCCCACTTTTAAGTAATACTTAGGAATCTATAATCCTTTATGGCTAGCTGGGGAGCACTCTGTGGCTTCTAAAGATGGCCATTTCCAAGCCAGACCATCACTGGTGCAGAGTCAGCATTGTTTACATGCTTGTTCAAGTCCCACCAAGTCCCAAGATCACCTGAGTCAGATTTTGGGGCGGGAGGTGGGGAATAGGTGATAAGGCCAGCCAAGAATAGAGGCAGGTACAGCTGCTCCAAATATGCTTGTAGCCCTTTGGGTGGCCTGTTAATTGCAGCCTACACAAAACTGAGGTGATTTTTTTTTAAATTATTTGGAGGGTGTATTATCAGCTGTTAATAAAGCCAGCTGGACTTACCTGCACGATGTCTTGTGTCTTCAGTTTGCGGTATGGGTATCCATGCTCGGGGGGAGGGCAACAGATAGCCTCAAGGGTCCTTTTGAACTCTTTTTTGTCAGCCAGATGCCACTTTTAGATTGATTGATTTATATTAATTTGTATTCCACCCTTTCCTGTGAGCGGGATATTTGCAACAATGTTAGAGGACACACAAGACTGCCACTCTCATCCCTTGCAGGGCCTTCTCCAGGAGGCCCCATTGTAGGCAACAAGCACAGATCAAACATTATCCTTGACCTTTCTACCCACAGTCCCTTGAATCAAAGGGTTTACAAGCTTAAATGTAAACCAAAGTATATTTTAAACAAAGCAATATAGTCACTGGTAAAGAGGGTGGAAAGCATAAATATGGCCAGGCCTCATTTTGGGCAGGAGCTCACAGGAGCAGAGTTCTGGAACCTCTAAATTGTGCTCTTTCTTTCTTAACCCTCCCCCCCCCCCAAAAAAAAATACTTGCTTCTGGGCTCCTTTATTCAAACCCCCTGTGAGCATTTTCCTGACCTCTTAAGATTCGACAAACTCTCTAATATTTCCCCCCACCAAAAATGGGAAAATAACCAAAACATATAAAGCAGACAGATGAAAATCTTCATCATGCCACTGCGGCCATATAGGGGAAAATAATTTTAAAAGTATGATGGGAGTAAGGTTTGGTTATGACAATTATAATTTAAGACACATTTTAAGGGAGATGCTGAGCTGATAAGAACATAAGAGAAGCCATGTTGGATCAGGCCAACGGCCCATCCAGTCCAACACTCTGTATCACACAGTGGCCAATAATTTATAAATATATATATACACACACACACACTCTGGCTAATAGCCACTGATGGACCTCTGCTCCATATTTTTATCTAACCCCCTCTTGAAGCTGGCTATGCCTGTAGCCGCCACCACCTCCTGTGGCAGTGAATTCCACATGTTAATCACCCTTTGGGTGAAGAAGTACCTCCTTTTATCCGTTCTAACCCAACTGCTCAGCAATTTCATTGAATGCCCACGAGTTCTTGTATTGGGAGAAAGGGAGAAAAGTACTTATTTCTCTACCTTCTCCATCCCATGCATAATCTTGTAAACCTCTATCATGTCACCCTGCAGTCGACGTTTCTCCAAGCGAAAGAGCCCCAAGCGTTTTAACCTTTCTTCATCATTCTAGTTTTTCTGCACTTTTTCCAATGCTATAATATCCTTTTTGAGGTGCGGTCTCCAGAATTGCACACAGTATTCCAAATGAATTTAGTCCACCTTCTGGTGATGCCAGGGGTGTGTGGCAGAGGCAAATGAGTTGTGTTAATGAGCTCTGGCACCTCTTTTTCTACAAAATGATCCCTGAATACAGCTAAGGCCCAAATTCCACTAACTAATCAGAAATATTATGTCACCAGATTGAGAAGTAAATTTGTCCTTCTCCCTCAGAAAGGCCGTGTTATCTTTCACACTTTGAAATGTCAAGCCAGTCCCCTCTAGCTGTCTGGGATCTCCTTTTCCCCCAGGGGGATCATATGAACCCTTCCTTTCTTTGGTGGGAGGTTTTACATTTCTAGAGTTTTAGCCTCTTTTTTTTCAGTGACTGCATAGGGTCTGCAAGGCAAGAGATGAGTTCCCTGTTTCTGGGTAGCAGCCCTGGACTTTCCTTGGTGATCTCTCATCCAACTAGTAACCAGGGTCAGTCACCCCTGCTTCATTCCTGAGATGTGATGAGATTGGGCTACCCTGCCCTGAGCCATCCAAGGCAGGGCAGCAGGAATTCAATCCAGATATTCACTAAAACAATGTTTTTCTACCCTTCTCAGACTGCCGTTTTAAAAGTGAAGGTTTGGAGTTGGCAGGATGGAACTGCAGGCGACTCTTCCAGAGCCTCTTTCTCTTGTACCATTTTCATCTCTGAACCTGCCCTGGTTTGGTCCAGTCCTGGCAGTTGTTTCTTCTCAGAGCAGCCGGCCCCCATTTAGGACGCTTTGCTGGCTTCTCCCCAGGCAGTCCTCTGTGGGTGTGATGGAGAGTCCTCATAAACCATGGGTCTGTCCAAGGAGTTTGGGCATCTTGTGGCAACAAGGGTGTGACTTAATGATGGCAACCTGATCTCCCCCATCTCTGGCATCCCCTGAAACTCTACCCCACCTTCACCAACCGTCCCTTTAATGGCCATCTGCTTATCGAAGATATCTAAAGAAAACAGAGTGCAAATCAAATGAGCATGGAGGGGAGGGGCTTTCCCAGCTCGACCGGAGAGGAGATGAGCTGGCAGGAGGGACAGAGGTGAAACCCAACATCAAAGACAAAAAGGGTTGTCAGCACATTTAACTTTACAGAAACTGTTCTCCTAATAAAAAATGAACGACCTCGTTACTGTGGACACTAACAGTTCCCAGGGGAAGCCTTCAAGGCTGCAGACCGGGCTTTTCATATCCCCTCTGCAAACACATGAAGCTTTGCCACAGCCTCCCTGTTGATCTTTGCAAAGCACCATGGAGTTGTGCCCTCTTTCTGAGCTATCAAAATACGGAGAATCCACATCGTGTGAATTCACATTTTGGTTGTGGCCCACTTCCAAACAGGCTGCTTTCCCCTCCTGTGGCCAGTTCGCCAGAGAATGATGGGATCTGGTGTCACTCCTTTTTTTGCCTCTCAGGTCTTTAAAATCAGCACAAAGAGCAGGTGACGGTTCATCAGGTGAAGCTCTTCCCAACACCTGCAGAATTCCTTGCCATTCACATTGGCTGCTCAGGACACCATGCCCCAGAAGACTTCAGGAAAGGGGCCTCCCACACACCTGGGATTGCTTTGGCATAAAAATAAATGGGTACCAAGAGAACAGCTCTGCTGTAACTGCCTCAGCTTCACCTCAGGGTCAGTGCTTAACTCAGCGCCAACTTGCACAACTGCAACAATGTCAGAGGGACACACAAGACTGCCTCCCACCCCCTGCAGGGCCTTCCCCGGTAGGCACCATCTGAGGCGCATGTGCTCCTAGGAAGCATCTTTCACAGTATTACTGTGTTGTCACTATGTACGTAAATGTGACTCCATTATTTCTCATTAATGGAGTAATTTCTCTGTGTATGATGCACTGTGCTTTCTCTCACAATGTCTGCGGGGTCTTTTTTTATCCCCTTTTGGTCTGTGGGCAAACGGAGGTGGGGAGGGACTGGCCTGCCGACAGGTACCCCAGAAGCTCCCAGGGGCTCAGGGCCTGCTAGAGGGAGCCCTTCTGCCCAGCATTTGGCCGAGGGGGTCTTGACATCTGGGTCTTAGCCCAGTTCTGAGGCCAGACAGGATGTTTTGTATCACCAGCCTCGTATTTTAATTAATTTTATCTGACGCTTTAACCTATAATGATGTATAACATCTTTTGATTGTAATTTTTATCTGATGTTACCCATCCTGAGCCCATCCTTGGGTGGGGTGGGGGCGTTATAAATGGAAACAAATAAATAAATAAATACCTAAAGAGAAAGACTCAGCATCAGTTTGGAAGAAAATGCTCAGCGGCCTCCAAAAGCAAGTGCTGACATTCCCACTGAGATTGCATCATTCATAACAGGTTCCTAAAATAACAGTAAAGGTGATGTTTCTAGTACTGTTACTACTGGCAGTGCTGGTGCTTATGCCAACCAGGCAACGCGCACAGGACAATTAAACACTCACAACTGCAGCTTAGAAAATGCAGCCCAAGTTGGAAAGGACACAGGAGGAAATTAAGAGACAGACGGGGAGCCGGGAGTGCCTAGAGGAGATGAGGCGCTAAGCCAAAGGCGGGCGTTGGGGGGAGGGGGAGAAATAATTGTAGAAGTTATGAGAGGAAAATGAACTTGAGACCATCAGTCCTCTTCCGGAGGCCTGTTGGCACGGGCAAACCCAGACTGCCATAAAATTTGTTCCTCTGTAGGTTATGGTGTGACTTCCATTCCACCCCCTGCAAGAGACTCCCATGAAAAGTCAGCGGAGGGGTGTGTGTGTCTTCCTTCAGCCTCCCAGGCCAGCATCCCATTCTTCAGGCAGAGATGAGGTGTGCAAGGAAGCCAGTGGTGGGAAGCACTGCCAGGCCTGGCCCCGAGGGGGGCATCTGTGGGCAAGCCTGGAGAAGGCTGGAGGAGGTTAACAAAGCCCCTCAGCACTGGAGGTCTCCGCCTTCACTCCCCAGCCACACAAGGCATTGCTCCAAAGAGGCAGCAGGGAGAAATGGAGCTCTTTGTGAAAAGGAAAAGCCATTGTAAAGCTGTGCTGAGTTTTGTAGTCCTTAAGTTATGTCACACACAACTCTGCAAGGAATGTCATTGTTGTTCTCGTCGCTCCAGTGCAGAGCTGACACACCCTTTCCTCCCTGAATGTACTTGAATCCCAAGTGCAAGAGAAGGAAGCTGGAGTCCAGTGGCACCTTTAAGACCAACAAAGGGTTATTCCGAATGTAAGCTTCCGTGTGCGTGTGCACCCTCCACCAGCAGAAAGGCCACTCTTTGGGCATCTCCAAGGATGGTGCAAACGAAGATGGCTTCTATGGGTAGCCCTAGAGCTGCCAATTCCCACAACTTTTGTTAGCCTTTAAAGTGCTACTGGATTTTTACTATTTCCTCTGCTATTAGAAACCGCAACATTCGAAACCCAGTGGGGAAACGTTTTAATCAGAGGTCGTTTTGTGGGAAAATAGATGATGGAACTCATTATCATAAGTCATTCACATATGCCACCCTCCAACCAGCCAAAAGCAACCTGACGCAAGAAAGGAGAGCCCCAGGTGGCAAGGCCTGCTTCGGCTGGCTAGAGATCCAGCCAGCCCAAGCAGGCCTCACTCTCCTGGGGATCTCCTGGGCTGCCCCCCCCCCCCCCCCCGCAAAAGGCCAGCAAGCCATCCGCTGCCCAAAATCACATAAGAAGTGGAGAAAGGGTGGCACGGGCTTCTCCAGGGGTTAATGGGGGCTGCTGGGGGCATGGCAAAGCTCCTGGTGGCTGCCTGGCTGCCCACTCCCCTAATCCAGGGATTGTTATGCAGCTGCACCTACTATTCAACAGTCAAGGTAGGTGAGGTGGGGAGGGGCGTCAGAAAGGTTCAGGAGCTGTGCTCCTGTGAGCTCCTGCTGAATTCAAAGCCTGGTTTTAATCATCCAGGATGTTCAGCAGCAGTTCTCTTACAAAGGAATTTCAAGGGAGATTAGAGAGAGAGACAGCTGCACTGCAACTGATACTGAAGCTTGAAACAGTGGATGCACCTGGACTAAACTGAGACCTAGGTTTCTTCTCTCATTACCAATGCTGCCTGCTATTGTTGTTTGGCATCTGAAATCACTTCACTCTCCCAGATACAGGAATAGATGGACTCACATTCAAGCTGGATCTGAAGAAATGAACAGGGACTCATGAAAGCTCCTGCCCTGACACATATTTTGTGAGTCGTTAAGGATCCGTTAGGACTGGAAAGGGGATCGCTCCAAGTGCCATGGGACTCCAGCTCTCTCTCTCTCTAGACATGTGCAGGCACACAAACGCTTATAAAACATTATTGGTCTTCTTAACAGTTCTATGGGACTCTCTCTCCCTGGCTCTTTCTTTCCCTCCCTCCCTGCTCTTTTGTTGAAGAAGTGTGCAGGCACACCAACGCTTATACGTGGAATAAAACATTGTTGGTCTTCTTAAAAGTGCTATGGGACTCTCTCTTTCTTTCTTTCTGGTCCCCCGAGGTGGGGGAGAAACCCTCAGCCAATTGAGGGAAGGGAGGCTCGGATCTCTTGCTCTGTGAAGCAGGAAATAGGAGAGAGTGGGCAAAAGCCAGCTCCAAAGCTGCAAACAGGAAGGAGGATCAGAAAGTAGGAAGTAGCAAAAAGGCACTTGCTTGCGGACCTGATTGGAGCCCCCCAGGGGTTGAGCCCATCCCACAGGCTGTATGTCTGACACCCCTGCTCCTCCAACATAAGGAAATGACTCGTTCTCCATGAAACTGCTCTCTATTAACCACTCATGCCATGAAGCCCCCCCACCCCCGGTTTATGTCCTGCACTTTGCCTTCCCTCCCACGGGAAAGTCCGGCCCCTGTGTTCTAGGGAAGCCTGTCACCCTTATGGCCCCCATAAAAGAAAAACCCTGTTTTTAGGGGAGACAGGAGGCAGTGGAGAGGGCCTTTCTGAATGCCAGCAGATGGTGCTCCTTGCAAAGAAGGGAAGCTGCCCTGGGACATTTGCCAAGCTGCCGCCTGGCGCAGGAGAGATGGCGTCTCTCTCTCTCTCTCTCTCTCTCCGAGGTGCCTTCATCTCCTCCAGCCACGACTCCTCTAAAGTTGACATTGCCTCCTGTGATAACTTTTCTGCTGAGGTCGAAAACATTTTACTGCAGAGCTACTCACAGCTAGCAGCATCCCCCTCCCCGTTCTCTCTCCAGCATCATTTACATCCCTAATTAGCTGTAATTCTGCAGTGCTCATTAGAAAAGAGTGGGAACTATCAAGAACCCTACAAGCAGGGGAGTCCAGGGGGAGGAACCACAAGAAGCCCCCAGTGAAGGAAGGCTGCCTTGATAGACACACAGAGAGGAGCCAAAACTGCTGGCGTAATTGAGAGAGGATTAGAGGAATGCTGACCAAGGGGTGCTGGCGGGGAAGCCACCCTTTCCTACCTGGACGGCTTTCAGCAAGGTAGCAGCCAGGAAGGTAGCAACACTCTCAGGCCTGCACGACTGGAGGAGGGAAATGGATTGCACCCCCTTTATCTGTGCACCTACAAGATTTCAAGTCCTTCACTCCTCAAGCTTCCTAACACACCCCTGCTCTATCTTGGGAACAAAAGTCCTGGCAGGGCATCAGGCCAGTGAAACCTGGTCACCAACACCTTCACTACACACACACACACCTTTGTGCTGCTGCTTGAAGGTTTTCATGCATCACCATCAGCCTACAAGGTAGGTGGCTCTCAAATGAACACACACACACCCTCCCTCTTCCAGAGTTCATGGCTGTGACTGTGGAGGAAGGCAGAAGCAGCCGTCTCTCATGAGGCAAAAGTTCTCTCCACCCAAGAGTTTGTGGTTGTGGCCTTGCCCTCCATTTGCCACCTGCGCTCCTCAGGCCTCCTAGTATTTCCCTGCCAAGAATGCTGGGTCCTTCTCCCCCATCATATTCTACACCACAGAGCAGCAGTTCCCAAGTAACTCAACACCCCAGGTCAGACGGGGGCCTCCAGAGTTCTCTTTTCTTTCCATGAGGAGACCCACCCAATGCCCTCTGGTCAAGCGCTGACATCGGATCCTTTCCACAAGACCTTTGTCTGCGGGAATGAAATGCTTCTTTGTTTCCTGTCCAGAGCCCGGAGTCCACACGTGCTTCAGGCAGACGGTGCTTTCGGAATGTGCAACAAGAGCTCTGACCTCCCAAGACCTTCAGGGGAGTCCAGTCAGACACCTTTAAGACCAACAAAGTTTATTCAAAGTGTGAGCTTTCATATGCAGGCACACTTCCTCAGACATCCTGAAATGAAACTTACCAGTCCATACATATAAGGCAGAGGCTGAACAGCAGATTAGCACACAAGCATACAATATAATGAAATGTTTTAACAGATGAAAACAGGAATAACAAGCTAAGTTTATAAGGTCATCATTGTTTAGTTTCAATTCCAGAGAAAAACAGGGAGTAAAATAAATATGTCAGAATTGGTGATAGAGGTGTAAATATATCCTTCTTAATTGTGGAGTGTTAAGAGCAGTCATCTGACTCTCCTGTCCCCCTCCATCCATCTCCTCTCAAGTGTGAAGGTAACTGATGGTATCTTTTTATTTGAGGTGAGGTGACTTGTAGTGTTGTGTTATGTCTCTTCTGTTACTAGGTAAGAGGTATGCATTCTAATATACCATTCTAATTCATTGCATTATATTACAATCAGTGTTCTAGGTTACTATTGTTTACCTGAAATGCTGTTAGCCGCCCTGAGCCTGCTTCGGCGGGGAGGGCGGGATATAAATAAAATTTTACATTACATTACATTACATTACATATTAGAAATAGGAAATACATTAAAATAAAGAGGATGTAAAGCACTTCTTGGTGAAAATATATATGTAAGGACTGAATGATTTAGCATATGTAATGAGATTAAAAAAACCCAATATCCCTGTTGAGTCCTGGGGAGGAGTTTGTTCCAAGTCTTGTAATATTTTGTAATTCAGTAATTTCTCCTTCCATTCTGTTCTTGAAGTTCCTTTGCAATAAAACAGCTGCTTTGAGGTCACCCATGGAATGTCCTGGAAGGTTGAAGTGTTCTTCTGTAGGTTTCTCAGTTTTGTGATTCCTGATGTCAGATGTGTGTCCACTTCTCTTTTGGTGTCGTATTTGCCCTGTGTAGAGAACCGAAGGGCATTGTTGGCATTTAATGACTTATGCAATGTTAGAAGATGAGCAAGATGAACCTGAGATGGTGTAGTTGATGCTGTTAGGCCCAGTGATTGTGTTGTTTAGGTATATGTGGCAGCAAAGTGGTGTTTGGGTTTATTGCAAGCTCTAGTACCAATGCATTTTCAAAAGAGATGTTGCATTGTTGTGGATGAGAAGTTGTTTGAGATTGGGGGGTTGTCTGTGTGCAAGAAAATGGTTGCCCCCCAGTACTTGTGAAAGAGAGCTGTCACTGTCCAATAGAAGCTGTAAGTCATACAATCAGTTGTATACAGCCAGGCTCCACATTACAGCTGCATTTGCACCAATCCTACAGATAGATCATCTGAGGGATCTACAACAAACGTTTTTGGAACTGATGAAGTCAGGAAACAAATTAACAAAGCCAGAATGGTATCCAGAGAAAACCTTTTGCAAGACAGGCCCCAAAAAGACAATAATAGAACACCAGCAGTAATCACAAAACAGTTCAACACATCATCAGTGGCATAAGAACATAAGAGAAGCCATGTTGGACCCCACCCGGAAGTAGGCAACATTAGGCCCATCCAGTCCAACACTCTGTATCACACAGGGGCCAAAAAACCCAAGTGCCAGCAGGAGGTCCACCAGTGGAGCCAGGACACCAGAAACCCTCCCACTGTGCCTCCCCAAGCATCACTGTCCCAGACAGGGAGTTCCAGTCAGTGACTTACAACCTCTATTGGACAGTGATAGCCAGCTTGAAGCCAGCTGCAAGAGTATGAAGACTCATCAGGGCTGCCTCTCAGCCTCTGCTGGGTTGGGGACCCTGAGCTGGGGGGCCTCCACAGGAAGTCTGGGGGGGGGGTAGCTAAAAAGGTCAATGCAATTTTAGGTTGTATTAACAGAAGTATATTGTCCAGATTGCACAGAGGAATAGTATTGCTTTGCTCTGCTCTGGTTAGATCTCAGAGTATTGTGTTCAGTTTGGGGCACCACAGTTTAAAAAAGACATAGACAATCTGGAACATGTCCAGAGGAGGGCAACAAAGATGGTGAGGGGCCTGGAGACCAAGTCCTATGAGGAAAGGTTGAAGGAGCTGGACATGTTTAGCCTGGAGAGGAGGCGGCTGAGAGATGATATGACATATAGAAGAAGATGCAAAGCTGTTTTCTGTTGCCCTAGAACCAGCTTGTTGGACCCGAACCAACGGGTTGAAATTAAATCAGAAGTGTTTTCAGCTAAACATTAAGAAAGACTTCCTGACAGTGGAACGGGCTTCCTTGGGAAGTGGTGGGCTCTCCTTCTGTGGAGGTTTTTAAACAGAGGCTAGATGGCCATCTGACAGCAAGGCTGATTCTGTGCCCTTAGGCAGATCATGAGAAGGGAGGGCAGGAAGGATTGCATCAATGCTCTTATGGCCCTTGCTTACACACCCAGGGAAATGCTGATCACCACTTTGGGGTCAGGCAGAAATTTTTCCCCGAGCCAGTTTAGCCAGGGATGCTGGTTTTTGTTTTTTCATTTTAACCATTTTATGGGCATGGAGCAGGTATAACTGGGGGTGTATGGGTGGAAGTATTTGTGAGTTTCCTTCATTGTGCAGAGTGTTGGACTAGAAGACCCTGGAAGTCCCTTCCAGAGCTATGATTCTATATGTTTTATTTACTCACTAGGAATAAGGCCCATGGGGGGGGGGATGCAATGAGGTCTAGAAAGATGCTCCAGGAGATTGCGCCCCAATCCTTGCTATCTTCCCACCCACCCAAAGTAGCTGTTTTCTGTAGGGAAAATGATCTTACTTCAGCTTTCCATCTTTTCTCCCCTCCCTGCAGCCTCTACCTAGGAAAAGTACAGTCTTTCTCCACAGTGGGGACCAAAGCAGCTTACATCATTCTCTTTTGACCTGCACAGCAACCCTGTAAAGTAGGTTAGGCTGAAAGTCTGTGACTGGTCTGAAACTGGCAGGACAGCTGCACATGGCAGAACAGCTGTGGACTCCTTTCCCTGCCTCTTCCTTGCCACACAGGTGCTGAGCTCAAAGCTGCATCATTCTCAGTTCAGTTGAGCCTGCATATTCTCCTCAGGGGAAGAGTTAATGTCCAGCTTCTTCTGGAGAGAGTGAGGCAGACAGGAGCCCTTGGCCTTGGATGAAGGGAGCCAGCACTGTTGTCACTCGAGTGGCACAGGAAAAAGAGCAATCTCGCTGACATGACCCAGCTCCTTCCTCCCCATTCCTCCTCTGGAAGAGACAACTGTTCTTCAGTGGTTATTATGACCTCAAAAGAGAGACCTTCTGACCTCAACGGCTAGAGGCTTCCCTCAGCCTTCATGAGGGACCAGTCTGACGGGAGCAAATCACACTGGATTCCTTTGGACTGGCTTTGGAGTCTGTAGACAGAGAATTGGGTCTAACGCTTGAGGGAGGACGTGCTTTTTGACTGTGAATTCAGAGCTGTGGCCTGCTTGAGTTCATAACAATGTAAAAGAGGTCCTGACAAGAATTTGTCTCAAACTTGTCATTCAGAAACTATCTACTGAGTTTCTCAATAGTATTGTCATTGCTGATGAATAGTCAATGATCCCATGTATATTCATATATCCATAACTACATTTTTAATGTATTCATACATGTACCTACATTTATATATTCATGACTGTACTAACTCATGTATTACAATATCAGTGTTCGCTATTCATTGTATTCTTTTAAAGTTTTATGCAGAATAGCACTGGTAATAAAGGAGACCACAGTAGAGGGTAAACCACTGCAGGAAGCAAAGGCCTAATCTCATCTCCCTGGTAAGAGAAGATAGATACCAACGAAAGATGTCTGCCAGTTGGAATGAGACCTTGGAGAAGAGTATCACGGGCGTCTGGTAACTAATTAAAAGGCTTTTCTGTTTAAAACAATTTTATTGGTAACATATGGTAATAAATCTATTTCTTACATCTTTAATAACTTCTTTTATCTATCCCATATATTACTTTCTACCCACCCCTCCCCCCATTACTTGACCCCTCCCCCCATTACTTAAGTGTTATTTACTTAAAATGCTAATATTTAAAGGTACCCTTAACTATTAAAACAAAAATTTATATTCTTCTTCTTTCTAAAACTTAATAATTATCAAAAATTGTCCAATGTCCTTTTACTTTCCACTCTTTTTCTACATATCTTCTAAACTTTTTCCACTCCGTCTTAAACATTTCTAAATCATAGTCTCTTAATATTCTTGTTAATTTGTCCATTTCACTCCATGTCATAACTTTTATAATCCAATCCCATTTCTCTGGTATTTTTTCTTGCTTCCACAACTGTAATGTCCTAGCAGCTGAAAGCAAGTACCAAATTACAGTTCTATCTTCTTTTGGAAATTTTTCCATTTGTAATCCCAACAGAAAAGTCTCTGCAAATTGATTATATGACAACCTATCTCAGCCGCTATTTTTATTACTTCAGCTGGCACTATCCATAACGGTCTTCTCTCATCTCCATATTTCTTATATTTCATCCATGTATTTAGCAAATTATTTCTTATATAATGGTGAGAGAGAAAAACGTCCATCTTCTTTTTTCCATAATACAAATACACGTGCCAGCCAAATTTATTTCCGTGACCTTCCAGCACTAAGAGTTTTTTGTTTAACAGCGTTATCCATTCTTTTATCCACACTAAACAAACTGCTTCCTGATACAATTTTAAATTCGGTAGTTGAAATCCACCTCTCTCGTTTGCATCTGTCAACATTTTCATTTTGATCCTTGGTTTCTTCCCAGCCCACACAAATTCTGAAATTTTTCTTCGCCATTTATCAAATTGTTTACTATCTTTCACAATGGGAATAGTTTGAAACAAATACATTATTCTTGGTACAATATTCATTTTAATTGCAGCTATTCTACCCAAAAATGACAAACTAAGTTTATTCCATTTTAACATATCTTCATCCATTTTACACCATAGCTTCTCATACTTATTTTTAAACAGATCAATATTCTTCATTGTTATCTCCACACCCAAGTTCTTTACCTTGGAGGTAACTTCGCAGCCCGTTAGTGTCTGTAATTCTTGTTGCTTATTTATTTGCATATTTTTACATAGAAGTTTTGATTTTTTTTTATTAATACAAAATCCTGCCAACTCCCCATATTCTTGTATTTTAGCTAACAACAAAGGTGTGACTTGTATGGGGTTTTCATTTATAAGCATTATATCATCTGCAAATGCTCTGTATTTGTAAGTAAATCCTTTTATTTTTAATCCTTCTATTTCTTTATCTTCTTGGATCTGCATCAGCAATATTTCAAGAGTCATTATAAACAACAATGGGGAAAGCAGACAACCTTGTCTTGCACCTTTGCTAATTATCATATCTTCTCTAAGATCTGCATTTATACATAGCTTTGCACGTTGTTCAGTGTATATTGCTTTTATCATTTTTATAACGCTTTCTTCCAGCTCCATTTTCTCCATTACTGCATAAAGTCCCAGTTTAAATTGTCAAATGCTTTCTCTGCATCTGCAAAGAATAATGCTACTTTCTTTTCTGGATGTCTTCCATAATATTCTACAATATTTACAACAGTTCTAATATTGTCTCTTATTTGCATTTTGAGAAGAAACCCCGCTTGATCTTCCTTTATAAAATTTATCAAATGTTGTTTAAGCTGTTCTGCCAAGATTCTCGTATATATTTTATAGTAATTGTTTAATAGCGAAATTGGTCTGTAATTTTTAACATTTGTGACATCTCTATTTTCTTTTGGTATCAACGAAATAACAGCTTCCTTCCATGTGTTTGGTATTTTCCCTTTCATTCTTATCATGTTCATCAACTTCTGCAATTTCGGTATTAACTCATCTTTAAAGGTTTTAAAATATTTAGCTGTATATCCATCTGGCCCAGGGGCCTTTACATTTTTCATTGCATTAATTGCTGCTTCAATTTCTATTTTTTCAATTGGATCATTCAAAACTTTCTGCATATTTTCTGTTAAGGGTTCTATTTTTATCTTTTGTAGATACTCATCCATCTTTTCTTTCTTTATTTTAACACCTTTAAACAACTTGGCATAATACTTAAAAATTCTCTTTTTATTCCTTCTTGGCTAACCAGCTCTCTTTCATCTACAACAATTTTATTAATAATTTTATTTTTTCTCTTTTTCTTCAGTTGCCAAGCCAAATACTTTCCAGGTTTATTTGCTCCCTCAAAAGATTTCTGCTGCAGTCTTTTCAAATTCCATTCCAATTCTTTATTTAACAAATGTCTCATTTGCGTTTGTAATATTGTAATTTCCGTTATAATTTTCCCTGGCCTTTTTCTCAACTCCCCTTCTTTTTTCTTTATTTCATTGTGAATGTCCAACAGCTGTTTTTCTTTTACTCTCTTGTCTTTATTATTCAAAGTAATCAATATTCCTCTCATTACTGCTTTATAGGCATCCCAGACCGTCTGAAATTCTATATCCTCTTTGTCATTCACTTGAAAGAAAGCTTTAGTTTCATTTTCTAGGTATGTCACTATTTCTTTATTCTGTAGTAAATCTTCATTCAATCTCCATCTTCTCAACTTCTTAGACAATTTTGTAATCCACATTATTGGGTTATGGTCAGCCCCAATTTTGGGTAAAATCTCTATTTTCCCTGTTATAAGACCTAAATCTTTAGTGCCCCACAACATGTCAATTCTGGAAAAAGTTTTATGTCTTGATGAGAAAAAGGTATAGTCCCGCACTTCAGGGTTAAATTTCCTTCATATGTCCTCCAAATTTTCTTGTTTGACCAATTCAAAAAAAGACTTTGCTAATTTTCCTTCTTTGTTGTTATTCCCGCCCCGCCCCCGACCTATCCAGTGAATTCTTAATTGTTCCATTAAAGTCTCCCATTATCAAAACTTGGTCATAAGTCAGTTCATCAAATTGTTGTATAATGTCTTTTTTAAAAGTATCCTTTGCACCATTAGGCGCATACAGTCCCAATAACAATTTTTTTTGCATTTAATATTATTTCTACTGCAACAAATCTTCCATCTTTATCTTTAAATACTAATTTTGGCTCCAATTCTTGTTTAATATAAAAAATCACTCCCCTTTTCTTCTGTTCAGCCAATGAAAAAAATTCTAACACCAATTGTTTATTCCATAAAAATTTGTAATCCTTCTGTTTAATATGCACTTCTTGTAAACAAACTATATTGCAATTTTGCTTTTTAATCCAATGAAATGTTGCCCTTCTTTTTTGTGGTGAATTTAGTCCATTTACATTCCAAGACAATAATTTGTAATCCATCATGGTGCAAATTCTTTATGTTCTTCATAAAATCTACTCAGTTCCTGTGCATTTGTAATTGTGATTCTTTTCCCGTGAAGTTCAAAGCTCAAACTTTCAGGTATTATCCATCTAAACCTCATTTCATTGTCCCGTAATTTTTCTGTCAGTTTTTTGTATGTTCTTCTATCATTTATCACTTGCCTTGGCAACTCCTTCATAATTCTTACTCTGCTGCCTCCCACTATCAATGTATTTTCAAAGTTTTTGTTCGTGATCTTTCCCACCATTTCTTTTGTCATATATCTCATGACAACATCTTTTGGTAAATTATTTTTCTTGGTATAGAGTGAGTTCACTCTATAAATATAATCATACATATTTTTAGTCTCTTCAGGATCTTCCTCCAAAAATTCTGCAATTATTTTTATTATATATTCTTTCAGGTCGCCATCTTCCTTTTCAGGTACTCCTCTCAGACGTATCTGAGTCTCCATCAGTTTGCAGTCATGGATGGTCACTTTTTCTTGTATTTTTAACAAGGTGGAGTCATGTACTTTCATTCTCCCTTCTACCTCCTGCACTTTTTTAGATGTTTCCTCTGTCTCCTTTCTGAGATCTTCCATATCTTTTTTAATCTCTTGTATAAATCCTTTTTTTTTGATGCAGTTATCATCTCTCTTATGCCTTTCATCATTCTGGCCTCCATTGCCTCTAACTGATCCTGCATTTTCTCCAATGAAGCAACCCTTGTACGGGTTTGCTTGTGTTCTGACATTTAAAAACACCAAAAATTTTGATCTCACCAATTTGAAATTTGACTATCATGTTCAAAAGATTAGAGCTTGCTTTTTACAACAAGCCTAATTTCTCCGTCCTCAGAGCTTCCCAGACTGAAATATTAATTTTTAAATTTTTTAAATCCTTCAAAATGGCGGTCGCGACTTTTTGCTTCTAATTTTTTTTCCTTTTAAAGGCTTCTAAAGTCCATTATAAACAATATGTCCAATAGTATTTATCTTCTTATCATCATCTCAATTATTTCCAACAGTTTTTAATGTCCCGAACACTTTAAAAATATTATTTTAATTTTGACCTCCTTGCAATGGCCACCGATGTTTCTCAATGGTATTATAATCCTAGAGTAGGCTTTTTGTTACCTACTTCCTGCTTTGCTTGCCACCTAATCTCGTTTCACTGGTAAAGAGATCTCAAGGTACTTGACGTACTTCCTGTGTTGATTGTATATGCTGCAGGTCTGTGACGATGGTGCTGTTTTTTCAAAACCGCAAGTAGGCCAAACAATAAATTCCTTTCCACTTTTTAGCTCTGTCCTTTAAATTTACAAAGTCCAAATTTCACCTCTTCCTCCCTTCTTCTTCCAAGCTTTCTAGATTTCCATTTCCCACCTTCTGAATATATTCTGTTTAACTGTAAATAGTCCCAGAATGAAAGATAGTAATCTATACCTTTTTTGCCAATTAACCATATCTACACCGGTCTTCTGTAGCTTTAGATGTTTAGCAATGTCCAAGAAGGTTAGGATTCTGTTGAGCTTATGTCAAATAAATGACTCTGAGAACTTCTGCAGATGATGAAAATGCAACTCTTCTCCAGAGACCCCTCAAAGCCACAAAGGAGCCCCCCCCCCCGGGACTCTTTTTTTTTTTTTTGCCAAGGTAAATCTTCTCAAAGTTTTCTGTGCATATCTTGGACTAATCTCTAACTGAGAAAAGTAGGCAGTAGGCATTAATTTGCCTTCCACTACCCCGAACAGAAGGTCTAGCCTGCTCCCGTTATGAGAAGCAGCTCAGCTCGGCATTTTCCTCCCCCGGAAGGAAAAAGGCTTTTGAGTGGGAGACATTTAGACAGGAAGAGTGATGGGCCATTAACCTGTAACCTATATTTGAACTGCAAGTTTTGTTTTATGACTGTCTAGCAAGTATGGTTCTTCATTAAAGCTTCTTCTGCAATTACTCAAGAAGTCTTGTGATAGATTCTGGGTAAAACCTTACACTCTGGGCAGGAATGCCATGAATTTCACCATGAACCCCACTATGAGGTGAAGAGCCAGCTGTGGTATAGTGATTTAAGAGCAGTGGACTCTAATCTGGAGAGCCAGGTTCAATTCCTCACTCCTCCTCCACATGCAGCCACCTGGGTGACCTTGGGTCAGTCCCCATCCTCTCAGAGCTCTCTCAGCCCCACCTACTTTACAGGGTGTCAGCTGTGGGAAGAGGAAGGGAAGGTAATTGTAATCTGCTCTGAGACTCCTTCAGATAGCGAAGGGTGGACTAAAAAACCAACTCTTCTTTTCCCCTTGATTGAACTTCCTCACTCCGACAAAAGGTGAACTCCTATTGCAGGGCTCGTCACCATGTAACTGAAGGTGGGTTTGCATCTGCTCCCATCACACCAGGTCAGAATTTCATAGGCTGGGGAAGACTGGGGGGGCTACCCTACTTGTTTCCCCTCTGTGTCCTTGGGGAAGACTCTCATGTCCTGCCAAACAGTTTTGCCTCCCTGGCTGCAGTGGCTGGTCCTGCTGCTAAGAGGTCAAGCCCGGCCTGGACGAGGTTGCAACTTGTGGCCACGTTTTCCACTTCCACAGTCCACACATCAGATCTGCTTGATTGCCAAAGAGGAGGCCACGGGGTGGGGGGGGGAGGTCATTAAATTGGCCTCTTGGGCAGCCATACGTTGTCCCCCTGCAGTCAGAGGCATCTTTTAAAGGGCCACATTTGTACACATGGCCTGCTTTTTGCACCTTCAGATTCAGCAGCAGCTATTCAAGAAATTATCATGGATCACAAGATGAACGAGGTTCATGGGCAGACACTGACAGCGCACAAATGACATTTCAGCTCAAGCTCTTGCTTCCCCTTTCATCTGAGTGTCTTTTAACCATTGGAAATGGCGGCAGCAGCCACAGACGGACAGCAGAGGGCAGGGGCTACAGGAAAGCCATCCAAACATGTCAATGAACATAGCCTGGCTCAGTCAGGGGCATCTGAAGAACTCAGCAAATGATTGGCTCAGCAAATAATTGAGGTGACCCTGGAAATGATGAAGCAGAACCTCAGCACAGCCCTGCTTCCCTCCCTCCCACTGAACTCACTGAACCCATCAGGATGGAAAGCATCAGTTTAGTACTACTAAGGGAGGGATGGTGGCTCAGTGGTAGAGCATCTGCTTGGTGAACAGAAGGTCCCAGGTTCAATCCCTGGCATCTCGAACTAAAAAGGGCCCAGGCAATAGGCGTGAAAAACCTCAGCTTGAGACCCTGGAGAGCCGCTGCCAGTCTGAGTAGACAATACTGACTTTGATAGACCAAGGGGGGTCTGATTCAGTAGAAGGCAGCTTCTTATGTTCACCTAAGTGTTATTTAGTTACTTCATTTACTTACTTAGCCCCCTTCCCAGTGTGGCTTCCCTCATTCTCCTCTCCTCCATTTTATCTGCCCAACAACCCTGTGAGGTAGGCATGGCTGAGAGAGTGTGACTGGCTCAAGCTTCCAGGGCACAAGTGGGGATTTTGAACCTGGGCCTCCTAGATCCTCGCTGACACACTAACCGCTACACCACCTGGACTCAATGGAGTCTGAAAATATTTTTTCCCTCATGGGCCAGCTCGAGGAGATTGGACCTGGGGCCAAGCAAACAGGAGGGGAGGAATGACCCTCAGCAATGAAGTGGGCTGGCCTGGTGGTGCTGTGTCACATGGCTCAGAATCAGATACCTCCAGGCCTGGCCCCACAAAAGGGCTCCCTGGACTCAGCCTGCTGCCGGATGTCGGTGACCCTCCTTCAGTAGTGACCTGCCAGCAGCTGTCCCTGGTCACCCCCTCCCCATGACACATCTGGGCCTCCTCCTTTCCCCACCCAGGTGACCGCTATTGGGAACAGGGCCCATCTGGCAGGGGGTGGCCCCGCCCCACTTGTGGTGGGCTCCATCTCCCACTAGCTCTCCGAAACTCCTGAGAGAGAGCTGAACGCCTGGCAACAGAGCAGTGGGGCGCACAGCCTCCTCCTCTTCCTCACACAAACAACAGCTGTTGGACTCCCTTCCAGTCTCTCTGTGTCCTCCTGAGTGCCTTTTGAAGTACTTTGAGTCCCCACTGGGGTCTTTCTCAATGCACTGCCTGAATAAATGGATTGTGGCAGTCCGTCTGTCTGTCCTGACATAGCCCCTTCAGCCCAGCCCCAGGAAAGCCATGAGTGAGAAGCAGAGGGGGGGG
Source organism: Heteronotia binoei (assembly GCF_032191835.1). Lineage (NCBI taxonomy): Eukaryota > Metazoa > Chordata > Lepidosauria > Squamata > Gekkonidae > Heteronotia > Heteronotia binoei. The sequence goes on along the minus strand of NC_083228.1, from coordinate 3,394,398 downwards.
GGGGGTCAGGTCTCCATCGGCAGGGGGAGCAGCAAGAGCCTCTGGTGCCACTATTGTGGGGGGAGGGTTGTTGGGTGTGTGTGTGTGTTTTGTTTTGTTTCCCAAGATCCATCTGCAATATTTTCTGGGGTTGTTCCCCCCCCTCCCGTCATTAAGCCGCTGCTTTGCAAATGATGCTGCAGCCCCTCTGTGGGCCGCAGAAAAGCACTTCGAGCGGGTCTGGAGTCGTGCTGGGTGGCTCTGATAGCAGAGCTAATGGGAGCGAATGGGATGCAGCGAACTGTTCTAATGATAGCAGCCAGGGAAGAGACAACAGTAAGAATAAATAAATGTTAACTATTTTCCTCTCCCAGACATTTGCATCTACTGCCATTAAGTTCATTTAAATAAGAAATAGGGGGGGAGAGGGATAAAGAGAGAACTCAAAGGGGGAAACTTGCACACACTCTTAATAATGAGTGTCTAAAAATAAATTAGTATCTTGGGGTGCACTTAAGGCGTTTTAAAAATAAGCAGGACCCTGCCCCTCCAGACACACACATACCTCTTTCTCTTTTGGGGGGAAGAAAGTGTTGGAGGGTTTTAATTTGGGCCGAGTAATTTTGGTGCAAACGCTTGGGCGCCTTTCGTTGGGAAATTGGGAGAAATGCAAACAAGAATCCACTTCATTAAACAGGGGCAAACACTAGAGAAATTGCACTTACTTATGGAAATGACTTTTAAACATGAACAGCATTTGCTTGCATCGCTTTGTGCAGGAATTTTCGAAAAAGATTATACATGTGAATAATTCACTGCAGGCCAATTAGATGACGGCTTCATTCCTTCTCCGTTGGCTTCTCTTCATTTGCTCGCTTGCTTTCTGCCTTTCCCTTGAACTGCCTGCTCCCTTGCTGCAATTTTTTCCTCCCCAAGAAATGGAAAAAGCAAACACAAAATTCAAGCAGACATCTCAAAGAATTGGTGGCAGGCAAAGTCCAATACTTGGGATGGGGGGAATAATCAAATGCCCTAAAACTAGATTGGGGGTGAAATGACTCCCATATTGCTGAAAAAGAGAGTCAGACAAATAAATGGAGAAAATGCCCAGGTCTTTTCTAAGCAGTTGATGTTTTTGTTTGCCATGCCCCCCCCCCTCAAGAAAAAAGAGGGTTCCTACATTGCATTCTGGCAGCCAAACCCAAAATGTGTTTACTCAGATGTAAGCCCTGCTGAGCTGAATGGGATTTACTCCCTGGTACAGATGTTTAGGGTTGCACTCCAAGAGCAATTGCAATAGCCCAGGAGACTCATTGGCAATAAAACAGTCCAGTGCCTAGTTGGTGTTCTGTTCCGTCACAGCTTCTTGTATAAGTGGGGCAGAGCAAGAGTATGGGGGGGATCTGGGGTGGGGTGACATGGCATGGGGGGAACATCTCTGGGGCTGCTGCCACAGATGAAAGTGCTGGCATTCACACATCTGTCAGAACTTGCAGATATGGCATTGTAGCAACACATTCCCAACTGGTTGTGGATTCCACCACACACACACACCCGGAAGGAAAAAAAAATGAAATTCAAGATGACAGTTTTTTATAAGGTTCAGGTTGAAAATGTCCCTGCACTTTCAAATTCTCTACCTCTGTTCTAAAAACTCAAGAAAGGGTTTTGTTTTTTTTTGGGGGGGGGGGGGAGGGATACCACATATTTGGGGAAAGGGAAATAAGATGTCATAAAATGGAGGACTGCTCAAGGGGAATTATGACCAACCAACCCTTTTGGAAATGCAAGCGATGGGGCATCTTTGTGACCAGCGTAGCCTTCCTAAGCACTGCCATCTTTTTTCAAATGAGCTTTCAGATGTATTTTTTCACTCCATTAAATAAATGCCAGTATCAACAGTACTTGTAGCTTTATAAATAGAATTATAGTCCCTCCCAGGAAAGAATCATTCCCTCAGCATACACCATCTTCCCCCACAACTGTCTTGCCTGGACAGAGACAGCTCATCTTTTTAGCCCTAGGCAACTGAGCACAAGAGACTGCCCCAAACTCATGCAATGAGACTCAGTCTGGAGATATCTGGTCCTAGTTTTGGGGTTCCCCAGCTCCACACACCCAGGCCGTATCATTTCCATATTTTGCAGTGCAATATTTCTTATTATGCAAATCATTCATTACTATGCAAATTGAGTATACAATATTAGCATGCTTCATTTTGTGCCGTTTCCAACAAGTGCTTTGTCTGCATCAGGGAAGAGGCAGGATGGGAAGGCACCAAAGGACTTGACCACCTTCCAAGCACCAGGGATTCTCAGATCATTTCCCAGGGCAAGGGGGACCTGCCCGTCCACCGTCCACTTCTCCTCTTCCAGAAACGATGCCTGCACATTCATGTCAGCAAACAGTAAGATGGCAACAGCGTGTGCATAAGCAGTCAAGCACTTCAGCCTGTCAAGGAGAGGGAATTACAAGAAAGTCCTGTTAAAAAGAGTTCTTCTGGCATGTCCCTCAAAGTTGGCACCCTTTCCCACCAGGGACTACAGGCCTTGATGCTCCAGCTCATTGGTCCCCTTTATGCCCAAGAATCTACTTGTGAGTCGGCACCTCAGTCTGCCACTTCTGACAACAGGCCAGGGATACTGACCCAAGGATACCGGGAGGGCTCCATCTTGCCCCTTGGGTCGGTGTGCAGGCCTTTGGGGGGAGAAGATCCACGGCAAGGCTCAGCCTGGCAGAGCTCATTTGTAAAAGTCTCCTATCGTTATAAGTAAGAGGACAGCTCCACCGCAGGTCAATATTTTGAAAAAAATACCTCAGTTATGCTTTTCGAGGAGGTCTGCAGAAGACTATTTTAATGTTCTGCTTTATGATCCCCACCCATGAGGACCTCATGGCTGAATTGGGACCATCTGCTTAATGAGTCATTCACTGACCTTTCACTGGGATCTGCTTATAAAATCATAGAGTTGGAAGGGATCTCCAGGGTCATCTAGTCCAACTCCCTGCTCAATGCAGGAACTTCACAAATACCTCCCCACAACCCCTTCCTGCCCTCTTCTCCTATGCACTAAGTTCACAGGATCTTTATTGCCGTCAGATGGTCCTCTAGCCTCTGCTTAAAAACCTCCAAGGAAGAAGAGTCCACCACCTTTTGAGGAAGCCTGTTCCATTGCGGAATCATAGAATTATAGAGTTGGAAGGGACCTCTAGGGTCATCTAGTCCAACCCCCGGCACAATGCAGGAAACTCACAAACACTTCCCCCTAAATTCACAGGATCTTCATTGCTGTCAGATGGCCATCTAGCCTCTGTTTAAAAACCTCCAAGGAAGGAGAGCCCACCACCTCATGAGGAAGCCTGTTAAACTGAGGAATCACTCTAAAGGTCAGGAAGTTCTTCCTAATGCTGAGCCGGAAACTCTTTTGATTTAATTTCAACCCATTGGTTCTGGTCCAACCTTCTGGGGCCACAGAAAACAATTCCACACCATCCTCTATATGATAGCCCTTCAAGTACTTCTTTCTCGTTAGGAGACTGGAGACTCTGGACAGATTCCCATTTAGAGCAAAGACCAAGGGAATATTCATTTATGTCCCTTCTCCAGAACAAATTGCTCTAAGTGGTGAATCCCCCTGCTTTCAATGCAAACATGCCATTATCTGCTCTGGGACAAGCTTGGAAATACAACTTCAGAGTGTTTTCCACGTGGCTCAGTTTGCTGAGCAGCATAAAAGGCAGCTTTGCAGCTCCCGTTTGTGAGAGCTGACAGTTCTCTGTGAGACCTTCACACACCGCTGCTCACTTTGCACAAGGCCTCCTCCTCTGCCTGGACCTTTCAATGCCCACTTGAGTGGGCAGCAGTTCTTGGAGGTCTCAGGCAAGGGTCTTCTTCTCTGCTCCTGCTGCTGCTGCCTGAGGTCCTGAGCAGTGCTGCTCATCCCAGGGATCTCGTTCTTGTGCTCTGCTCCTGAACTGTGCGCGCGTGGGGGGCACTGCCAGCAAATAAGAGCCCTCCTTTCCCTCCCTTGGAGTAATCATGCATGGCAGAAAATGTGGACCTGCAGAGGCCAGGCAAGCCTCTTATCAGATCTCAGAAGCTAAACAGGGTCAACTCTGGCAAATACTTGGAAGGGAGACCTCATTGGAATGCCCTAGCTGGGAGGCTTTCTTCAGCCACCTCTCTGAATATTCTCCAGACCCCCAGTAGGGGTCAGCCACCAGAGGTCATCATGACTTCCATATGAAGAAGATATTGGATTTATATCCCGCCATTCGCTCTGAATATCAGTCTCCTTTACCTCCCCCCTCCCACGAAAGAAAGGAAGGAAGGAAGGAAGGAAGGAAGGAAGGAAGGAAGGAAGGAAGGAAGGAAGGAAGGAAGGAAGGAAGGAAGGAAGGAAGGAAGGAAGGAAGGAAGGATTGGCAGTTCCCTTGTCCCAAACCTTCCCACAAGGAACAATCCGTCATGTTGTGCTGCTTCTGGGAAATGTTGGCAAGCCAAAACCTGCAGTGGTCAAGAGGAGAAGGGCAGGGATCCCCAGGGGAGTTTTCAAGGGTCTGGCAAGAGAGCATCCATCTGGGACAGGCAGCGGGATGGCCCTTCCCTTTCACTCCCATGAAGGGTGTGGCAGGAAGAGTTGTGCTTGCTGCTTCCCCTTGCCCTTTGTGGACCTGGGTCTTGAAACCTCTGAAAGAGTGACGGGCACTCCTGACGGCCTATTAGGTGGAGCAGCATCCAAAGCAATCAGCTCAGAGCCTGAAGCTCAGTCTGGCTTTCCCCGGCAAGAGAGAGCTCCTTGTCAGGGGCGGCAGCAGGGCTTTATTCTCCTTAGAATCCTAAAACATAGAGTTGGAAGGGACCTCCAGGGTCATCTAGTCCAACCCCCTGCACAATGCAGGCAACTCACAAACACCTCCCCCTAAAGTCACAGGATCTTCATCGCTGTCTGATGGCCATCTAGCCTCTGGAGCTGGGTACGAACTCTGAGCCTTTTTAATTGCCTGCTTGGAGAAATGGGAGACAGGAAAGTCTCCGATCAAGAAGGAATTCTGACTGTAGTGAGGCCTCTTTGGGGTATCTCATCCAGAGAGTGGATGACAGGAAAGTCTCCGATCAAGAAGGAATTCTGACTGTAGTGAGGCCTCTTTGGGGTATCTCATCCAGAGAGTGGATGACAGGAAAGTCTCCGATCAAGAAGGAATTCTGACGGTAGTGAGGCCTCTTTGGGGTATCTCATCCAGAGAGTGAATCCTCCAATATGAGGGGGAATAAAAGGAAAGGGGGAAGGGGGTCCCATCCTTCCCAAAGAGGGGATCAGTGGGGTGTGCTGAACTCCAGTCCAGCAATGAGAGCCCCTGGGGAGGAGGGGACCCCAGGAAAGACAAACCCAGAGAGCTGCACCACATATGATGTGAGTGAAACAGAGTATGGTCCACTAAGTCCCCGAGATCCTTTTTGCACATGCTACTGCCAAGACAAGTCTCCCCCATCCCATAACCACGCATTGGATTTTTCCTGCCTAAATGCTGAACCTTACATTTATCCCTGTTAAAATTCATTTTATTGTTTCAGCCCAGTTTTCCAGCCCCTCAAGATCATCCTGTATCCTGACTCTGTCTTCTACTGTATTTGCTACCCCTTCTAATTTAGTATCATCTACCAGTTTAACAAGCATCCCCTCTATTCCTTCATCCAAATCATTTCTAAACAGGTCCCAGGACAGATCCTTGAGGCATTCTACTTGTCACTCCTCTCCAAGAGAATGAAGAACCATTCACAGAGCACTCTTTGGGTGCGATCTGTTAACCAGTTACAAATCCACCTAACAGTAATAAGATACAAACCACATTTTACCAACTTCTCTACAAGAATATTGTGTGAAACCTTATCAAAAACCTTCCCTAAATCCAGATGAACTATGTCTACAACTAGGGCTTTTTTGTAGAAAACACTCATCAGGAACTTATTTAAATATTAGGCCACACACCCCTAACATCACCATTGTTTCATACAGGGCTTTTTTTTTTAGAAACCCCCTAGCAGGAACTCATTTGCATATTAAGCTATACCCCTGACACCAAGCCAGCCAGAACTGAGTTCCTGTGCGTTCCTGCTAAAAAAAGCCCTGTCTGCAGCATTCTCCTGATCCAGCAAGGTAGTAACATTCTAAAAAGAGAGAGATAGTTAGTTTGACATGACTTGTTCTTGAGAAAGCCATGCTGGCTCTTAGTAATCACAGACATCCTTTGTAAATGTTCAAGGACTGACCATTTGATGATTTGTTCTTTTTTTTTTCCAGGTATAGATGTCAAACTGACAGGTTGGTAGATACCTGGATCCTCCTTTCCCCCCTTCTTGAAGATGGGGACAACATTTGCTTGTCTCCAAACATTCCATTACCTCTCCTGTTCTCCAAGAATTCTCAAAAATACAGGCCAAAGGCTCAGAAATTACATCCACAAGTTCTTTTAGTACCCTCGGGTGCAGTTCATCCAGCCCCAAGGACTTTGTTTCATTTAAAGAAACTAGGTGTTTATGTAGTACCCCTTTGGTGCTCCTACACTCCAACTCCCTTCCTTCATCATATGTTCTGTTTTTGCCATGTTGAGCACCTTTTCTCTCACAAAGACGACTGTGGAAAAGCAGGAAAAGAGCAGTTCTGCTCTTTCTTCATCACCTGTTACAATTTCATTTTCCTGTCCCTGCAATGGGCCTACCATGTCCTTGCTCTTCTTCTTACTTTGAACACAGGAAAAGAACCCTTTTTTGTTGTTTTTAGCATCTCTCGCTAGCCTCAGTTCATGCTGAGCTTTAGCTTTCTTAACCTTCTCTCTACAAGCACTGGCTGTTTATATTCACGCACACCCCCTCCATACTTCTAATAATTCGGGCAGTTGAGACAAGGACTAGTAATAGAGAGATGGAGATGAGATTTAAAGGGCAGTAATTTAGAATCAGATTCCTGTACCATTATTGTCTGTGAAGCCATTCTTGGGAAATGACTCCCCCCTCCCCCCCCCCCCACTCCTGGCCTGGCCACTTCTGCTTCCTCTCTCCCGCAGTAACAATCACTGGGATGCCTGCGGGAGGAATTCCAGCTCAGAAACCCAATGGGGTGGCAGCAGCAGCAGCAAAGGAAGGTTTCCTGCAGCCCCCCCCCCCCCCTTCTCCTTCCCTGGAGCTCAGTGGTTGCCTGTCCCCCACCCCTTCCCCTGAGTGCAGGATTTTAAAATAAAAAAATAAAATAAAAATAATGAAAGGGGTAATAAGAGAGGAGGTAATGGAACATTCTCCAACTGGGCACATGTCAGAAGCCATTATATGTGCCGAGGATTTGCATAATTCAAGAAGCATCAAATTAAATTTGCATAATTCCTTTGATTACACTTGTTATTAAATGTAAGTGACATTGATTTACAAAATGGCCCAATATAAGGTTAATAGCAAATGTCACCTTCCAACAGGGTGAAGAGGGTGGCTGGGGGGGGGAGGGGAGGCCCGGCAATTGATTCCTTAAAGGGCCAGGCTCCTCCAGGGGCTTCTCAAGGCGGAGGGAGTCAGTCGGGCTTCACTGGGACAAGACGTGATCAGGAGTAGCTGCCACGTGGGGCTGAGGCCCAGGGGCTGTTATGAGGAGCTGCCCGAGAGCATGAGAAGGCGTGTGTGTGTGTGTGGGGGGGAGCCGCCTCCTCCTTGCAGTCTTAAACTCAGAAGCTTAAAGCGACCCAAATGAACCCCTCTCCCCCTGATGGTCAAAACCAAATATTAAGGAAAATAACAGATGTTTTCCTCTCCTTTAATGTTACCCCTAGTCTGTTGCCTCACCTGCAGCCTGGCCCATCATGCCTCTTCCACCTGACACTTAGTAAAGTTGCCAACTCCAGGCTAGGAAATTCTTGGAGTTTTGGAGGGTGGAGCCAGGAAAGGGAAGGATGCATTGAGGGGGAGGAACCTTATCAGGGTATTGTGCCACAGAGAGCCCACCCATCAAAGCAGCCATTTGCTCCAGGGGACCTGACTCCTGTTCTCTGGAGGTCATTGCAGCAGATCTCCAGGCCCCATCTGGAGGTAGGCAAAACTACTGGGGGGGAGATGACTCAGATGGGAGAGGAAATGGCAATGCTGTGCGTGTTTGGTGTGGCCAAGGGATTTAGCAAGGCACTGACGGAATTGCAGGGTTAGAGTTAGGGTTAGGGCCTTGGAGAGTGCAAAACTTCTGACTAAGCAACAGTTTGTGTGTGTGTGTGTGTGTGTGAGAGAGAGAGAGAGAGAGAGAGAGCATGTATGTGTTCATGGAGGAGGGGGAAATCCTATAATTAACCTAAGCCCTGGAGAGCAGCTTCCCAGTCTGTGTGCCTGCCAAGGCAACAGCTATGCTGATTGTTGCCCACTTTCACTTCTCCTGGTTTGTTTCCATGCTTGCTGTGTTGGCCTCTCAGTTCCCTCTTCCTCAGTACATCAAAGGGCCACTGGGTTGCTAGGCAGCCATTTGATTGAGTGGCACCAGAGAAATAGCCGTGGTTCCCCAGTGAGTGTTTGTGACCATGGAAATAAGTGTGAGAAGGAGGGGACAAATGTCTTGTAGAACGTTGCTGTAATATTTTCTCCCATGTTGGTTGCTACCATGGGGGCTTTTGCCCCATGTGGACAGCTCAGAAAGTCCCCACTGTATTTGGGAGCATCCATCTGGGCATGACTGGTGGGGTCCCATAATTTCCCCATTGAGTTGGATTACAGAAAAATACCCCTTTATTCTGTCCCGTTGCTAAAGCTGCACGGATGCTGTGGTCATCTATGTGGGCACTCTGACTGCAGTTGCCATAAGAGGATGTGAAATTAACCCCCCTTTGAGTCCTTCAATGGACTGTTCTCACTTTCCCAAATGTCCCATGTGGTGGTCTTGCAGAGTAGCTCAGGTGAGAAAAAAAAGGGAGTTAGGTCAGGCTGGAAAGGAAAGGTCCCCTGTGCAAGCACCAGTCATTTCCAAGTCTGGGGTGACATTGCTTTCACAATGTTTTCATGGCAGACTTTTTACGGGGTGGCTTGCCATTGCCTTCCCCAGTCTTTTACACTTTCCCCCCAGCAAGCTGGGAACTCCTTTTACCGACCGGAAGAATGGAAGGCTGAGTTAACCTTGCGCCGGCTACCTGAAAACCCAGCTTCCACCAGGGATCGAACTCAAGTCATGAGCAGAGCTTAGGACTGCAGTACTGCAGCTTTAACACTCTGCAGCACAGGGCTCTTGGTCAGGGCTGAGGGGGAGTCAAAAATTGCATCACATCTGCACTTCTGTGCAGGAAGGATTGGGGGGGGGATGAGGCATGGCAGCAAGGATGCCAGCCTCCAGGTGGGACCTGGGGATCTCACAGAATTACAACTCATCTCTGGACTCCAGGGATCATGCCGTCCCCTGGAGAACCTGGATGCTTTGGAGGTTGGGCTCTCTGGTCGCTTCCCCCGTTGAGGTTCCTGCCCCCCCCCAGCTTCACCCCAAACCTCCAGGACTTGGTTTACCTGAAAGAGGAAATGATGTATTGTAATTTAAACTCAATTGTGAGCAGAGTCTTCTTTACCCGCGAAAGATGTAAACACAACATTGGTCAGAAAGGATGTTAGGTGTGAAATGCTTTGATCTCGTATGCAAGCTGAATTGCTCTTCTTCCCGGCGAAATGCTCTTTGGGAAGAAGAACTGTTAGACAAAAGGGGTTGTATAGTGTAGCCATGTAGAGAGCAGACATAGTTAGACTAGCTGGTATGTTAAATTGTTTTTCTGTTTTATCCCAAGTACCCTATCCTGATGTTTTCTAGTCAACTTTATTTCTTTTGATAAGCTTAAGCCTCGACTCCAATTATTGCCACTCCAAGCCTCTGAATTCAACAGATATTTCCCATCAATTTTCTCAGCCTAGACCTGGTGACCCTCACGTGGCAGCAAGCTGAGTACGAATGGCTGTAGGGGGGCCACTCCTGCACCCCCCAACTGCTCATATACTCCACATCTGGAGGACCTCTGATGCTCTCCCCACCCCACCCCAGTGTGCCAGCTGTCTGTTGTTGTGTGCCCTGCCTGGCAAAGGGGAAGGTGGGAGAAGGGAAGGTCCCCAGAGGAGTCCTCCTCTCCTGGTCTGGGTGTTCTTTGGGAGGAGGCCTCTTCTTCCTCTGCCTGCCTGAATGAACTGATGGTGGCGATAATGAGAACAATAAGAGCAATATTTAATAACAATACACTTTTAACAAGGCACAAGAGAGATCCTGGTTAGGGGTAAACTTGACTGTCTCTGACAGCCGCCGCCGCGATTGTCATCTTTAGCGCCCAGGCAGAGGAAGCCCCCCGACTCTGGAGCAGCAACCAGATCAGCTGCTGCAAATTAATTGCCACTTCATTATTGCTGCCTGCCTTTCAGCTCCAGTTTCTCAAGTACGGCTTTAATTACCAGGTACCACCGAGCAGCAGCGACAAAGGCGGGGAGGGGAGTGCCTTTGGATGCGAGTGACTCCGGTTTGAGGAGCAGGTTGCAGGCAAGTGGAGCAGGTTCTTGCGCTGGTGCCATTTCTCTGTAGCTGCCTTAACCAGCATGAGACACACATCGCCACACGTGGCTAGACGCAGCAGAAGGGGCGGGTGGGTGGGGGGAGAGAAGCATCCATCCAAATGTGCATTCAACTGATGCTACACCATGTTCGGGCACACACCTCGGTGTGCCCTGGTGGATGCCTGCTGTTCCTGATCTGGCCAGTGGCTGGCCGGGCATTGCTCATGGGAGTCTGCTCAGGCCCGCAGATCTCCTTCTCTGGATCTGTCCTGCTGCCTGCCCATTCTGCTCCCCTCCCCATAGTCCTGCCCCTTCCTCCATGTCAGGCAGCCCAGAAGAATGTCTCAAAATAATCCCACTGATTTCCCTCCCCCCCCTTCAGGGTGGAGGAAGGTTGTCTGCTCCCTCCCCTGCTGAGGGACTCTGATGTGGCAACACTTTAATAATCCCCCAGTAACATGGTTAGACGGGCCTGGGTGGGGAAGTACCTGGAGACCTTGGGGGTGGATCCGGGAGACGGTGGGGTTTGAGGAGGGGAGGGGTCTCAGCAATGCCCTAGAGTCCTCCCTTCAAAGCCACCACTTTCTCCAGGGGAGCTGATCTCTGCCAGTTGGAGATCAGTTGCAAAAGCAGATCTCCAGGCCCCATCTGGAGACTGGCAACCCCAGATAGACATTAGGGGAATGCCTGGAGGGCTAAGGTGTCAGTTCTGGGTGCAACTGGAAGTGACATTGTGACATCACTTCCCAATGGGGGTGGGGCCGGCAGGTCTCAAGGACAAAACGTCCCTGGGCTGGCCCTGCCAGGAGGCAAGAGGAGCGTCTGAAGGGGGTGTGGAAGGTCCCCCCCCCCAGTGTCTCCTGTTAAAGGATCTGTTACTAAATGATAGAAAAGACCTTGGCCTGAGCCCTTGGCGAGCCCTTGCCAGCCCAAACAGACAATCCTGACCTCGGAGGATCATCCCCCGGGGGGGGGGGGGGGCAGCCCTGTTGGTCTGCAGCAGTCAAACAAAGCAGGAGTCAAGAAGCACCTTTAAGTTTGATTCAGAACGGCAGCTTTCGTGTGCTGCAAGCACATTTCTTCAGACAAAGGACGAGGTACAGTCAGCAGAGCTACATATGGCTGGTGGGGTTGAGAATGCAAAACGGTACAAAGTCAAAATTCAATATCAGAATAGTAAAATCAACAGATTATGTTTTCTGGTTCAGTGTAATTTAAGGCAGCTTTGTGTGTCCGTGTGCATGTTCATGAGTGTTCTCTGATCTTGTGGAATGACCTGCCCGGGGTCCCCCGATGCTCCTTTCATTTCTCAGAATGTGTATCACAAGAATGCTCAGGAAAGCACGGCTGTACAATGGAGTGGCTCAGGAGGCAGCGTTTGTAAGAGACCAGGGTGGCAGGCAGTCGATTGGAATTGTTCTCTGCGTGTGTCCCCCTCCCTTTAACTGCACTGCCTCCTACCTCTGCACTGCCTGTGGCCTGGCCTGCCGGAGACAGATGATGCCCAAACTGCTGTAATCCTGGTCCTCTTGCATTGCTCACTGGATGCCTTCTGCTGTCAGACAGGGTTTTTAAAAAAAAAAAAAAAAAAAAACAAATTGTAACCCATCTGGAATCTCAGTGAAAGAGGAGGGCAATAAATGCAGCCAGTCAATAAATGTATCTTTGTCTGCTGCTGCTGCTCGGTCCCCAAAAGCAACAGTCAGCTCTTAGAGCACCCCCCCCCCCACCAGCTCTCCAGCTCAATTTATTTTGCTCTGTGCCTAAATGCAGAACTGTGTCCCCCACCCATCCCAGAGCAGAGTCCCTGCAGCTGCCTGGTGGGTGGATGAGTGACATCCCTCTCTGCCCTCGGCTGCCTGGTTCTGGGCACTCCTTGTTCCTGGCCAGGCTGTGCCAAGGCTTTGAATAGCAGGACAGGGTGACCTGGAACAATAGCTGGATCCAGAGAGACAAGACTGCTCCAGAAAACAATGGGCAGCTCCTGTGTTTCCACCAGAACACGTCCCTTGCAGGTGTGTACTCGGCGGTCCTGATCCAGAGAGGTGCTTTTCCTGGGCCTCCTCTGCAGCAGGAGCCACGTGGGAGACCTGCAGGGTGGGAAGGCGGCTCTCAGAGATGCCTGGAGCTCTGGCAGCTCCCACTGCTGGGTGAATGGCAAAGGGGGGCATTGGGCTTATCCACATGTACCTTTGGCCTTTGCTGTCCAGGCAGGAACCACGCGCACAAATGGACCACCAGGCCTGCTAAAGGGATATTTTTAAAAGCTTTGCACAAATTTAAGAAACAACCTGCAGCATAAAGGGGCAGAAATGTGTCACTACATCATGCAGGAATGACCATTTTACTGGTCCCTATCCTTCTGATAGCCCCGTGGTGCAGAGTGGAAAAGCTGCAGTATTGCAGTCGGAGCCCTCTGCTCATGACTTGAGTTCGATCCCAGCGGAAGCTGGTTCAGGTTGCTGGCTCCAGGTTGACTCAGCCTTCCATCCTTCCGAGGTCAGTCAAATGAGTACCCAGTTTGCTGGGGGGTTGGGGGGAACGTGTAGATGATTGGGGAAGGCAAGGGCAAACCACCCCATCAAAAATCTGCCATGAAAACGTCGTGAAAGCAACATCACCCCAGAGTGGAAAACAACTGGTGCTTGCACAGGAGACTATCTTTACCTCTTTTAAAATCCTTCTGAGGTCAGTAAAATGAGTATCCAGCTTGCTGGGGGTAAAGTGTAGATGACTGGGGAAGGCAACGGCAAACCACTCTGTGGAAAGTCTGCCGGGAAAACGTCCTGATGGGATGTCACCTCATGGGGCAGTAACAATTCAGTGCTTGCACCTTTACCTTTAGATAAGTGGTCCCCTGCTGAGTCAGACTGGCCATGCATGGAGTCCAGCCTCCTGGTTCTCATCATCGGTGGCCGAGGAGGGGGAGGGGAGGGGACAACCAGGAGAACACAGAGGCTGAGGCCTTCCCCTGATCCTGGCCCTGGGATTCAGAGTAGCCTTTGAGTCCCCAGGGCGAGTAGTTGCCTTCTCCTTCCTTTGGCTGGAAAGCTGTCTCCTTATCTTCTGAGGTGGTCACGGATGTGGTCACTCATGATGCCAGTTTGGTGTAGTGGTTAAGTGTGCAGACTCTTATCTGGGAGAACTGGGTTTGATTACCCACTCCTCCACTTGCACCTGTTGGCATGGCCTTGGGTCAGCCATAGCTCTGGCAGAGGGTGTCCTTGAAAGGGCAGCTGCTGTGAGAGCCCTCTCCAGACCCACCCACCTCACAGGGTGTCTGTTGTCGGGGGGAGAAGACATAGGAGATTATAAACCGCTCTGAGTCTCTGATTCAGAGAGAAGGACAGGGTATAAATCTGCAGTCTTCTTCTTCTCTTAGTTGATATCCCCCCCAGAAGTTCACCTGTCCTTCAGCATTTGAAACTGACCTCCATCGGGCAGTGTGGACTCCACATGGGAAGTGCTGTCACAGCTGACTTATGGCCAGAAGGGGTTTTCCCTTGCCTGCCTCTGCATAGCGACTCTAGACGGGCTTCCTTGGGGGCCTCGGAGCCAATTACTCACTGGGCCCACCCTGCTTAGCTTCTGAGACCTGACGAGCTTAGCCTAACTGGGGCTGCTCAGGTCAGGGAGCCCCATACACAGAGCCAAGATAAGTATATTGATGATGTAATTATTGATAGCTTCCCCAGCCCCTATTCTGCGCCTAAAGAGAGGTCCTGTTTTAGAGCTAATGCAAAGGAGAACTCCAGACTATTTCCTCACATCCGGCTCTAGTATCTCAGGAGGAGGTTTCTTGGGAAGACTTCAGGGTTGGTCCACAGCTCACTGGACGTTGTGCTGCCCTGGTGTCCTCTGCTTCCTCTTCCCCAAGGGGCAGCTTCCTGGACTGATTCAGCTCATTTCAGCCAGGAGGAAATCTGAGTATTCCTGTGGCCGTCCTCTGGCAGCAGATAGATCCAAATAGACAGCCATGTTGGTCTGAAGTAGTAGAGTACAGAACTTGGAAAGGGATGTTTGAGAAGCAACCAGTGGCACAGGCAAAGCTCACACCAGTGCCAGGCTTGCCTGCTTTCTCCCTTGGCTCTTGCACTTCACAGCTGAGTGACAGGCCTCCTGGGAGGGAGGTGAAGAGACTGGGGAAACCTCCCCACTCCCTCTTTTTTTCATGCCACAGAAAAAGAAGGGAGACTCTAAGAAGCTGTGCAAGTCCTGAAGTCCTCTTGAGTTTCTCCTACTCATTCTGTACCTCCAGGTCCCATGGCCATTTTCGTGTCTAGGATACTCCCAGATTCATATCTGCTGGGCTTTCATGTTTGGTTTCCTGAAGACTTTGCCCTTTCCAGATGACTGACCAGTAGGGTTGCTACGGGGGGCCTGGAGATCTCCTGGAACTACAGCTCATCTCCAGACAAGAGAGAAAATGGCTGTCTTGAGGGTGGACTCTGTGGCATTAGTTTTACTTCTGAGGCAGGCTGGCTGACCAAGCACCAGGTACTACTTCTTTACACAGAGAGTGATTAAAATGTGGAATCTGCTGGCAGAGTGCAAAGGTGCAATTGACTCCTATTTTGTACTTCAGACCAACATGGCTGTCTATTTGGATCTCTCTGCTGCCAGAGGACGGCCACAGGAATACTCAGATTTCAAAGGGCATTCGATAGATTAGTGGAGGAAAAGTCTATCAATGGCTGCTAGTTGTGGTTCCTGTGGGGAACCTCCACATTCAGAGGCATCAAGGGAAGGCCTCAGCCTTTGTGCCCTGTTGATAGTTGTCCAGAGGAACTGGTGAGACAGGATGGTGAACTAGATTAATCACTGGTCTGGATCACATCAGACCAGTGATCCATCTAGACTAGATGGATCACCTCATATTGCAAGTTTGTATGTTCTTATGTTCCTCTCAGTGAATATTGAGAGTGAAAAGGACCAAAGTGTTTATTTGCACAAAACTTGAGATCAAAACCCCTTTGAGAAATCCCTGAGTACTTGCCCAGGTAGGTATACCCAGCTCACCAGTTCTTCAAGGAAAGCCTTTGCAGAACAGGTTTGATCAGGGCTTCTTCTTCTCCTCCTCCTCCTCCTCTTAAAAAAGCCAACTCCAAATGGACTTGAGTCAGCTGCAGCCACTGAAAACAAGGGCTGGGAATCTGACAGAATGCTCCCCACCCATAGCGCTTGTTCCCCTAAGTCTGGGCGCTGGGTGGGTCAGCTTGACCCCAGCTGCAAGAGGGGGTGGTGCAAGATTCCCGAGGAGGTTGCCCTGGTGTTGTGGCTCTCTTCCCCTGCCCACTCCCCCTCCTCAGCCTGCACAAAAGTTATTGTCATATTCCATGGAGGTTCAGGTAGGCAGATGAATGGGAAGCGTTCCTCTCCATTACTAGCTGCACTTGACTGGAGTCTCATTACATTACGACGGTGCTTTAGCAGGCAAAGGGGCCTCGCGTCTGGGTTCCCCGCACCCCTCATACCTCCCTGATAACGTAAATTACCCTCCGCCTCATTGCTTCAAATGATCAAACATCAAATTGCAAGTTTAAAAAAAAGGGAGAGGGGAAAAATGAGAACGAGAAGGGGGGAGGAATCAAAAAAGCTGAAAAGAACTGCAGGTGGAATCTTGACAGCCAGCAACAAAGATGCGCTCGTCCCTCTTAAATGCTCACTAAAGATGAATCCGTCGAAGGCTCAAAGCGCGGTAATTTTGCTGACATTAAAGCACACCTGTACAAGCCAAACACTGCTTTGTAACTCAAGGCCTCCACCATCGCCTTTCCTTCGCAGGAGCAGGCATGCGAGGTTGTAACTGATCTTTCTCTATCACCGGCAAAACTACTAAAGATAGATGTTGTCAATTGCTGTTGTTGTTGTTGAACAAAGTGGCTACCATTCCCTCAATGAAAAATCCCCCAACCATGCCAAAAACTCTTCCAATCTGAGCCAAGCTGGAAATAAGATGGGGGGGAGGGGAATTGTTGCATGCCTCGGTGGGGGGGGGAGGGGAGGGCTGGTCAAGAAATATGGATCCAGGGAGGGTAACGAGGCGCAGTTGGAAGACGAAGAAGAAGAAGCGGCATGTCTTTTCTCAGTATTTAAGTGTGTGCTTAATGCGATGCTCAGTGAAATGGCTAATCTGGTACTGCGGAGAGTGTTTGCTGGAACTGCCTGTGAAATGTTCACCACAGTCTTTCCTGGGGGTTGTGCTGCCCCCCTCCCCCCAAAAAATACACACACACACACAACAACCCAGGAATCACTCCAGCGGACCGGAAAATGTTTATTGCAGTGTAGTAGGAATATTGAGAGGTTTGTTCAGAAGTGTATTTAGTGTGGTATGAACAAAAGAGAGAGAGTAAAGCACCTGGCTTTTGGGGGAGGGCGGAGGGGTTGGGGGATGAGTTTAATAGCCATGAAAATGATGGGGCAAATCAAGGTACCAAGAACTGGACCGGATGTTGGGAGAGAGTCTTGCTGGACTCCTCCTTCAGTGCTCCAAAGTGACACGTTTTTGTGAGGCAGAAGGAGGCTTCTGTCCAACATCCCAGGGAGGTGAGCCAGCCATAAGTCACTCTTGCATTTCTCCAACTGCTTTGGCCTCCACTCTGCCAGCGGATTGTCCCACATTAACTCATTGTTCAGAGTCAGTCACTGAATAATTTCAGCTGTGAATTGTTGTTGTTGCTTAGTTCACTGATGAGCTGTTTCCTAGAACTACAAACTAGGTGCCCAGGGGGGAATATGCCAATAACATCCAGCCCCACTGGGCTCCTGCTTCCTCAGAGAAACTGATTTTCAGACTTCAAGATTGTGTGTTGGATTTCATGGGGGGGGTACAGTGTGCCCTTTTCCTTCCTGGCTGGGTAAAGATAAACACTGTGAGGGTATGGATGATGGGGTGTGAATCATGCATTTTATGGGACTGTGGAACTCAGCAGGCCCTTCACAAGCTCATTTCTCAGGATACTTTGTTTTTAAAATGTGCTATGAAGGTCAGATGTGTTGTTGCCCCCAATGGCACACATGTCCTCCCCCTTCTAAGCCACCCTACTCTGCTGTCTCTGTTTGCTCAGGTATGACAGCAGGAGGAAAGACATCCGAGTGAGCACCACGGGAGAGAATTTAGGATGCCAGGATGCCTGATTCAATGGCGAAGTCTCTCCTTTGTTGCCACCTGCCCTGCTCAAAGGATGCAAATTACTTTGCACAATGCTGCAGTCCTCTCCAGTGGTGTGTGATGTGGTGATGCTACTTCTGGGGACTTGTCTGGAAGTTACATGATGATGATGAAGAAGAAGAGTAGGTTTTTTATGCCCCACTTTCCTCTACCTTCAGAAGTCTCAAAGCAGATTACAGTCTCTTTTCCTACCCCTACCTCCCCCAACATCCACCTGTTGAGACAGATGCGGCTGAGAAAATTCTGAGAGAATGGTGACTAGCCCAAGGTCACCCAGCTGGCTTCCTGTGGAGAAAGAAGAGAATCAAACCTGGCTTTCCAGTTCACAACAGGAAATTGATTAAAGCCATTGCAAAAACTCTTTCTCGAGAGTTGGGAATCCTTAATGTACGTGGTCCTATATAAGCATATAAAAAAGAATCTCTAACAAAATAAATCTTAATCCAATGGGAATACTCACCGTCCCCACTGTGCTTGCAAGAATGTGGCTGTCTTGGAATCTGGCGACATCTGGACATTGGTCTACTGCAGCGGTGTCAAACTCATTTGTTTCGAGGGCCGAATCTGACATAAAGGAGACCTTGTCGGGCCGGGCCAGGTGGGTACTTATTTAAAATTAGGTAGCAGAGATATAAACTTTATAAAGGACACAGAAAAAAACACAATTAAAGATCCAATAGAAGGAAGAGAGGCTTGGCTTAGTAGCTCTGCTGTGTGAGCTCTGCCTCCCCCCCTTCCTTCCCAAGGGAGGAGCCTCAGCCAATGGAGAAAATAGAGGTTTTGCTCTGTAGCTAGCACCCATTTTTTAAAAAGCTATAGAAGAGTTTATTCCTGACCCAACAATTCAAATGTCTGTTTTGTGAGCAGTATGTCTGAACAGGGTCGTCCGACCCCAGAGCTGGCCAGGAAGTCCGGCTGATTTTCAGGAGAACACAAGGGCAGATTAAACAGGCCAAATTGTCAAGAGAGACTCTTGCCGTTAGAGAATCATAGAGTTGGAAGGGACCTCCAGGGTCATCTAGTCCAGGGCTTTTTTTTTTTTTTAGCAAGAACACACAGGAACGCAGTTCCAGCTGGCTTGGAATCAGGGAGTGTGGCCTAATATGCAAATGAATTCCTGCTGGACTTTTTGTACAACCCCCCCCCTGTGTGAAACAATGGTGACATCATGGGGTGTGGCCTAATATGCAAATACATCCCTGCTGTGGTTTTTCTACAAAAAAAGCCCTGATCTAGTCCAACCCCCTGTACAATGCAGGAAACTCACAAATACACCCCCCCCCCCTAAATTCACAGGATCTTCATTCCTGTCAGATGGCCATCTAGCCTCTGTTTAAAAACCTCCAAGGAAGGAGAGCCCACCACCTCCCGAGGAAGCCTGTTCCACTGATGAATTGCTGTAACGATCAGGAAGTTCTTCCTAACGTTGAGCCGGAAACTCTTTTGATTTAATTTCATCCCACTGGTTCTGGTCCTACCTTCTGGGACCACAGAAAGCAATTCCACACCACCCTCTATATGACAGCCCTTCAAGGACTTGAAGATGGTGATCCTATCACCTCTCAGCTGCCTCTTCTCCAGGCTAAACATCCCCAGCTCCTTCAACCTTTCTTCATAGGACTTGGTCTCCAGACCCCTCACCATCTTCGTCGCCCTCCTCTGGACCCGTTCCAGCTTGCCTATATCCTTTTTAAAATGTGGTGCCCAAAACTGAACACAATACTCCGGATTTTGTCTTAGGTAAAGTGGAGCTTCAACACAGTTGGGTGTTTTCATACATCCTATATCATAGATAATAATTCCCAATGGTGATGGCCAAATCGAGCACTCAACAAACCATTGGCTCATCATGTATCACCTCTGGGTTCCCATTGGCTGACTCCCCTGTCCCCCACCTACTGCAAGCCTGGGAACACTGAATAAACCACTGAAACAGTCTTACCTCAGAGACAGACACATCTCTGATGTTTCTCTGTGTCCTCTAGATCAACCAACTTCAGAAAGGGTTGCCGCTCTACTGCAGCCTCCTGAAGCATTTCCTCAGAGGCCATGGCAGCCAACTCTTTTCTGTCACTTCCTTCCTCCATCCTCCCTTCAGCCTTGCCCCAATACGGATGAGGATTGGGCCACTGGAGAAGCTGCTAGATCTATTGTCTTGATTATAGTTGTGATACCAAGAGATTGTCAGGCTCCACCTGGAGGTTGGCTACTCTAGGCCTGGCAGCACCCTCTGGGTGACTTGATGCCACCTGACTGGCATGACTTAACTAGACCTGGCTGCTTGCTTCTGTTCAGTAGCAGCCCCTGTTCAGTAGCAGCCCCTGCTTCTGTTCAGACAGGTACAATGCCATAGACTCCACCCTCCAAATCAGCCATTTCCTCCTGGAGAACCACTGTTGCCAATCTCCAGGTGAGTGCTGGAGATTGCTCAGAATTAGAACTGCTCTCCAGATGGCAGAGATCATCTCCTCTTGAGGTGGGGGCGGGGAGTGAATGCCTTCACTTGGGTGGGTGGGAAGATAGCAAGGATGGGGTGTGTGTTCACCCAGAGCCTCTTTCAGGAGTCTGTTGTATTTTTCTTCACAATGGGCCTTATTCCTAGTATATATATAAAAGGCAACCTGTGTTGCTATCAACTCACCAGTGGCAGGCACTCTCTTCCCTGAAGCAGGGCCCAGTCTGGCCTAGCCCAACCCCCAAGCAGCCTCTGAACAAAGAACCAGCATGGCTGTGAAGGGAGGGCAGTGTGAGCACCAACATCAGCGCTGCCACCACCAACATCTGAAAAGGAGCTGAGAGGAAAAGGGAAGGGGGAGGAAGCTCTTTTCTCAGGCCTCCCTTCTATCTCTTCCCTCCCTGATCAGCCATATGGCACAAGGGGAGCTGAGTGGTGGCCATCTTGGTGGCTGGCTTCCTTCCTTTTGGCAGGAACCAATGTGGGGTGGGGGCAGCTGCTGAACAGCTTGGGCTCAGGGTGGCCATTGGGAGGCCTGGTGGAGGGTGGTAATGATGAGGGGAGAGAGAGGCACAGAGTCAGGGCACCAGCCCCTTCCCCAGAAGCTGCCATGCACTGGGCTCTCTAGGACAGCAACAGCTTCAGTTGTGGGGCTTCAGCCTCCTGTTTCCCCAGACCAGCGGCAGAAGATGCTGTGCCCGGCAGGGGCTCCTCCACTTGTCTTGCTCCCAGATTACCTCCCCAGTAGGTCACATCAGCCCAAGAGCAATGACAAGCCAAGGAGCCGACCCTGGGCCAGGATTCGGTTCTTTTCTCAGGCCTCCCTCTCTGTGGCGCTCATTGCTGTGCGGTTATCACAGTAACTCTGGGGCAAGAGAGGGAGAGGTGGCGATTTCTGTCTCACCAGGCTCTTCCCAGATCCCAGCCTGTAGCTGGCCACAGAGCCCAGCAGCGCAGCATGACCAGCAGCTTCTCAGGCCGGGGCTCCTGCCTTCCCAGTCAGCCAGCCATTCACCTCCCACTGCCCCACTGGGCTTTTAACATCTCTGCCAACTGCAGCCTGTCTAGAGCTCTTGCGATTTAGCTCCAGGAAAGATTGCTCCGGAGAAAAGAGCCACAGTCACAATACCGAGCAAGTAAAAGGGACCCCCCCCCCCTCTTCACCACTCCCAGTCTCTCTCCTCTCTGAACCCTAGCCCTTAATGGCTGGCCCCATGCCCTAGCACCAGGGCTTTCTTTTGAGGGGGGAGAATGGTTTTAAAAACCTCTGTTGGGGGTGGGAGGTGGGGAGAGGAATCTCTCAGAAACCCATGTCATCATAGGTGGCTGCTAGCAGAAGCTTCTTCACAGCTGGATCATGCCCTTGGTAAATAGGGAGCAAAAAGAAAAAAGGGTTTCTGGCCTACTCTGCACCCCACCTTTCCTTCAGAAGAGCTCAGAGGAGAGTGCGGAGGAATGCTCCTATTTTATCCTTACAACAACCCTGCGAGGTAGGGTTAGAGGAAGAGTGATCAGTTTGTTCACTGATTTCATTTCTGATCTGCCCGGCCTCCCTCTATCCTTCCCTTCCCTCCACAGAACAACATCCTGACAAGGTTGACTGTTCTGATTGTGCTATACACTCGTTCTGATTGGTTTGGATTATCCTAGTATTATTGTCATTACTTATTATGCACCAGTTAGAATCATAGAGTTGGAAGGGACCTTCAGGGTCATCTAGTCCAACTCCTGGCACACTGCAGGAAACTCACAAATACCTCCCCCTAAATTCACAGGATCAGCATTGCTGTCAGATGGCCATCCAGCCTCTGTTGAAAAACCTCCAAGGAAGGAGAGCCCACCACCTCCCCAGGAAGCCTGTTCCACTGAGGAACCACTCACACTGTCAGGAAATTCTTCCTAATGCTGAGCTGGAAATTCTTCTGATTTAATTGTTTTTTATTTAGCCAAATTGCTTTCACTATGTATTCATATATTTAGTTATCTATATGTATTCACTTGGAACTAATCACCATGTATTTTAACAAGTTTATTTTGTAACACTGATCATTTTAAAGCATTAACCAAATGTAGGTAGAATAGCATGTATGAGAGTGAAAGCATCTGGGAGAACTTTTATCTCATCTCCAGGGAGCTGGAGACCAGCAACAACCAAGATTTGTCTCCCTTGGACTGTAAAGTCTATAAAAGTCTATAAAATACTTAGGTTTTGTTTTTATTTAGTCCTGGCAAGACCTCAGTCTTGGTAACATGCTACAAGGCTGTAATAAGTGTTTGCTTTGCTGATTCACTTCAAATGAACTTTTCCTGCTTCTGCATGAAGAAGAAGAAGAAGATATTGGATTTATATCCCGCCATCCACTCTGAATATCAGAGTCTCAGAGTGGCTCACAAAATCCTTTACCTTCCTCCCCCAAAACAGACACCCTGTTGTGAGGTGGGTGGGGCTGAGAGGGCTCTCACAGCAGCTGCCCTTTCAAGGACAACTCCTGTGAGAGCTCTGGCTGACCCAAGGCCATGCTAGCAGGTGCAAGTGGAGGTGTGGGGAATCAAACCTGGTTCTCCCAGATAAGAGTCCGCACACTTCACCACTACACCACACTGGCTCTCTTCCAGAAATCTATCTGTGTGATATACCTGAGCAAAACCTTACACCCGCACACACACACACACACCCCGTCCAAGGCTGGGGCACTCTCCCAGAGCCTCTTTCTGTTGACTATATTCCCACAATGGGTCTTATTCCTTGTTGTGAATACTGCAGTTTCAATCCACTTCGGCAACCATTTGCAAGTGGATTTTGCCATTTCACACAATAAAATCCAGTTGCAACGTGGATTGAAAGTGCATTACCCAGTTGCCAAGTGACCAGAAGAAAACTGTCCTTCAGTACTAACTTTGTCTGCAAGTCAACAGGTGACACTTCACACTTCTTGGATTGAAATGCCTTTAACTGCTGTTAAGAACCCAGCCACAGGGGGGCAGTCTGGAACAGCAACGGGCAGCCGTCACCCCTCACAACACGGCCATTTCAGTTTGCAGGTGTGAAATTCATTGATTATTGCCCATTGCCAAGTTTGGCCCATGAACTGTACCTGTAAAATCGCTTGTCAGAACTCATTTCCATGAATGTTAAATTGATCTGATATTATGTCTATCCATATCTTTGTAGAATCATGGCAAGAAAGCAAAATATTAGTTTAGCATCTTTTTTTTTGTATACCAGAGATATTTTGGAATAAAATTCAGAATATTTATGCCAAAATACAACCAATCTAAAGGACTTTTTTTTAAAAAAACAATGAAAAAATTATTTCACCCACAGATTTTTATTATCACATACACAGACACCCTGTTTTTTGGTCTGGAAAATGCAAAGTGAAGGCTTGATGCCTCCAGAAATAATGAGCATTTTGTCTATCATATAAATTCAGGTCTTACAAGAGACGGTCATTAAAGATTCTGCAGCATGTCTGGAAACAGAAGGGCTGTTCCAGCAGCAGCACCCTGGCCCTCTTCCAGCCAGCATAATTGCCTTCTCTGGGTTTCTTCTCTCTTGCAGTTCAACTGGAAAAGCAGCTCTGCTTCCACCCGCAGGAGTCCCCTCCCTGGTATAACAGGCCTCTCAGAGCTCACTCAGCCCCACCGACCTCACAGGGTGTCAACTGTGGGGAGGGGAAAGGAGACAGGAAGCCGCTCTGAGCAAAGGGCGGGGGTACATCCAATCTCTTCTTCTCTCTTCCTGGTGCTGCTGTGGGAGTTCACTCCTAAGAGGCTGCATTTTCTTGAGGGAGGGCGATGGCACCTTATGGCCTTCCACTGTGATTCCAGCCCCTCTCCCTAGGCTCTGAGAAGCCCAGAAGAGCAACAGGAGCCCACTCATTTGGCAAGAGTCTGTGATGAGCTCCCAGGGCCCCCAGTCTGGGTCACCATCACAGGCCAGGTGAGGGCTCTCCCCAATCCCTGCAGGTGTGGGGCCTGACTAGGCAATGGCATTGGGGGGGAATGATCAAGCAGCATCCAAGCAGGCTGTCAGGGAAGGCTGCCTGCCTTCAGGTGGGGCTGGAGAGCTCCCACAATCCCAACTGATGTCCACATGACAGTTCCGCTGGGGGGAAGCGGCTGCTTTGGAGGGTGGGGTCTTGGACACTCCCCTCCTCAGGCTCTGCCCTAAATCTCCAGGGAGTTGGCACCCCTGCTGTAACATCGCTTCTGCCCACATAACTGGAAGAAACTTCACCGTGTCTTTATTTGTTTATTTGTGAAATATATGAATCACCCATCCTTGCTACTTCGCAGCTCTCACACATCAAATCATAAAAACAAGGTACACAGATAGAATAAAATCTGATGGCAAATTTTAAATTATTTCCCATTCCGAACTGCCAACCAATTCACAAGCAGGGAGAAAGAGGGACAAATAGGGCTGGAGAGTAAGGGAAGGGGCCAGCCAGTTGGAAAGCCATGGCTGCCTTCAACCAAAAGCCTGGTGGGACATCTCTGCCTTACAGGCCCTGCGGAATTGCATAAGGTCCCTGCAGGCCCTGATGTTATTTGTCAGAGAGCTCCATCAGGCTGGAGCCAGATCCTGGCTGAGACCAGCTGGATGCCTTTGGGGTCAAGGACCACCAGCAGGTTGCTATCTGATGAGTGCTCTGCTCTCCCACACTGAAGGAGACTGTCTGTCAAGCATGCTATTTCTGTGCATTGTTGGAGTCTGATTTCTTCCTCTTTAGTCCTGACAACTGTCCTTTCTCATAGCTGCATATCAAAGCTTAACCCCAGCCCCCACTCTTACTTTCTCACCTCCCTTTCCTCTTTCCCACCTCTAGGTAGCAAATGTAGGAATGCTGTAACTTTGATGATAGAGAGAAAGAAGGTGCCTCCCCCGAACAGTTCCCATTCATTGCTTATCAACAGGGACAAGAATGTATGAGACTGAGGGAAGTTTCATCCGCAAGATAGTATTTTTGCATAGCTGCAACAATTCACACATGCTTGTTATGTCTTGAAGCTATCTTTCCTATACTCTTTGATGTAATCCTTAAAACACCATGCTATGAGCAACTCTGTATCACTCTCAAGGTGCTGCACCTTGAGCAACAATGGATTATCAATAAACCAAGTCTTTGTATCTAACAACTGCTTGATTATTTGAAATACCTATGCTTGACACTGTCCATTAAGACTGTCCCATAAGACTCCCTCTAAGCTGTGGAGCCTTGTGGGCAAAAATTCTACTTCATGAGCTACTGGCATTAAAGTTGTGAGCTACTGCATAAGTTAGCTTGCTCTGGGGCCGCTTTTCCTGAGCTCACACAAAAATGTATGAGCCAGAGGCTAAAAAAACTGTGAGCTGGCCACACTAACTCAGTGTATAAGAAACACTGGTCCCATAGGTATGTTGGTCCCAGACAGCTCAAGGCCTTAAAGGTCAACACCAGAACCTTGAACCTGATTTGGTATTCCAGTGGAAGTCAGTGCAACTGACACAGCATCGGTCTTATAGGTGCCATCCGTGACGTTCCTGTCAGGACTCACGCCACTGTGTGCTGGATCAGCTGGAACCAAAACAGTCTCAAGGGCAGGCCAGTGTAAAGCAAGTTACAGTAGTCAAGCCTGGAGGTGGCAGTTGCAGGGATTACCATGACTATGTCCGGGCGTGACAGGAAAGGGGCCAATTGCCAATGCTGATGTAGATGGGAAAATGCCAGCCTGGCACTCCATATTCAAGGAGGGGTCCATAACCACCCCCAAACTCTTGACAGACTGTGCCAGTGTCAGTGACACTCCATCAAGAGAGGGAAGTAGGAAGGAACCAGAACTGCCCTGGTCTTCACTACTGTTATTGCAACAAATCTGAATTGAAATATTCCTCTGCCCATGTTGTTTCACTCAGAGTCTGTGTCACAGCCAAGGGTGCAGTGGATGGGCAGGGGACAAAAGCATCCCATCGTGGTCCTGGGCCACCTTAAAAACCTTAAATGGATTCAGTGTGGGATGATGTTTCACAGAAGAGAGTAACGTTGCATGGAACACAGCAGCGCCAGTCCACCAAAGATGGTTACAAGTCGGGTTTAGGTGCTGCGTCCTTCCTGATGGAACACCAAGCCGCTGCCTTCGAGGCCTCCCAAGGCAAGCTGTCCCTGTATCTGTGGAGGCAACAAGGATACCTGTGGCAGTCTCTGTATGATTCTTCCAGCTCAAGCCAAGAGACAATCCCATGCCACAAATCTGCAATGTGGCAAACCTGCCTGAGTGTTCCAATAGCTATTCTTTGTATCAAGTTTTGAAGGTACGGGAAGTTTTTTCCTTCTTGGGAAAGAGTACAAAGCAAAGGGAAGTCTTATTTATTGGTCTTCTTGGATAAGGAGACCCCCCCCCCCGCCCTGCCATCTAGGGGTAGTGATGCCCAGGGAAGTGTGCCGGCTGGCACAGACCCACAGAAGGAATAGGAAATTGGTTGGCTTGACCCATCTATGTCATTTATAAAAAGTATTTTTAGACCAGATCGATGCTTCCCTCAGCACTTTAATGCACCCCATTGGTGTTCTAAAACTCTAATGATGCAGTCTGTGAGAAGCTGTCATTTATTACCCACAGATGGGGTGATAATTATTGACAAGATTGTAACTAATAATTAAACCCATTTGCTCCTTTTAAGCAAGTTGGCATGAATTATTCCCAGGGAATTCTGGAGCTGGCCTTTGGTCACTCCTGCCTTGTGGCTGGAATTTTAATGCAGACCAGCGAGGGGGAGATGAGGAAGTGGCCGCTCTGGCCAAGCAGGAAGTGCTGAGCGGGTCTCTGTCCTCCCCCCCCCCCCCGCCTCTTCGAACTAACGGTGAACTCTTCTGGTGGGAAGACTGTTGATACTTTGGGCAATGCCTAGGGCAGGCTCTAGGATGTCATTTACAGATGCCAATCAGACCTTAGGAGGTGGAGGGCACCTTGCTTCATGCAGGGCTGCTAAGCCTTCTCCCTGCAGTCATCCTTGCCCCCACCCCTCCAAGGGATGTTGGAGAACAGCAACAATTCAAGGTTGGCATTGTGTGTGCCACCTCATATCACTGCCCTCGAATATCTCATCAATTGCCAGGAATGACTGGCTGCCTTACTTCATCCCACTGAATACACAGGGATAAGATGGCAAATCGTTTGCAGCCATGCTGGTCCAAAAGTAAAATCCAAAAGAAATGCAAACAGGCATTGAAATACACGTGTCTGGGCTATGCCATCCAACTTCCAGAGAGCCAGTTTGGTGTAGAGGTTGTGCACAGACTCCAGTCTGGGAGAATCAGGTTTGGTTTCAAACAATTTTATTGGTAACATATGGTAATAAATCTATATCTTACATCTTTTTAAAAAAACCCTTCTTTTATCTACCCCATATATTACTTTCTACCCACCCCTCCCCCCGTTACTTGACCCCCGCCGGTGTCATATACTTAAAATGCAAATATTTAAAGGTACCTTTAATATTAAAACAAAAATGTATATTCTTCTTCTTTTTAAAACTTAATCATTATCAAAGATTGCCCAATGTCCTTTTATTTTCCACTCTTTTTCTACATATCTTCTAAACTTTTTCCATTTCATCTTAAAAACTTCCAAATCATAGTCTCTTAATATTCTTGTTAATTTGTCCGTTTCACTCGTGTCATAACTTTTATAATCCAATCCTATTTCTCTGGTATTTTTTCTTGCTTCCACAACTGTGCATACAATGTCCTAGCGGCTTAGAGCAAGTACCAGATTAAAGTTCTATCTTCTTTTGGAAATTTTTCCTTTTGTAGTCCCAACAGAAAAGTCTCTGAAACTTTGTTAAACTCATATCCCAAGATCTTAGAAATCTCTTGCTGAATCATTTGCCAAAGCATTTTAGCTCTTTCACAAGTCCACCACATATGGTAGAAAGAACCTTCATGCTTTTTACATTTCCAACATCTGTCTAGCATCTTATTATTCATTTTTGCCAATTTTTTAGGAGTTATATACCATCTATACATCATCTTAAAACAGTTTTCTTTAATACTTTGACATGTTAAAAGTTTCATAAAGTTCTTCCGCAGATATTCCCAAGTTTCCATCTGTATTTCTTTATTTACATTAATTGCCCATTTAATCATTTGCGATGTCACTACTTCATCTTCTGTAGACCATTGTAGAAGTAATTTATATACTTTTGAAATTAATTTATCATTATCTCCAAGCAGAATTTTTTTCAATTCCTTCAGTTTTAATATCATTCTCCACCAAACTCTTTATTTGTTGCATTTGAAACCAATCATATTTATGATTCAACTCTTCAGCAGTTTTCAGTTCTATTTTGCCACTTTGTATTTTTAATAATTGATTATATGACGACCACTTTTCTTTGCCTATCTCAGCCGTTATTTTTATTACTTCAGCTGGCACTATCCATAACAGTCTTCTCTCATCTCCATATTTCTTGTATTTAATCCATATATTTAGCAAATTATTTCTTATATATTGGTGAGAGAAAAAACCGTCCATCTTCTTTTTTCCATAATACAAATACGCGTGCCAGCCAAATTTATTTCCATGACCTTCCAACACTAAAAGTTTTTTGTTTAACAACGTTATCCATTATTTCATCCACACTAAACAAACTGCTTCCTGATATAATTTTAAATTCAGCAGTTGAAACCCACCTCTTTCTTTTGCATCTGTCAAAATTTTCATTTTAATCCTTGGTTTCTTCCCAGCCCACACAAATTCTGAGATTTTCCTTCGCCATTTATCAAATTGTTTGCCATCCTTCACAATAGGAATAGTTTGAAATGAATACATTATTCTTGGTAAGATATTCATTTTGATTGCAGCTATTCTACCCAACAATGACAAATTAAGCTTATTCCATTTTAACATGTCTTCATCCATTTTACGCCATAACTTCTCATAATTATTTTTAAATAGATCAATATTCTTCATTGTTATCTCCACCCCTAGGTATTTTACCTTAGAGGTGACTTCACAACCCGTTAGTCTCTGTAATTCTTGTTGTTTGTTCATCCGCATATTTTTAGACAGAATTTTTGATTTTTCTCTATTAATACAAAGTCCCGCCAACTTCCCATATTCTTGTATTTTAGCTAGCAGCAAAGGTGTAACTTGTATGGGTTTTTCATTTATAAACATATCATCAGCAAAAGCTCTATATTTGTAAGTAAATCCTTTTATTCTTAATCCATCTATTTCTCTTTCTTCTTGGATCTGCATCAAAAATATTTCAAGAGTCATTATAAACAACAATGGTGAAAGTGGACAGCCTTGTCTAGTACCTTTGCTAATTTTCATATCTTCTGTAAGATCTGTGTTTATACACAACCTTGCACTTTGTTCAGAATATATTGATGTTATCATTCTTATAAAGTTTTCACCCAGCTCCATTTTTTCCATTACTGCAAACATAAAGTCCCAATTTAAATTATCAAATGCTTTCTCTGCATCTGCAAAGAATAATGCTACTTCTTTTTCTGGATGTCTTTCATAATATTCTACAATATTTACAACAGTTCTAATATTGTCTCTTATTTGTCTTTTGGGAAGACAAATATTGTCTAATATTGTCTCTTATTTGTCTTTTGTCAAATGTTGTTTAAGCCGTTCTACCAAGATTCTTGTAAATATTTTATAGTCATTATTTAATAGCGAAATTGGTCTATAATTTTTTACGTTCGTGACATCTCTATCTTCCTTAGGTATCAACGAAATAACAGCTTCTTTCCATGTGTTAAAAACCTTCAAGGAAGCAGACCCCATCACCTCTCAAGGAAGCCTGTTCCAATGAGGAACAGCTCTGACTGTCAGGAAGTTTTTCCTAACGTTGAGCTGGAAACTCTTGATTTAATTTCAATCCGTTGGTTCTGGTCCAACCTTCTAGGGCAACAGAAAACAATTGTGCACCATCCTGTATATGACAGCCCTTCCAGTACTTGAAGATGGTGATCATATCACCTCTGATGTCTCCTCTCCAGGCTAAACATACCTAGATCCTTCAAATTTCCACATAGGATTTGGTCTCCGGACCCCTCAACATCTTTGTTGCCCTCCTCCATAAATTGTGGTGCCCAAAACTGAATGCAATATTCTTGGTAAGGTCTATCCAGAGCAGAGTAAAGCAATACCATAACTTCACGTGATCTGGACACTATACTTCTGTTGATACAGCCCAAAATTGAATTTGCCTTTTTAGCTACTGCATCACACTGCTGACTCATTTTCAGTGTATGGTCCACTAAGACCCATAGATCCTTATCATACATACCACTGCCAAGACAAGCCTCCCCCATCCTAGAATTATGCATTTAAGTTTTCTACCTATGCATTTAATTTTTTCTACTTTACATTTATCCTGGTTAAAATTTATTGTATTTGTTTTAGCCCAATTTTCCAGCCTGTCAAGATCAGCCTGTATCCTGACTCTGTCTTCTACTTTATTTGCTACCCCTCCCAATTTTGTATTATCTGCAAATTTAATAAAGCCCTCCCTCTATTTCATCATCCAAATCATTTATAAAGATGTTGAACAAATCACATCTTTGAGGCATTCCACTTGTCACTCCTCTCCAAGAGGATGAGGGACCAATCACAAGCACTCATTGGGTGCTATCTGTTAACCAGTTACAGATCTACCTAACAGTAATAGGATTCAAAACACTTCTTACCAACATGTCAACAAGAATAGTATATGGAAACTTATCAAAAGCCTTACTGAAATCAAGATAAATTAAAGTATTTCCCTGATCCAGCAAGGGAGTAACTTTCTCAAAAAAAGAGATAAGTTTAGACATAACTTGTTCTTGAGAAACCCATGCTGGCTGTTAGTAATCACAGCCATCATTTCTAAATATTCTAAGACAGACTGATGATTTGTTCTAAAACATTTCTAGTTATAGACACCAAGCTGATGAGTCAGTAGTTATAGACACCAAGCTGATGAGTCAGTAGTTACCTGGATCCTCCTTCCCCCCCTCCTTAAAGATGAATACATTTGCCTGCCTCCAATCTTCCAGCACCTCAACTGTTCTCCAAGAATTCTCAAAAATAATGGCAAGAGGCTCAGAAATTATGTCCACAAGTTTTTTTAGTACCCTTGGAGGCAGTCCATCTGGCCTCGAGGACTGAGTTTCATTTAAAGAAATTATGTGCTCATGTACTACCCCAATGCTGTTCCTAGGCTTCAGGTATGTTTGTCAGTCAGTAGGTTTCCAGTATAAGGTGCTGTCCATCCATCCATTGTGTCTTTTCATAGTACTGTCCAGAAAATATACTTCTTGCATAGATTGGTTCCTTGTCAGGTTGATGGAATGCCTGGTGGAATATGACCAGGGCTTTTTGGTCCATGTGTCCAGACAGTAAAGGTGTTATCAGTATATCACAGGTATAAACCATAGAGATGTTAGCATATTGTGGGCATGTGGGTGCCCATGGCTATACCATTCATCTGAAGGAACAAGTTGTCACAAGATTTGGTTATAGGTGAGAACAAAATGGCACAGTTTAATCACAAAGTCAGCTGTGGTGTTATCAGAAATCATGTTCCTTACGCTTATCCCTCCACCTGCACCTGCTGGACTGACCTTGGGTCAGTCATAACTGTCTCAGAGCTGTTCTCTCAAGAGCAGTTTCTGTCAGAGCTCTCTCAGCCAGCCCCACCTACCTCACAGGGTGTCTGCTGTGGGGAGGTGAAGGGAGATTGTAAGCCACTCCAGGACTCTGAGTGATGGGCAGGGTATAAATCCAGCCTCCTCCTCCTCCTCCTCTAATTACTGAAAATAGATAAGAACAAGAATAAAAGGTGAGCAAAACAGACTCAAAAGCCTAAATGCAGCATTTAGGGACTCATGCATATAGACAAAGAAAACTATCATAACAATCAGCGTGAGGAAAATTTTTATGTCGTTTGCAAGCTTAATGATTCTACTGCTCACTCCCAGTTCCAGATCATTGATGAATACATGAAATAGCACTATCCTCAGTAGCAGGCCTTGTGGAACCCTGCTGATTATTTCCCTCCTCTGAGAAAACTGTCCATTTGTGCATACTCTCTGTTTCCTGTTGTTTAGCCATTTTTAAAATCTGTAATAGGACCTGTCCTCTTATCCCATGACCACTAAGCTTCGTTAGGAGTCTTTGGTGACACACTTCGTCAAAAGCTTTTTGTGTCCAAGTATATAGTGGTAAAGCTGCAGTGCTGCAGTCCGAGCTCTCTGCTCATGGCCTGAATTTGATCCTGGCAGAAGCTGGGTTCAGGTAGCCGGCTCAAGGTTGGCTCAGCCTTCCATCCTTCCAAGGTCGGTAAAATGAGTACCCAGCTTGCTGGGGGGAAAGTGTAGATGACTGGGGAAGGCAATGGCAAACCACCCCGTAAAAAGTCTGCCGTGAAAATGTTGTGATGTGATGTCACCCATGAGTTGGAAACGACTGATGCTTGCACAGGGGACTACCTTTACCTTTTTTATATATAATGTCCACAGGATCACTGTTATCTACATGTCTCTTTACTTTCTCAAAGAACTCCCAAAGGCTGATAAGGCAGGACTTCCCTTTTCAGAAGCCATGCTGATTTTCTCTCGTCAGGTGTGTTCCTCCTTGTGCCTCATAATTCCATCTTTTATTACAGTTTCTACTAATTTGCCTGATACAGATGTTATGCTAACTTGCCTGCAATTTCCTGGTTTCCCTCAGAACCTCTTTTTAAAAATTGGTGTAATGCTTGCTACTCTCCAGTCCTCTGGTTCAGTTACTGATTTTAGTGACAAGTTACATGCACTCACACCAGCCCAGTTTGGCTAAAGGTTAGAGACCTGTGTGCAACCTGAGACCTGGGAAAACCAGTTGGACCAAGGAGCTGAAGGATAAATCCTTTTTCACCTGCAGCTGATTGCTACAAACCTCAGGGTGTTCTAGAGAACTGGGAGAGGTCAAAAGGACCACTTGCCCACTAGTCCCTTTGCCCAAGATAGAGCCAACTACACTCTGGCTCTCCACGGTTGGAATAATTTAAATCTGTTTTTGAAAGACAGTCATATTTAACCAATATACGGTCTCTCTTGCAAAGAGCAGATGTTCACTAATGTAACAGACTGCAGATTAAAGGGTCATTTGTGCCCTTGTGGTATAAAGGGGGAAACAGAAAAGTTTATTTTGGAATCTGGGGCTGAGTTGCTCTCTCCTGTGTTCTCTCTATATTCTTCTTGGAACCTTGATTCATATTTTGAGATCTAAAGATGGGAATTATATGAAGGCCATTTTTTACATATTTATCTAATATTTTCAGATAGCAAAATGATTTTTAAAAACTCTAAACTCCATTATGTAGGCTCTGTTTATGATAGGATATAATGATGCATTTCTTTCTATGCTTTGTTGCCTGGAAATATTTTAAATATTTGTTGTTGTGGTATTTATGTGAGATTTAACTTTAGGCTTGATTTTACAGCCCATTTAAGATTTGTCTGATTTGGAGACCTTTCAGTTTGAGTTTCTGACATTGATAAACATTGTAGTTTTGTTCTGTTTAATGTGCTCCTGTGTGGTGGTGGTGGCTAAACAATAAAATGAATTTCATTCAATTTCTATTACTCCAGTTCACAAGGTCATCCAATTCATACTGAAAATTTCCCTGAACCTTTTCTGCATCAAGAGTGCTGTCCAAGAGTGGTAGACCAGCTTGGATAGATGTAGGCAGGGCCGGCTCCCCCACTAGGCAAACAAGGCGGTTGCCTAGGGCACCGGCAGGGCAGAGGCAGCAAAATCGGCCTCCCCCCGCAACTGCCCCCCCCCGCAACTGCGGCCTCCCCCCCACGCCTCCTCCTCCTCCCTCCCTTCACCACAGCATGTTAATTTCAAAGCCGGAATGGGCTCTAGTGCCGCGTTCCAGCTATCTAAAGCCCCCTCCCACCTCCTTCTCCTCCCTCCCTTCCCCACTGCATGTTAATTTCAAAGCCCTCCCCCAGCGATCAGAAAAATTGTGCTGTGGGGCCGCGCTCCCAGTTTGTCAGGAGCAGCGACCTGAAAGGGTGGTCCCACAGCTGCTGATTCCTCCCCACTTCCTGGATCGAGAGGAGACAACTCAGCAGCTGCGGGACCACCCTTTCAGGACTCTGCTCCTGACAGACTGGGAGCGAGGCCCCGCGGCACAGTTTTTCCGATTGCTGGGGGGGGGGGGGCTTTGAAATTAACATGCAGTGGGGAAGGGAGGGAGGAGAAGGAGGCGGGAGGGGGCTTTAGATAGCCGGAACGCGGCACTAGAGCCCGTTCCAGCTTTGAAATTAACATGCTGTGGGAAAGGGAGGGAAGAGGAGGAGGTGTGGGGGGGAGGGGGGCTGTGGAGTGGGGGGGTGCCAGGCAGCAAGTTGGCCTAGGACCCCATGGGGTGTCGGGCTGCCCCTAGCAGAATCAGGCCTCCAGAGGGCTCCTATCAGGTTATGTCAAGCATGGTGAAATTCCATTGATAATTGATTGCCTAAGGGTCCTGCCTAAACTGGTCTGTGAAGTATCATGGCGGATCCCACTTGCTAGCTTGTTATTCTTTCCCTTTCCCCTGTCTTGCTTTATGGCTCATAATTAGTAGTGAGAACTGAAACCAAGTAATCAGCACTTTCCCATACATTCTTGTAAGGGAGTGAGAGACATCTGGAGAAAGCAAGGACACGGTCCTGATAACGCTATGGGAATTTATGATAGTTTATGTGTGAATGCTACCCCGCAACCCCATCCCTTGGAATCCCTTTGAAGTAGGCCTTAAAAGTATTGTATCAATGTGTATTCAGCATTACTCTCAAGAACCTGTTACCAAAGTATCGGTCTAACAATAAACATAGTCTTTGTATCAACTTCGACTCATCATTGAACCCGCATGCTTGACATTTTGAGAGTA
Source organism: Heteronotia binoei (assembly GCF_032191835.1). Taxonomy (NCBI): domain Eukaryota; kingdom Metazoa; phylum Chordata; class Lepidosauria; order Squamata; family Gekkonidae; genus Heteronotia; species Heteronotia binoei. The sequence goes on along the minus strand of NC_083228.1, from coordinate 3,359,345 downwards.
ATGCTGAATACACATTGATACAATACATTGGGGCTGCCCACCCTGGCTTTACCGCACCCCATACGATGGATGGGTTGGTGAAGAGGGGGGAGCCCTGCATGTTAGAGACTCAGTTAGTGCCAGTGGGCATCAAGGACCACTGGGACCAGGAGGCCTTTGTAATTGACCCCTCTTCCTCCTACGATGTGGTTCTGGGAGTAGGATGGTTAGCCAAACACTTTTGGGGTGGGGCCAGGATACTTTGGGGATGGAGCCACGAGCAAGGGTGTGACAAGCATAATTGAACTCCAAAGGGAGTTCTGGCCATCACATTTAAAGGAACTGCACACCTTTTCAATGCCTTCCCTCCATTAGAAATAATGAAGGATAGCGGCACCTTCTTTTGGGGCTCATAGAATTGGGGGGTATTTTAGGGAGAGGCACTGGATGCTATGCCAAAAATTTGGTGCCTCTACCTCAACAAACAACTCCCTCCCCAGAGCCCCAGATACCCATGGATCAATTCTCCATTATTTTCTATGGGAATAAGTCTCCATAGGGAATAATAGAGTTCCCAGAAGATATTTCCCTCCCCTTCCCCCGCTTTCTGATGACCCTGAAGTGGGGGGAGGGCCTCCAAACTGAGGGATCCCCTGCCCCCACCTGGGGATTGACAACCCTAATGCCCGGCAAGGGGTAAGGTCTCTGCACCAGTGCTTTTTCAAAAACAGCCCAATACAGGGCACAGGACTTCCCTTTAAGGCCCAGACTGCTCCTCCCTTGCTGGTCTGATCCCCTTGGGGCCACAGGGCAGTTCTTCCTATTAGGTGTTGCCCCCTGGTTCACGGAGAACTCACAGTGGTGTGCTGCCAGCCTCAGAGCACAAAGTGTTTAGCACACTAAAGCGGGGGGGGGGGGCGGATTTACAGCACGCTGCTCTTGGTGGCAGGCGTTTCCAGGGAGGGTGTAAATCTAATCTCTGTTCTAGCCAGGGTCCATTACCAGTGGAGGGGAGTGTTGCACTTGCAGTCATCCCCCCCTCTCTGAGCACAAACCCCTTCACTGCGCAGTTTAGTGTCTGAAGGAGGCTGCACATTAATTTCACAGAGGCAGCAATTAATGTTAATACGGTGAGAGGCTCTATGCAACCCTGTGAGGCCACTAAGGAGCAAAGAAATAGCCCTGGCTTACACTTCTGAGATGGTCAGCTCTTCTCGGCCTCACCTGCTTCTGTAATTATCCGGGTTGTGTTCCTTGAATCTGAAGTCTCAGACTGGCCTCGGTATCTGGGCATTGTGGAAGTGGCTTGCAAGTGGCCCCACCAGAAGTAGGGAAAGATGAGCCCTCAGCACTGGGTGCGAGAACTGCCAGGGAGCCCTGCTGGTGATGACTACGGCTGTTTTCTCTTTTTTTCTGCCGACAGGAACTCATTTCATCCCATGTAAGAGGTGGGCAGTGGTGAACCTCAGCTCTTGTCACCTCCTGGGACCATTTTCAGGAGGTCAAAGGCTACAGAGTTTGGTGCATTTAACCCAATGGAGACGGATAGGTTTTGGGCCCTCCCTCTGTGTTGCTGGATCGTAGCCTCCATCAGCTGGGTAGAGAGGAAGCTGAACCAGCATTCCCCTTCTGTGTGCCTACCTGGACTACTCAGAAACAAGTCTCACTGGGGTCAATGGGATTTACTCCCAAGTAAACATGCTTGGGATTGTTGCCCTTGGAACAATGTTTCTCTGTGCATGTTGCAGGAGAGGGCACCAAAGTCCCAGTTTGTATAAAGCCCACCCCACACACACACTGCAAGGCCTGGGAAAGGCCCTGCTCCCCTACTCAGTTTTACCCTCATGAGCACAACATCCATGTGAGTGGTGAGCGACTGGCTCAATTTAAGAAGGATATAGACAAGCTGGAACGGGTCCAGAGGAGGGGGACGAAGATGGTGAGGGATCTGGAGACCAAGTCCTATGAGGAAAGGTTGAAGGAGCTGGACATGTTTAGCCTGGAGAGGAGGAGGCTGAGAGGTGATATGATCACCATCTTCTGCACCACTCTATATATGACAGACCTTCAAATACTTGAAGATGGTGATCATATCACCTCCGTCATCTCCTCTCCAGGCTAAACATGCCCAACTACTTCTACCTTTCCTCATAGGACTTGGTCTCCCCTCACCATCTTTGTTGCTCTCCTCTGGACCTGTTCCAACTTGTCTATATCCTTCTTAAAATATGGTGCCCAAAACTGAACACAATACTATAGGTGACGTCTAACCAGAGCAGAGTAAATTGATACCACTATTCTTCTGTTAATACAGCCCAGAACTGGATTTGCCTTTATAGCTACCACATCACACTGCTGACTTATGTTCAGTGTACAGACTACTAAGACCACTAGGTCTCTTTCACACATACTACTGCCAAGACAAGTCTCCCCCATCCTATAATGAAGCACTGAATTTTTCCTACCTAACTGCAAAACTTTACAGTTATCCCTGTTTTAGCCCAATAATAGTACATCTGCCCAATAATTAGTATATCTGCAAAATGATGAGTTGTTAATGAGCAAGCTAATCATACCAGCAAACAAGTAACAGCGCCATTCCCAGCTATACTTGTCAGGGGCCTGTTCCTGACAAAGAGTTCAAAATACCATAACTACAATAACAATTGGTAGATTATTGCTTCATAACCACCAGTGAGGAAGAATATAAAAGAATAATAAGATAATGTCTGTGTATCTGTGTATGTATGTGTGTGTGTGTGAAATAAATTTACACTACATGGTTATAAAGTTATATAGACTACAAAGGTTCAAATGGAAAGTATATTTTTAGCTACATTGGACAACCATGTTATATTTTCTTGAGCTGAGTCTGTAAAAGGAGACCCCAGTGCTTCAAAATTAGAGGTGTATGCACCGGATTCAGATTCATGAATGTTAGAAGCTATTTTATCTATTACACAAAGATCACGTATCTTTTCCAGCCATTTAGAAATTAAGGGTATATGGTCAGATTTCCAAGAGAGTGCTAATATTGCTTTTTCTGCTGAACATAGCAAAGCTATCGACTCTTTTCTTATTGGTGGAATTTTTATATCACTCCAATAGTCCAATAGCATCAATTCCTCTGAGAGAGGCACAATATATGATGTAATGTTGTATATTTGTTCCTGAATTGTTTTCCAAAATTCCTCAGCCCTTTTACATGCCCATCAACAGTGTCAGCAGGGGTCCTTTTGTAGAAAAAACGGTGCAGGAGCTCAGTAGCATATCTCATGTGCATATGCCCCGGGGTCTGTGTGCAGCGGGGAGAGAACCCCCCCCCCCCCCCCCCGCATGCAGACCCTGGCTGAGCTCCTGCTGAATTCAAGCTCTGCCTGTCCCTGACAAAGGATTTGTTCCCAACTTGTAGGTCAGAAACAGTTTGCTGATTTTCCTAATAGTATTGTCATTACTAGTGAAGAGCCAATTCTCCAAAGTGTTTTCATATATCCATCACTATACTATTTTATGTACAGTATTTATGCACATATATTCACAACTGTACTAACCCATGTATTACAATAACAGTATTCACTAACCCTCATATATATTCACTGTATTCTTTTAAGGTTTATGTAGAATAGTGTTGTTAACACCATGGAGGGTAAGCCACGGTGGGAAGCCAGGGCCTAATCTCATCACCCTGGTAACAGAAGATAGGTACCAACGAAAAATGTCTGTGAGCTGGAATGCAACCTTGAAGAAAGCAACACTGCAGCCTGAGAAATAATTCAAAGACTTTTGAGCAGGAGACCTTTATTTGGATTGTAAGTTTCATTTCATATCAGTCCAGCAAAGGCAGTAGCCTTGTGTGTACAAGTTACAAGGGTTTGCTTTATGTTTCTTCATTTAAGCTTCTTCTGCATTTACTCAAGAAGTCTTGTGATAGATCCTGGGCAAAACCTTACAGTGCTTTGCATTCCACATTTTTTCCAGCAGCAAGAAGATAAAGAAGAGTATATATGGCTTAATTTTTGTGGTGATAAGTACCAACATGACATACATTTATAGGATTGTGCCCCAGTTGTTATTATTATTTGTGTTGTATGGATGTTAGAATCCCAGATAGTCTGCCATTGGTCTTCTGCTTTCAATTAAAATGAATGCAGTGTTAGGGGAAAGAATCAGCTGCTTAGGACAGCAGGGAGGTGGCTGGGCACAAAGGTGGCTTATCTTTGTCGGCCTCCGCATAATGATCCTGAGCTTCCAAATCCTGTCCAAATCCTTTCCCAGGCCAGCTCTGCTTTGCTTCTGAGATCTGATCTGTGCAGGCTAGCCTGGCCTACCCAGCAGGATATAATGCTGTAGAGTTCACCCTCTAAAGCAGCCATTTCCTCCAAGGGGACTGACTTCATTAGTCTGGACACCAACCGTCCTTCAGGAAGCTCTCCAGGTCCCTCCTGGAGGTTGGCACCCCATTCAACACAAGTCAGAGCTGAAATACATGCACATTCTCACTCGGTGAATGAGGCACAGACAGCAAAGTGAGACCTGAAGTCGAGTCCCTTCCTGATTCCTGCCCCCTTGGATCACCCCTAAGCCAGCAATGAAGGCAGCAAGTGCTCTGGTGAGGATTGGGGCCTTAAGGCCGTCCTGGAGTAAGCGGAGACGTTGACCCCTGTGCAGTGAGAATGGGAAGCTTTGGGCACAACTTGGCCAGCCTGCCATCTTCTTTCCTGCCACTTACCTAGACCGCCTTGTGGTTTCAGATAGTCTGTAGGACAGATTGTGCAAAGCGGATTGAGACCAGAGCGGCAGAATGGGTTAAGGGGCTTAAAAAGCATCCTTGACAATCTGTTTCTTTTTCCTCCCAGAAGACAGGTTTTGATGCTCTCGGAGAAGCTCTTGCTGGGTGCGGAGGGGTTTTTGCCTTGTTTTTTAAGCCCCGGCTGCTGCCTTTGGAGTGGAGCTGGGAGGCTGAGGGGGAGGAGACGGGGAGAGGGAGGGAGGGGGGCGGGAGAGGTACCAACACAGCACTCCTTGGCAGTGATTTATAGACTGGGTCAGACACAAATTGACTCGTATGCAAGAAATGTAAATGGAATAGAGACTTTTGATGGAGAAGCTCATTTTCAAACTTAAACGTTTTAGATTAAACACACTCGCCCACAAATGCAGGTGGGGAGGGGGGGTTGTTTTATATCATTTACATTACAAATCAATTCATTATCCACCCAGGCAGGTTTGCACTGATTTTCAAGGATCGGAGATTTGATGAAGAGGATTCATTTCAAGAAATAAACCTTTTAAATTAACCACAAGATGAGGGAAATTTCTTTATTTAAAAATGTGCCAGCTCCCTTCTTTGTTTCCTTTTGATTATTGATATTATTTCCAATCCAGCTTTGGGTCATTAAAGGGGACTCAAAAGTCCCAAGATGCCTTTCCTCCATCGATTGGGGAGATTTGAGGTGAAGGTTCTGTGTGCGAAGCATGCCTCAGGAGTGGCATCAAGGGTGGGGCCAGCTGGGGAGCCCTATGCCAATCTCCGCAGAGACCCAAAAGTGGGGCCTTGAGCAGGCCTCGGCCAGCAACAGTTGATGCTTCTGAATCATGCTGGCTGACTGGGGCAGGTGAAGCACAGCTGCCCCCTTTGAGGAGGCCCCTGTATGCACCACAAAGCAGGGAGTCTGGGGCTCAAACTGCAACATGGGAGACAAGAGCCAGGATAGCTAATAGAGAGACTAGCAACCCACATGCATGCACACACACACCAGGGACACCCAGAAGTTGGCAGGGGAAAAAACCCTCCAGCATCCCTGGCCAAACTAGCCAGGAAAAAAATTGCTGACTGACCCCAAAGTGGCAAACAGCATTTCCCTGGGTGTGTAAGGAGTCATGAGAACGAAGCACTGATGCAACCCACCCTGCCCTCTGTCTCGTGACCTGCCTAAATTCACAGGATCACCCATCTAGCCTCTGTTTCAAAACCTCCAAGGAAGGAGAGCCCACCACCTCCCGAGGAAGCCTGTGGAACTGCTGTCAGGAAGTTCATCCTGATCTTTAGCTGAAAACTCTTTTGGCTTAATTTCAACCCATTGGTTCTGGGCCTGCCTTCCGGGGCCACAGAAAACAATTCCACACCATCCTCTATAGGACAGCTCTTCAAGGACTTGAAGATGGTGATCCTATCACCTCTCAGCTGCCTTCTCTTCAGGCTAAACAGACCCAGTAGCTCCTTCAGCCTTTCCTGGCCTACCTGCTCCTCAGTTATAGCCACACTCCATAGATCATTCACAATTTCAGTAGAAATGCTTGTTCTGTGTATGTGTGCACATACAGCTCTCGCATATCCACATTTGGTATCATATTCACACTGGGCTGTTCTGACTTTCATAGATAGTTATGGTACTGACTTATTTATTCTTTTGGAAGTTATTGTAATGCATAAGCACCAGGCCTCAGATTCAGTGGGAGCTCAAAGGAGCACAGCTCCTGAACCTTTCTGAGAGTTCCTCCTCCTCCTTTTGAGAGTTCTACCTCCTTGTCCATTGAATACTATTGCAGCTGCATAACAATCCCTGGATGAGCTCCACCCCCTATTTTTCTACAAAATGACCACTGATAGGCACACCCATGAATACATGCAGCTTCCTCATACAGCATGAGGCCCTCGGTCCATCAAGGTCAGTCTTGCCTGCTCTGACTGGCAGCAGCTGTCCAGGGCCTCTGGCGGAGCCCTCCCAGCACCTCCTTTTACCTGCAGCTGCTGCCGGGGACTGAACCTGGGATGTTCTACTACTCAGTCACAGCCCCTCCCCAAGATAGCAGCTGTGCAAAACTGGAGTGAGTATTCCCAAACATTGTCTGTCAATGGAATGCCTCAGCCAGAAGCTGGGACCATTAGTGGGCTTCTTAGGAAGTCCCCTGGCTGGGGAGATGCATTGGACAATAATGTCATAACAACAGGTCAGTTTTCTGGGTGATGAAATTCCTCATTCTGCAGCACAACAAGCTGATTATGGTATCTGAATTAAACAGGAAAACCAGCAATTTATTTATCTCTTCAGATGTACACTGTTGTAATCTGCCCTGAGCCCACTCCTGGGGAGGGTGGAATATTAATTTGAAGAAATGAGAAATAAATAATAAAACTGCATTAAGGAAAATGCAAGCTGGGACTCAGGAGCAGAACTTCCGCAGCCAGTCCCAGTCAGAAGTTTTTCCACAGCATTAATTTGGCTCAGACAGATCTACCTGCAGGGTGGAGAAAGGGAGGCTGAGAAGCAGGGGGGGGGGGGCAGAGGAAGAGCCAGAGCAGCGTGAGGGGGAGGGGGGCATACCTGCTGGCAGAGGAGACACAGAGAAGAGACAAAAGGCAGCGCTGCTGGATTGCCAGCTCCAGGCCGGGATATTCCTGGAGATGTGGAGCCTGGGGAGACCATTACGGAGTCTGTCCTCCAAAGCTGCCATTCTGTTTCTCAGGGTGAAGTCATCCCTCTCATCTGAACATCAGTTGTGATTTTGGAAGAACTCCAGGCCCTGCCAGGAGGTTGGCAATCTGACTTATAGCACTGAAAAAAAACAGCACACAACTGGAGAAGGGGGACACTCTTGCCAACAAGAGACAAACCCAAGTGTGTTTTAGCATGTGTGTCAACCTAGTATCTGGGAGCCTCAGCTGCAAACTCCTACCAGATTTTGAAGCCAAAGTGCCAAGTGGGGGAGGGTCTCTTGCCTTGGGTGCCCCAAATCTGGAGAATCTCTACCAAAATGTCACCCCCTCTTGGAGCCACAGCAAGCCACGATGGGGGCCTTGGGATTCCACAATGTGTGTGTGTGTTGGGGGGGGGGGTGTCTTTGTGTATTGATGTGCATGTTGCTGCTTCGTTGGTGAGCTGGCTATTGCCCTGCTTACTCTTTGGGGTGTTGTTCCACACAAGCAGAGAGAAGAAGGATCCGAAATCAGGTTGACCTTCAAACTCTTCCCTTTCCAGGCCATAAGGCTGCAAAGCTCCAGGAATTGTCTTCTGTGAATCTGTTCAGAACAGCATTCCTCTCTCCCCCCCCCCCCCTCCATTTGACAGTTGCCTGCATGAAGAAATCTGCTTCTTGGGAGCCTGTCCTGGCCCAGAGTCAACAGGCAGCCAGGTGTGAGAAGTTGAAGAGGAATATATCTCATTAATGGGGAATTGTTTTTAGGTTAATAATCTTGCGTTAATTTTCCCTTAAAATATTGTCTTTGACTGTTAAACTCTCGCACTGTTATAAAAAGGAACGTAATAAATGATCTTGAAGCAAATTCTCCTGCCAAATGTCATAATTTATTTGCATAATTAGCTCTTAATTTTAATTCAATATGCAAATCCATGCTTCCTTTAAATTGCAGCAGCCTGCTTCTCCAGTCCCGGCTGCCGTGAATTTATTGTGATGCGGCTGCTGGAAGAAGCTTCATTGCTTCTGGGGAGGGCTGTGAGGGGCAAGCAGGGGAGGGGGCTGCTTGCAGCCAGGTAGGTTAAATGGCTCCTTTCTGAATGTTTTGATCAAACTGCAGCTGAACAAATCTTTACTCACTGAGCCCCAGCTATGCATGGGGTATCGCAGCCCTTTTGTCTTTGCATCCTCCAAGAGTTCTAGAATTCTTTGCTATCCTCTCTGGTATTTCTACGGCCCTTTGGAGAGTTCACACATACAATGTCAGTAAATCTCACCACCTAGCTGCCTGGGGCATCCCCTCTTTGCCACTCTCTGGGGCAGGACGAGAAAGAGAACAGTTGTCTGACACTGTGTAAATTGCTAGCAGAGGTATGAACCACATTGCTCACAAGTAGACCTAGAGGACTGAGAAGGGTCTTGAGTGCAGGATTTGATAGCTGCTCTGGATCCTTTCCAGCTCTTGGAGGGCCATAAGCTCTCTGAAGATACACCATTTGTTGCAGAGGTCAAATGGGAAGAATCCACCCACGATTTGGGCCTGACATGGTTCCCTGCACGTCAGCTAATAGCTGGGGTGGCTGCCTGGGGAACAAAATGCTTGCCTTGGGGTTCTGGGGAAATGCCTAAAAGACCCTCAGACAAGAGAGGATGGGCAACCAAATTAGATCTTGTGTGCACTTCACAATAAGGCTGGACTTTGCAAGAAGCTGCGTGAAATTGGGCATATTTGGATGAACTGGGAGCATCTGCTCAGGGGGTTAGGAGAGATCATTTCTTCTATGATTTGTGCTGAATTCTACCTTGCTAGTGGATGCTGGTGGGGCGGCGGGGGGGGGGGGAGAGATATCAACACCTGTCCCTTCTGGCAGTTTACGCCAATGCATACTGTTCTAACAGATTCGGCCTCAACCAGAGTTGCACAAACATTTTCTTCACATTCATTTTGGATTTACTTTATTTTTTTAAAATGCCTATTTTCTCCCCCCTCCCCGTTATTATACACATCCATATTTTTATCCTACTCATTATTCATTAGTTTCAATGGGAAACACATTTCTGATTTTATTGTTTTTCCATTTTCTTTTTTAAATATAAATTTTATTTCGGTTTACAGACATACAAAACATACACACATATGAAACTTCTTCACATGCAGCTGCTGTGACCTTGGGTCAGTCATAGTTCTCGAAAGAGCTGCTCTCTCAGGAGCAGTCCTCACAAGAGTTCTCTCAGCCCCACCTACCTTGCAGGGTGTCTGAGAGCCAGTTTGGTGCAGTGGTTAAGTGTGCCGACTCTTATCTGGGAGAACCGGTTTGATTCCCCACTCTTCCACTTGCACCTGCTGGAATGGCCTTGGGTTAGCCTCTGGCAGAGGTTGTCCTTGAAAGGGCAGCTGCTGTGAGAGCCCTCTCAGCCCCACCCACCTCACAGGGTGTCTGTTGTGGGGGAAGGAGGTAAAGGAGATTGTAAGCTGCTCTGAATCTCTGATTCAGGGAGAAGGGCGGGGTATAAATCTGCAATACTTCTTCTTCTATATTCAAGTAATATATTTGTATGGAACTTATATTTACTTAACATTTCACTCCTGTTAAAATATTTTGTTGTATCTTTTCCAGCTATCATCTTATTTAACATTTTTTCATAACAAATCTAATTCTTTCCTTCTATCATTTACTATTTCACTAATTTTATCCTTAATTTACAACTATATAGACAAAAAAGGTATCCATTTTTCTTGAAATTCTGATGTTGGTCTATTATGTACACACAGGATGTTAGTTTTGCCCTCGTTGGATATTTGCTTAGTTTATTCTTCCCTTACTGCAAATCAGAACATTTTTCCACTTTCCATTTTTCCTGCAAAAAACCAGTCTTGCCACTGTCACCAAATGCTTACATCATTGTATGTCTTAGTAATATTACTTGGTACTATATTTTAAAAAAACATATTTTTAGGATCCAATGCAAACTTACATTTCAAAATCTTTTATATTTCTTCATGTATGTCTATCCAATATCGTCTTGCCTTCTTATATGACCATCACATATGATAAAATGTTGCATCTGTATCTGTAAATCTTGTACCACATTTTAAGAATGATATAGATAAGCTGGAATGGATCCAGAGGAGGGCGACGAAGATGGTGAGGGGTCTGGAGACCAAGTCCTATGAGGAAAACTTGAAGGAGCTGGGGATGTTTAGCCTGGAGAGGAGGCGGCTGAGTGGTGATATGATCACCATCTTCAAGTACTTGAAGGGCTGTCATATAGAGGAGGGTGTGGAATTGTTTTCTGTGGCCCCTGAAGGTAGAACCAGAACCAATGGGTTGAAATTAAATCAAAAGAGTTTCCGGCTCAACATTAGGAAGAACTTTCTGACCATTAGAGCAATTCCTCAGTGGAACAGGCTTCCTTGGAGGTTTTTAATCAGAGGCTGGATGGCCATCTGACAGCGATGAAGATCCTGTGAATTTGGGGTAGGTATTTGTGGGTTTCCTGCATTGTGCAAGGGGTTGGACTAGATGACCTTGGTCCCTTCCAACTCTATGATTCTATGATTTCCCATTCCCACCTCTGAGAGTGATATACCATCTAAAAAAACATACCAACTCTCCCATAAAATTTGACATTCAGTAAATTTGCTTTCTTTAATCCATAGATTTTCCTAGTGACTCATAAATATATTTTCTCCTAAATTTTGTATCAGTTTTAGCATACATTTTAACTTGCTCTGTTTCAGTGTCATATTGTACTAATATTTTGTAGATTTTTTCCTAAGGAGTTCATTTAAGAGCCAACTTGGTGTAGTAGTTGTGTGGACTCTAATCTGGAAGAACTGGGTTTGATTCCCCACTCCTCCACTTGCACCTGCTGGAATGGCCTTGAGTCAATCAGTCACAGTTCTTCAAAAAGCTGTTCTCTCAAGAGCAGTTCTCAAAAGATCTTTCTCAACCCCACCTACCTTACGAGTGTCAAGCATGAGATTTCAAAATAACCAGTCCTTGGATTTTGAAACAAAGTTTGGTTTATTGATAATCCATGTGGCTCAGATGAGCTAGGTATTGGAACTGATACAGTATAACAGTGAGATGCATACTTAAAGATGCCACATCAAAGGATTCTATAAACAATTCTACCTTCTCTAAACCATTCTACATTCACATGTGAAACTTAACACTGTAACTTTCTTATCTCTATTACGGCTGGCACTTCCTGGGTCCAAGCCTGGCAGGCCTGGGAATTGGTCCCAGGAGGTTTTATCTTCCAAGCTCCTGCATTTGTTAATAAAAGCGAAAGAGTTCTCTACTTTGATGTGCCTGAGTGTTATTCATAATTAGTAACATTTCTATACTTTGCTAGCTACCATCAGAAAGGAATAAACAATGCTTGAAAATGAGGTGTCTGTTGTGGAGAGAGCAAGAGAAAGGAGATTGTAAGCCACTCTGAAATTCCCAAGTGAAGGGCAGGGATAAATCCAATCCCTTCTTCTCTTCTTGGAATCATGGAGTTAGAAAGGACATCCATGGTTATCTAGTCCAGCCCCCTGCACAATGCAGGAAATTCACAAATACCTCCCCTTAAGTTCACAGAATCAGAATTGCTGTTAGATGGCCATCTAGCCTCTGTTTAAAAACCTCCAAAGGAGGGCCTACCACCTCCCAAGGAAGCCTGTTCGACTGAAGAACCACTCTGTCAAGAAGTTCTTCCTAATGGGAACTCTTTTGATTTAATTTCAACCTTGTCTTGACATTCTGGGATAACAGAAAACAACTCTGCACCAGCCTCTATATGACAGTCCTTCTAGTACTTGAAGATGGTTAACATATCACCTCTCAATTGTCTCATGTCCAACCTAAACATACCCAGCTCTTTCAACATTTCCTCATAGGACTTGGTCTCCAGACCACTCACAATCTTTTGTTTCCCTCTTCTGGACATGTTCTAGCTTGTCTATATCCTTCTTAAATTGTGATGCCCAAAACTGAACACAGTACTCCAGGTGAGGTCTTACCAGAGCAGAGTAAAGCGATAGCATAGCTTTGTGTGATCTGGAAATAATACTTCTGCTGATACAGCCCAAAATTGCATTGACCTTTTTAGCTACCACATCACATGGCTGACTCGTGTTCAGTGTAGAATCTGCTAAGATGCTACTGTCAGGACAAGTCTCCCTCATCCTGTAATCATGCATTAGATTTTTCCTACCTAAATGCAGAACTCTACATTTATCCCTGTGAAAATTTATTTTATTTGATTTAGCCCAGCTTTCCAGTCTGTCAAGATCATCTTGTAAGAACGTAAGAGAAGCCATATTGGATCAGGCCAATGGCCCATCCTTTTCAACACTCTGTGTCACACAGTGGTCAAAAATGTATTCTGACTCTGTTTTCTACCATATTTCCTACCCCTCCCAGTTTAAGAACATAAGAGAAGCATCAAGGATGTGACAAGAAAGGATAGGAAGACTCGTCAAGCCCACAGATTACTATCATTTCTTGCTGATCCATATAGGAACAAATTATACTGCCTGGCACAGCCTGGAATGTATTAAAAGAGACTATGTGGCTCTGCGTCAGAAGGTGAAGGAGCTGGGAGCACAGGTGGTGTTTTTGTCAGTTCTTCCTGTTGAAGGTTGTAGCTTAGGAAGGGAAAGAATATTGAAAATAAATGACTAACTACATAGATGGTGTCATCAGGAAAGGTTTGGGTTTTTGGACCATCTCCCTCTTCTATAGGGAGATGGTTTGCACCTCATGAGGGTAGGAAAAAAGGTGCTTGGTAAGACGCTTGCAAACCTAATAAGGAAGGCTTTAAACTAGATCGTATGGGTTTTTGGACTTCCAGGGGAGGAAAATGTTGAGCTGAGCTGCTTCTCACAACGGGAGCAGGCTGGAACTTCTGTTCGAGGTAGTGGAAGGCAAATTAATGCCTACTGCCTACTTTTCTCAGTCAGAGATTAGTCCAAGATATGCACAGGAAACTTTAAGGAGATTTACCTTGGCTTAAATGAAGTCCCGGGGGGGGGGGGCTTCTTTGAGGGGTCTCCGGGAGGAGTTGCATTTTCATCATCTGCAAGTTCTCAGATTCATTTATTTGACATAAGCTCAACAGGATCCTAACCTTCTTGGACATTGCTAAACATCTAAAGCTTTGCAAGACCAGTGGAAACTTGGATAATTGGAAGAAAAGGTACAGATGACTATCTTTCATTCTGGAACTATTTACAATTTAAAGAAACAAATTTAAAAGGTGGAAAAGGAAAATTTAGAGAGTTGGGAAGAAGAGGGGAGAAAGAGGTGAAATTTGGACTTTATAAATATAAAGGACAGTGTCAAAAACTGTTAAAAAGTTGAAAGGAATTTCTTGTTTAGTCTACTTGTGGTTTTGGAAGAAAAAGCACCAACGTCATATTGGCACAGACCTGCATTACATCTGCGCAAGACAGGAAATACGACAAGTATCGTGAGATCTCCTTACCAGTGTGAATGAGACTTCGTGGCAACAAAAGCAGGAAGTAGTGGAAAGAAAACCTACTCTAGGAATATATACCATTGAGAAACATCGGCGGCCATTGCTGGGAGGCCAAAATAAAAAATATATTTTTAAAGAGTTCGGGACATTAAAAACTGTTGGAATTAATTGAGAAGAGGGTAAGAAGATAAATACTATTGGTCATGTTATTTGTGTGGTCCTTGGAAGTTTTTAAAAGGGGAAAAAAATGCAAGGAGCAGCAAAAAGTTGCAACCACCATTTTGGAATATTTAAAAACTTTAAAAATAAATATCTTGACTTTGGGAGCTCAGAGGAAGGCGAAATTGGGCTTGTTATAGAGGGTAAGTCCTATTCTATTGAACCTGATAGTTGAATTGGAAATTGGTGAGGTCCAAAATTTCGTAGTTTTTGGAAAGGCTTAAAAGTTTTAAAAATTAATATCTTGGTCTAGGAAGCTCTGTGGACGGCGAAATTAGGCTTGTTATAAAAAGCAAGCTCTACACTTTTGAATCTGATAGTTAAATTTGAAATCTTGAGATTAAAATTTTTGGAATTCTTAAATGTCTGAACACAAACAGCCCCATACAAGGGCTACTTCATTGGAAAAAATGCAGGACCAATTGGAGGCAATGGAGGACAGAATGATGAAAGGGGTGAGAGAGATGATAAATGAATCAGGGGAAAATTATTGCAGAGATTTAAAAAGATATGGAAGATCTCAGAAAGGATACTGAGGAAACATCTAAGAAAGTGCAGGAGGTAGAAGGCAGAATGAAAGTATATGATTCCACCTTGTTGAAAATGCAAGAAAAAGTGACAATCCATGACTGCAAATTGATGGAGGAGGATGGTGATTTAAAGGAATATATAATAAAAATAATTGCAGAATTTTTAGAGGAAGACCCTGAAGAGACTAAAAACATGTATGACTATATGTATAGAGTGAACTCACTTTATGGCAAGAAAAACAACTTACCAAGAGATGTTGTCATAAGATATATGACAAAGGAAATGGTGGGAAGGATCATGAGTAAAAACTTTGAAAAGACATTGATAGTGGGAGGCAGTAGAGTGAGAATTATGAAGGAGCTGCCAAGGCAAGTGTGGCGGAACCGGCCCGATTCTGCCTTCAGACCCGGTCCCGTCAGCTCCCTATGGAGTCGCCAACTCCTGGAGGGAGCTATTTCTCCTCCTGCCCCTTGGGCGCGCTGCCACCACCTGCTCAGTCCCGGGGTTCAGATTGAGAGGAACAGGACTCCCAATCCCCCTCTCCAGCTGTGAGGCTAGGCCTCCAGGTCCTCTGCCACCCTGCACTTGGGTTTCACAGAGACCTCAGCACTTCTTTGGGGCACCCCTGGAGGATTGGCACCTTATCCAACTGCATGCCTTCCCCCTTCCCCGGGGCCCCCTTCTCAACACAGCGTGGTCTAAAGCAGTCTGGGGATCTAGGTGGTACAGAGATTGATTGCCAGCATTTAAACAGTAAAAATATATTTATTTAAAAAGAGAAAAAGATAGGAGAAGAAAAACAAACCAAAAACAGTTGCCTTTAAAAAGTTAGCACAGCACAGCACAGCAAAGCACAGCAAACAGCATAACAAAATAAAGGTGGTTTTTAAACGCATCGTATTGTCCCTGGTCTATACTTGATCTGCCTAAGAAAATGACTTACTTTGTCTGCCTGCCTGGGGGCCCCCAGGCAGGAGCCTCCATTGCTCACCACATGCTTGCTCGAGCGCTGGCTCAAATCTCCCCCTCTCTTCCTGCCTCGCACATGGCAAGAACAACAGCACTTCCTGCTTCTCTAGGGGACTTTCCCCCTAGCGTTGTTGGTTTGGCTCTGGAAGGGAGGGGGGGGAGTGAGGGGAAGGCTACACAGCCTGCTGAATGGATTTACTGATCCCTGCCTTTTTGGATGAAGCACCAACACTCTCAGATGGCGTTTCTCCACACGTCCCCCTCCTTAAATTCTGAGCCGGAGGGGTTGCCTCCTACAGAGGTGACCCCGTAGCAGAATCCAAACAAACAAGGAGAAACCCGTTAACCAAAATATTTCACAAACATTCAGGTATTTCTCCAATAATACACAAAGTCCAGCACCCTAGGTGCCCATGTCCTTTCTGGACAAAACGTTGCATGGCTGCATGCAGCAGGAATGTCCAGTCTTTAAGATGTACTCCTCCATCTCCCAGGACCACCTCTGGAGTTTGGTGCTCTCCCTCCGTTGCTGCTGTTGCTGGGGTGAGTGGTCCATCAAAGGAGGAAATTCCTGGCCCCACATATGAGGTTGGAAACTGCCCAGTTCCCACACAGTTGCTTCTTCTTTATCCCTCATTGGTGGAATGTTCCCTCTGTCCACTCTGTCCTCCCAGAAAACTACCTCTGGTGCTGCAAACAATTGCTGTCCCAGCTTCTTTTTGTCTCCTTCCTTCCTACCTATGTGCAACACCATGGACCTCGCAGAGAATGGCTGTGGTATATTCACCTGCCCCACTTCAACTGCCTTTCCCGTCTTCTCCATAGCCACCCCATAAGTAGCCTCGTCTAGGTCATCCACAATCATATGGGGTCCCTCCCATTCCACTTTCCGTTCACCAGTATGAAGTGGCAGGGAAACCATCACCCTATCCCCTGTCTCAACTTCTGAGAACTCCACTTTCTGGTCCCTTGCCAACTCACACAGTGGTTCCAGCCTCGGGTCACTTTGAACCTCAGACAGGAACATTTCTGGCTCCCCCAGACTTCCTACCATCTGTTCCTTCAAGCCACCCCTAGTCCCACTGTTTCCAGAACACTTAGCCAAAGTTGGATCTGGGTTCTCCGCCCCCTCAGTTGGTTTTTCAGTGTCAGCCAACTGAGCTCCTTCCTGCCTGGAACGCTCCACAGCATCCTGCTGCCCTTGCGGAATTTGGCACCCCTCTTCCCATTGGGCACACCCTCCTGCAGGGTTTGAAACAGGCTGGTCCTCCCCCTCCCTGGTTGGTGGTGAGGTGGCTTCCCTAAAGTTGCCCTCCTCCCCCCACCTTCCCCTGGGGGTTTGGCTTGGGTTCTCAGTCCCCTCGGTTGGTTTTTCAGCACTACCCAACTGACCCCCTTCCTGCCTGGAAGGTCCCACAGCTTCCCAGGACTCCTGTCTGCCCTGCTTCAAGACGACCTGTTTTGAGAGCGTCTCGGACGATCCCACTTCCTGATCCACAGCTACTTGGTGAACCGGTTCCAACCTAAGGCCGCTCCGGACCCCCTTCTGGAACCGCTCCCGTTCCCCCAAGCCTTCAGCTATGTGCTCCTCTGAGCCCACATTAGCCTTGCTGCTCTCAGAACCTCCTGTGAAATCTCCACTCTCCACCTTGGTCTCTTCAGCTTGCACATCCTTTATGCTAGACAGGTTCCCTTCCTCGCTAGGAACATCCACAGCCTCCTGCTGCACTTGGGGAAAGCTACACCCCTTCTCCCCTTGAGAACACCCTACTCCAGGGCTTGAGACAGGCTGGTCCTCCCCCTCCTGGGTGACTGCCCTCTCTTCATCCTCAGTAACCTGGGTTATTTCCCCCTCCCTGGTTGGTGGTGAGGTGGCTTCCCTACAGTTGCCTTCCTCCCCCCACCTTCCCCTGAGGGTTTGGCTGTGGGTTACAGCATTGATAGAGTACTGGCCAACCAACAAATCCCGGCCCAATATCACTGGAACTGTTTGTTCCTTCATTACCCCACATTCAGGATAGGATTTACCTTCTTGTGGAGCCAAACCCCTGAACTGCTTTCGGGAGTGGTCTGGCCCCAGTTTAAACCTTTTAAATACAGTGGCTTTATAGGCCGCAAAAGTTATCCCCCCATCTTCCATAGGCATGCTGTGATAGATGGCTGAAAGCTCTCCAGTCAGGTTGCTACAGAGGTAAGACATATAGTCCTCCTCTGCAATCCCCCACTGTTTGGCTGCCCTCTCAAAGTTGGAGAGGTATATGGAGGGGTCTTCTCCCTCTTGGTACACTGCAAAGTCCTTAGGGGTGACTTGGATCTCTTTGCTTAGTTCAGCTTCCAGACGTAGCACCTCAAGCTCATGGCGACATTGCTCTTCCTGCTCCCGTCTGTAGTTTTCAGCTTTCTCTCTTTCTTCCTGTCTGCGGATCTCAGCTCGTCTCAGCTCTCTCTCTCTTTGTCTTTCCTCCATCTCTTGTTCCTCCTGTCTGCGGACTGCATCCCTCTCTGCTTGTCGTTCCTCTCTCTCTCGTTCCTCCTGTCTGCGCTCTTGGTACGCCTTGGTACGGATTCTTGCCAGTTCCAACCGTAGCCGCAAGAGTTCTTCTGACTGGGTGGGAAACACTTTTGCAAGTGCCCCTGCATGCTGATGATACTCCAAAAGGAGGTCTTTCATATCTACTACAGTCATGTTGTCACACTCCAGCTTGTGCCTTGCACACTCTTCCTGGAGCTGTGGCTTTGTCATCTTCAGGATTTCCAGCATCTTAGCACGCTCCATCCCAACTAACTAAACTTTCCCTACTCCAGTTGACCCGAAAATAAAACAAAACCGCTGTTGCTTTCTCTGGGTGCTTGCACGTATCAAAAAACAAAAATGCCTGGCCAATCAAGTTCTCTGTTTGTTCTTATCCCACCGCTGCCGCCAAGTGTGGCGGAACCGGCCCGATTCTGCCTTCAGACCCGGTCCCGTCAGCTCCCTATGGAGTCGCCAACTCCTGGAGGGAGCTATTTCTCCTCCTGCCCCTTGGGCGCGCTGCCACCACCTGCTCAGTCCCGGGGTTCAGATTGAGAGGAACAGGACTCCCAATCCCCCTCTCCAGCTGTGAGGCTAGGCCTCCAGGTCCTCTGCCACCCTGCACTTGGGTTTCACAGAGACCTCAGCACTTCTTTGGGGCACCCCTGGAGGATTGGCACCTTATCCAACTGCATGCCTTCCCCCTTCCCCGGGGCCCCCTTCTCAACACAGCGTGGTCTAAAGCGGTCTGGGGATCTAGGTGGTACAGAGATTGATTGCCAGCATTTAAACAGTAAAAATATATTTATTTAAAAAGAGAAAAAGATAGGAGAAGAAAAACAAACCAAAAACAGTTGCCTTTAAAAAGTTAGCACAGCACAGCAAAGCACAGCAAACAGCATAACAAAATAAAGGTGGTTTTTAAACGCATCGTATTGTCCCTGGTCTATACTTGATCTGCCTAAGAAAATGACTTACTTTGTCTGCCTGCCTGGGGGCCCCCAGGCAGGAGCCTCCATTGCTCACCACATGCTTGCTCGAGCGCTGGCTCAAATCTCCCCCTCTCTTCCTGCCTCGCACATGGCAAGAACAACAGCACTTCCTGCTTCTCTAGGGGACTTTCCCCCTAGCGTTGTTGGTTTGGCTCTGGAAGGGAGGGGGGGGAGTGAGGGGAAGGCTACACAGCCTGCTGAATGGATTTACTGATCCCTGCCTTTTTGGATGAAGCACCAACACTCTCAGATGGCGTTTCTCCACAGCAAGTGATAAATGATAGAAGAACATATAAAAAGTTGGCAGAAAAATTGAGAGACAATGGAATGAGGTTTAGATGGATAATACCTGAAGGCTTGAGTTTTGAACTCCAGGGGAAAAGAATCACAATTACAAATGCACAGGATATGCGTAGATTTTTTGAAGAAAATAAAGAATTTACACCATGATGGATTACAAATTATTGTCTTGGAATGTAAATGGACTAAATTCACCACAAAAAAAGAAGGGCAACATTTCATTGGATTAAGAAACAAAACTGTAATATAATTTGTTTGCAAGAAGTGCATATCAAACAAAAGGATTATAAATTTTTATGGAACAAACAATTGGGAGTGGAATTTTTTTCATTGGCTGAACAGAAGGAAAGGGGTGGTGGTTTTTTATATTAAACAAGAATTGGAGCCAAAATTAGTATTTAAAGATAAAGATGGAAGATTTGTAGCAGTAGAGACAATATTAGATGGGGGAAAAGTTGTTATTGGGACTTTATGCGCCTAATGGTGCAAAGGATGTTTTTTTTAAAGACATTATACAATTGCTTGATGAACTGACCAAGTTTTGATAATGGGAGATTTTAATGGAACAGTTAAGAACTCATTGGACAGGTCGGGAGGGAAAAAAAACAATAGTAAAAAAGGAAAATTGCCAAAGTCTTTTTTTGAACTGGTTAAACAAGAAAATTTGGAAGATATATGGAGGAAATTTAACCCTGAAGTGCGGGACTATACTTCCTTTTCTGCAAGACACAAAACTTTTTCTAGAATTGACATGTTGTGAGGAACTAAAGATTTAGGTCTTATAACAAGAAAGATAGAGATTTTACCTAAAATTGGTGCTGATCATAACCCAATAATGTGGATTACAAAATTGTCCAAGAAATTGAGAAGATGGAGATTGAATGAAGATTTGCTACAGAATAAAGAAACAGTGACATACCTAGAAAATGAAACTAAAGCTTTTTTCCAAGTGAATGACAAAGAGGATATTGACTTTCAGACGGTCTGGGATGCCTATAAAGCAGTAATGAGAGGAGTGTTGATTACTTTGAATAATAAAGATAAGAAAATGAAAGAAAAACAGTTGTTGCACATTCAAAATGAAATAAAGAAAAAGAAAAGGCAATTGAGAAAAAGACCAGGGAAAATTTTTTTAAGGGAAATTACAATATTACAAACTTAATTAAGACATTTGTTAAATAAAGAAGTGAAATGAAGTTTGAAAAGACTTCAGCAGAAATCCTTTGAGGGAGCAAATAAACCGGGAAAGTATTTGGCTTGGCAATTAAAGAAAAAGAGAGAAAATAGAATTATTAACAGAATTCTGGTAGATGGAAGAGAAGTGGTTACTGAAGAGGGAATAAAAAGAGAGGTTTTTTTTAAGTACTATGCCAAATTGTTTAAAGGTGTTAAAATAAAAAAGAGAAGATGGATGAGTATTTACAAAAGATAAAAATAGAGCCCTTAACTGAAAATATGAGAAAAATTTTGAATGATCCTATTGAAAAAAATAGAAGTTGAAGCAGAAATTAATGCAATGAAAAACGGGAAAGCACCTGGACCAGATAGATATACAGCTAAATATTTTAAAACTTTTAAAGATGAATTAATACCAAAACTGCAGAAGTTCATGAATATGATAAGAATAAGTGGGAATATACCAAAAACATGGAAAGAAGCTGTTATTTCGTTGATACCCAAGGAAGATAGAGATGTCACAAAAGTAAAAAAAATTATAGACCTATTTCGCTATTAAATAATGACTATAAAATATTTACAAGAATCTTGGCAGAATGGCTTAAACAACATTTGATAAACTTTATAAAGGAGGATCAAGCAGGGTTTCTTCCCAAAAGACAAATAAGAGACAATATTAGAACTGTTGTAAATATTGTAGAATATTATGAAAGACATCCAGAAAAAGAAGTAGCATTATTCTTTGCAGATGCAGAGAAAGCATTTGACAATTTAAACTAGGACTTTATGTTTGCAGTAATGGAAAAAATGGAGCTGGGAGAAAATTTTAAGAATGATAAAAGCAATATACCCTGAACAAAATGCAAGGTTGTGTATAAATGCAGACCTTACAGAAGGTATGAAAGTCAGCAGAGGTACTAGACAAGGCTTCCGCTCTCACCACTGTTGTTTATAATGACTCTTGAAATATTACTGATGCAGATCCAAGAGGAGAAAGATATAGAAGGTCTAAGAATAAAAGGATTTACCTACAAATACAGAGCTTTTGCTGATGATATAATGCTTATAAATGAAAACCCCATACAAGTTACACCTTTGTTGTTAAATAAAATACAAGAATATGGGGAGTTGGTGGGACTTTGTATTAATAGAGAAAAATAAAAAATTCTGTGTAAAAATATGCAGAGGAACAAGCAACAAGAACTACAGAGACTAACGTGCTGTGAAGTCACTTCTAAGGTAAAGTACCTAGGGGTAGAAATTACAATGAAAAATATTGATTTGTTTACAAATAATTATGAGAAGTTATGGCGTAAAATGGATGAAGACATGCTAAAATGGAACAAGCTTAATTTGTCATTGCTGGGTAGAATACCTGCAATTAAAATGACTATCTTACCAAGAATAATGTATTTGTTTCAAACTATTCCTATGGTGAAGGATGGCAAACAATTTGATAAATGGCGAAGGAAAATCTCAGAATTTGTGTGGGCTGGGAAGAAACCAAGGATTAAAATGAAAATGCTGACAGATGCAAAAGAGAGAGGAGGATTTCAACTACCAGATTTAAAATTATATCATGAAGCAGTTTGTCTAGTGTGGATGAAAGAATGGATAACGCTTTTAAATAAAAAAAATTTAGTGCTGGAAGGTCACGGAAATAAATTTGGCTGGCATGCGTATTTGTATTATGGAAAAAAGAAGATGGATGGTCTTTTCTCTCACCATTATATAAGAAGTAATTTACTAAATACATGGATGAAATACAAGAAATATGGAGATGAGAGAAGACCGTTATGGATAGTGCCAGCTGAAGTAATAAAAATAACGGCTGAGATAGGTGAAGAAAAGTGGCTGTCATATAATCAATTATGAAAAATACAAAGTGGCAAAATAGAACTGAAAACTGCTGAAAAGTTGAATCATAAATATGATTGGTTTCAAATGCAACAAATAAAAAGTTTGGTGGAGAATGATATTAAAACTGAAGGAATAAGGAAAGTGCAAACAGAAATGGAAAAAGTTCTGCTTGGAGATAATGACAAATTAATTTCAAAAGTATATAAATTACTTCTACAATGGTCTACAGAAGATGAAGTAGTGAAATCTCAAATGATCAAATGGGCAATTAATGTAAATAAAGAAATACAGATGGAAACTTGGGAATATCTGTGGAAGAACTCTATGAAACTTTCAACATGTCAAAGTATTAAAGAAAACTGTTTTAAGATGATGTATAGATGGTATATGACTCCTAAAAAATTAGCAAAGATGAATAACAAGATGCCAGACAGATGTTGGAAATGTAAAAAGCATGAAGGTTCTTTCTACCATATGTGGTGGACTTGTGAAAAAGCAAAACAGTATTGGCAAATGATCCAACAAGAAATTTCTAGGATATTGGGATATGAAGTAGCGAAAGCTGCAGAGACTTTCTTATTGGGATTACAAATGGAAAAATTTCCAAAAAAAGATAGAACTTCAAACTTGCTTTCAGTTGCTAGGACATTGTATGCGCAGTTGTGGAAGCAAGAAAAAATACCAGAGAAATGGGATTGGATTATAAAAGTTATGACATGGAGTGAAATGGACAAATTACAAGAATATTAAGAGACTTTGATTTAGAAGTTTTTAAGACGGAGTGGAAAAAGTTTAGAAGATATATAGAAAAATAGTGGAAAATAAAAGGACATTGGACAATTTTTGACAATGATTAAATTTAAAAAGAAGAAGAATATAAATTTTTGTTTTAATAGTTAAGGATACCTTTAATATTTGTTTTTTTTTTTTAGTAAATAACACTGACGGGGGTCAAGTAACGGGGGGAGGTAGGTGGAAAGTAATATATGGGGTAGATAAGAGAATTTTTTAATGATGTAAGATATAGATATAGATTTATCACCATATGTTACCAATAAAAAATTGTTTTACACTGAGACTCTGAAAAAAAACACACTAGATCATATGGGGGAGTGAGACAAAAATTCAAAGCCTAGAATTCGGCCAATAACTGGAGACAGGAATACCAAAGTTTTGTTGGAAGTGGCACATACACTAGGTAACATTAACTCACAGGTATTATGCTCCCTGATACAAGGTTTCCAGTGTCTCTGTACTAATACACAGGATATGAGAAACAAGCAAGAGGAACTGGAAGTCCTAATACAGGAAGGGGACTATGACCTAATAGGCATTACTGAAACTTGGTGGGATGACACTCACAATTGGAATATTAGGATCAGTTGAGAGTCTCTGGGTAAAAATAAAAGGAGTAAGAAATAATAGTGATATTATGGTGAGGATCTGCTATAGACCACCAAGCCAGGCAAAGGACTTGGATGAGGCACTCCTACATCAGACTGCAAAGTTCTCAAAGAGATGGGACATGGTGGTCATGGGAGATTTCAACTAACTGGATATTTGTTGGAAGTCCAACTCTGCTAAAAATGAAAGGTCAAATAAATTTCTGACTTGTCTTGCTGACAAATTCATTTTCCAGAAAGTGGGGAGGGAAACAAGGGGATCTCCTATCTTGGAGTTGATTCTCACAAACAGGGAAGAATTGATTGAAGTGGAAATAGTGGGCACCCTGAGCAGTAGTGACCTTGTGATTTTGGAATTTACAATACTGGAGAAGTGAAAAGCTCAGAAATATAGGTTGGACTTCAGGAAAGCAAACTTTGACAAACTTAAAGTGATGCTGAGTAGATCCTGCATGGAGGAGGGGGTTGGACTAGAAGTATGGCCCCTTCCAACTCAATGATTCCATAATCCCATGACCAGAAATCTTTAAGGAGAAGGGAGCTCAAGAGGGGTGGGAGTTTCTTAAAATTGAAGGCACAATCACAAACTATTCCTATGAGAAGGAAAATGGGAGGAACCTAAAGAAGTCAAGGGGACTCCATAAACAGCTTTCTAAGGACTTGAGAACCAAAGAAGACTAATTTAGGAATTGGAAGGAGGGCCTTATAACCAAGGAGGAATATAAACAAATCATGAGTGCTTGTAGAGAGAAAGTTAGAAAAGCTAAAGCTCAGTATGAGCTTAGGCCAGCAAAAGATGGTAAACAAAAAAAAGGGTTCTTTTGGAATAGAATCATAGAATTATAGAGTTGTAAAGGGACTCTATACTTCTATTAACACAGCCCAAAATCTCATTGGCCTTTTTTGCCACTGCATCACACTGTTGATTCATGTTCAGTGTATGGTCCACTAAGACCCTTAGATCCTTTTTGCACACAGTGCTGCCAAGACAAGACTTCATCCCCACCCCCTCTTGGAGCACAGGAGGCGAAGCCTCAGAGCAGAGTTTCAGGTGAGAAGTCGGAGTGCATGACTCCTGGCTCCATGCCAGCTGCTTGCTGAAGTTGAGTCAGGTGAGGCTCAAGCAGCTGGCTGCAGGAGGGTTTATTCTGCAGATAGAGATAAAAAGCTAGTCAGGTTGCATCCTGCGTGGAAGCAATAAGTCAGCCTAGTAGACAACTTTGTGATCACAGCTCCTGAACCTTGCCTGCTTTTGTGACCTTGGATTGACTTTTGGATCTTGACTTTGGCTTGTGATTTGAGCTTTGGCTTTGCAAACCTGACTTGTGTATGACCTTGGAATTTCCTGACCATGCTCCTTGGCTCAACCTCCCTGACAATGACCCTCTGGCGTGAACCGTTGGCTTGCTGACTTCTTGGACTGCTCTTTGGACTTGGCTTGAAACCCTGCTGTGTGACCCAGCCCATGATACAGGAGGATAGGGAGGTATAATTACCTGCCTGCCCATTGATACAAATTCCAGGAACAGGTGTGGATCCCACTAACGCCTCCAAATGTGCCTCTTTGAATCTTTGAGCACTAAAGGCAGGAGTGTTCTCATTCACCCTCCCTCCATCACTGACTCCAAATATAACCTGTTTGCCGCTTCTATGCGAACTGTTTCTTGTGCTCATTCTACAGTGGAAATGGAGAAAAGAGCACCTGTTGACATTAAAACCCAGCAGTTGAGGGGTGACTTGCCGGCAGCAGCCCCAGGTGGAGGAAAACCAGGAAGAAGTTTTGGAGTAATCTGAGCTCCAGGGTTAATGTACCTGTTTGGTCGTTCAGGGAAAGGGACAAATTAGCGTAGACAATGGGAGATCTTTTTCAGGAGGGAAGGGAGGGGGAATTAAATGTTCCTTCATTAAAGCCAGGACAGTTTGCAAGCTGTTCCTCCGTGTAACTCTGTCGCCTTCACCTCCTGCGATGGACGCTTCAGGTGGGCCACTGGTCCCTGCGGGCTGCTGGGGATGCAACTAAGCACAGCGGGTGACCCGGGAGGGCCTTTCATGCTAAACTGGGAGATGTGCCTGAAAGGTCTGCAGGCTGCGGGCACGGAGGAGGGCAAGAGGTGAAAGGAGGGCCCAGCCAAGGGGCAGGGCCCAGCCTGGGGGTGGATCTGATTACAACCCAGCAGGGCAAGGCAACAAGCCCCAGTCCCTTGTGAGGAAGAACAGGGGGAGGGGACAGGTGAGCGCAGCTGTAGCTTAAATTCAGCCCTGAATAATTCAGACTTCCAAACTATCCCCCCAGCATCTTTGCCTCCAGTGATCCCACTAGGGTTGCCAAATTCCAGTCAGGGCCTGGAGATCTCCCCGATCACAACTGATCTCCAGACTTCAGAAGCCTGTTCCCACAGACAAAATGGCTGCTTTAGAGGATAGATTCTATGACATTGTGCCCTGCTGAAGCCTCCCCTCCTCTGAACCCCCCTTCCCAGGTTCCATCTCCAAAACCTCCCCCCCCCCAAAAAAACCCCCATGCCCTTGAGATTCTTTCTCCCTCCGTGAATGCCAGGGACACAAGGGAGTTCTCTGGCCAGGTGCCAAATTCATTTCTAAGTGTTGTACAGAACAGATAATTGATTTTCATGGCTTTTCTCATCACGCTGCTGAAGTTTCAAAAGCTGACCTAGCTGGGTACAATTTTATGAACATTTGGGGCCTGGGCCTGGTTGAGGCTGTCCTTGGTGCCCCCCACTGCTCCGAGTGGTCATGGGCAGTTGGAGAGATTGTTTCAGAAGTCCACATCCTGTGCTCTGTGATGTCACTTCTGAGAAAAACCAGGAAGTAATGGCTTTACCATAGAGTTTCCCATGATTCCTGGAGGTACCTGATGTCACTTCCAGGTTTCCTCTGGAAGTGACATTGCAGTGCGCAAGAAACAGCACCCCCCCCCCCGTATCCCTGCCCCTGAACCTCCTGCCTGTTACTGAGGTCACCTTGGCAATTCTGACACTATGTGTTTTTATGTATTTTATTGTATAATTATTAATGTATTTTTAAATTGATTCTTGTTAGCTTTTGTGTTGTGAGCCGCCCTGAGCCTGCCTCGGTGGGGTAGGGCGGGATATAAATCGAATAAAATAAAATAAAATAAATAAATAAAATTTCTCCTGGACTCTATATGAAAGGTCTGCTTTTATCTACCTACAAAAAAGCCACAATATAACATAACAATGTATAAGATTACATAAGTGCAGTCTTCATTGTTAACATTCACAATGAAAATATTTCTTACCACAACAATAATTGTTTCTTCATGGGCACCATTATACTCTCCAGACTGTGAATGAAGCCAGTTTTTAGTAATGGCATGGAGACCCTTCCAAAGAACAGCAGCCCAGCTCTTTTTTAGTCACAGAGTGAAATTGACAATGTCTCAAGTGTTGAAAATCTATATATATAAAAAAGGAAGATTCACAGTTCACAAAAAAACAGGAAAATCCTACAGATTGATTGAGTCCAATTGGAGCATAAGTTTTGAAGTGAAAAATCCAGAAAGCCTTCCTACATAATAATAATCTATGAATATCCTGTCTGTCATAAGTGTGTCTCACAACCTTTTCCAATACCAGAAATCTGCAGTCTTCTTCTGCATCAAAATTACAACTAAACTCGGAAAAATGTTGTGTGAAGGGAGCTTCCATAATTTTATGTTTCATACAAGACTTATGCTCCCCAATCCTAACCTTGATGGAACGTACAGATTGTCCAATATAATGCAATTTACATGCACATGCTATAAGATATAGTTCCTTTACTGGAATAATTAGTAAACTCTGTCAGCGCTAAAGAAAAATTTCTATCAGGAAAATATGGTTTTTCAGTACAAACTTGTGGACAGACAGAACAGCCCCCGAGGGAGTAATGCCCTTTAAGTGGAAAGGATGGTTTAGGAGTGGAAAAATGTCCAACTTCACAATAAGATTTCTAATATTTTTTGTTTTCCTAAACCCTTTTAGTGGTGTTTAATGCAGGTTCATTGGCCATGTAGAGAACATGTTCTCATATACCCAAATAGCACCCAAGTCTAGCCAATTGCTAAAACATTGTGGAAAAAATCCAACTCCAGGCTCAAACCCTCTCCATGTCAAGCATGAGATTTCAAAATAACCAGTCATTGGATTTTGAAACAAAGTTAGGTTTATTGATAATCCATGTGGCTCATACGAGCTGAAGATTGGAACTGATACTTTGTAGCACTAGAATCCATGCTTTAAAATGGCACATCAAAGGTTCTATAAACAATTCTTCATTCACGTGTGAAATTCACACTCTAGCTTCCTTATCTATATTGCGACTAGCACATCCTGGGTTCAGGCCTGGCTGAGCCTGGGAACAAGTCCCAGGAGGTCTTATCTTCAAAGAGGACATTCCTGCATCTGTTAGTAAAAGCAAAAGAAGAAAGGTGGGGGCTGCTACTTTGATGTGCTCACATTTTAACTTTGGGTTAGTAACAACTCTACAATCTGAATTCTCTAATATAAAAGTAACAATTCTAAAATCTGGCTTCTACAGTATAAAATGAGTATATAATGCTTGACACTCTGTTTCTTGCACAAAAGAAAATACACAAACCAAACAATCTGTCTGCAACTATATTTGGCTTGCATGGCTCTCTTCAGTTGGCACTGTGCTTTATTGTGAACCCTGTGCTGTATGTGTAAAAGCTGGATCCTGGATAAAGAGACATGACTGTCCCAAGGACCAAAACTATGATTACCCATTTTTGCTGTGGACCAATATGGCTACTTAGAATTGGAACCTATTGGCTTTTTAAAACAGGAAGACAGGATGTTTTGTGGCTGTCCCCACCACACAGTATCAGAATTCCAAAGATACCCACAAACTCAAAAAGTCTGTGCATCTCTGCTGGAAGGTTTCACACTTGTCCTTTTCTGAGAACTTTCAAACAGGCAGTGTCAGAAGCCTGGAACGCCTCTCATCTGTTGATGGTGTGATGGTTACAGGAGGTTGTCTTCACCCACCTGTGCATCCCTCATTCCACACAAGACAGGCATGGGGACAGTGCAGGTGGGAGTGGGAAAGGCAGGTGGAATATTCCACCTAAAAGATATTGGGAGTGCTGACAAACTAAAGGGGGGTGGGTGGGTGGGGAGGATTGCTATACCTGCTGCAAATCTATTTATTCCTCCCAAAGATAAGGGACTGAAATGTGACAACTTTCACTATCTATCTATCTATCTATCTATCTATCTATCTATCTATCTATCTATCTATCTATCTATCTATCTATCTATCTATCTATCTATCTATTGTCTGTCTGTTTGTTTGTCTGTCTGTTGCATCAATATAGAGCATCAGGACCTTTGCTTTCAACATGAGTACCTAGGAATGTGCCTGCAGAGCACAGAAGTAGGACCAAGAGTAAGGTCTGGTCTGGACAGATGTTTTGTGAGGCAGGGCACAAAAACAACTGAGGGAGAAGGGCTCAGTGGCAGAGCATCTGCTTGGCATGCAGAAGATCTCAGGCTCAATCTCCAGTTCAGTCTCCAATTAAAGAATCTGGCAATAAATGATATGAAAGGCCTCAAGCTGAGACTGGAGAGCCATTCTCAATACTGATTTCCAGGGGTCAAGAGTCTGATTCAGTAGAAGGCAGCTTCATGTTTACTCTCAAATTCATTCTCACAATTACCAAACTCCACATTCTAATTTTAAGATGTTGCTACCCTCCAGGGACATGCCAGGGGGTCTGAATACCACATTGGAGGAAGTTTCCATATTTTAAAGGAGGTGGAACTGAGACTCCGCTGATAAGAGCTCCAAGTGGAGAGCCAGTTTGGTGTGGAGAGCCAGTTTGGTGTAGTGGTTAAGTGTGCGGATTCTTATCTGGGAGAACCGGGTTTGATTCCCCACTCCTCCACTTGCACCTGCTGGAATGGCCTTGGGTCAGCCATAGCTCTGGCAGAAGCTGTCCTTGAAAGGGCAGCTGCTGTGAGAGCCCTCTCCAGCCCCACCCACCTCACAGGGTGTCTGTTGTGGGGGAGGAAGGGAAAGGAGATTGTGAGCCGCTCTGAGACTCTTCGGAGTGGAGGGCGGGATATAAATCCAATATCTTCATCTTCAAGTGTGAACATGCCTATGCAGCCTGGAACAAATTGGTCCCTGTCTTTGATTTTCATGTTCTCAGCATTTGAGAAAGGCAGGCTGATGTTTCCTGTCCTCCCTGGGCAGGGCGAGCTCATTAAGCAGTGCTTCAGGCCCCTTGGCACCAAGAGGCCCAGGATACCTTTCTCTGCTGAGTGCAAGCTCACCATATGGCCAGGCTGGAAATGGAGCTGGTGCTTTGCCAGCCTTTGCAGAAAAGTCCCTCTCGTGTGATCAGTCACAAAGCACAGAACCAAGATCCATAGGACAGTGTTTGTTGGAATCCCTAGAGAGAAAACGTAGCAGAGAAATGAAATGCAACAAGATTTGCTTTTAGAACCAGAGACTGGATGAGGTCACACCTATAGAGGAGAGCCAGTCTGGTGTAGTGGTTAAGAGCGCGGACTCTTATCTGGGAGAACCGGGTTTGATTCCTATTCCTCCACTTGCACCTGCTGGCATGGCCTTGGGTCAGCCATAGCTCTGGCAGAGGTTGTCCTTGAAAGGGCAGCTGCTGTGAGAGCCCTCTCCAGCCCCACCAACCTCACAGGGTGTCTGTTGTGGGGGAGGAAGGTAAAGGAGATTGTGAGCCGCTCTTAGACTCTTCGGAGTGGAGGGCGGGATATAAATCCAATTTCTTCTTCTTCTTCTAAAGGCACAGTAACTGTTAATCAATTACCAAATGTTAGTTGAATGACCACCCCCCCCCCAGACTTTTCACCAATTGGCTAATTATCAGAATAAAGGTATATATTTTTTAATTTTTTCAAGACCTTCACTATAGATGTCTTTTTGGAGACACTGAAAAACACATGTAATTAGTTCCAAGAAAGGAACAAAAAGTTTCCACTCATTGTCTGTAGTCAAACCATGATCAGGTGTGCAGTCAAACCATGATCAGTCATCTCCCCCCTCCACCCCCACCCCCGCAATTCTCTTTGGCCATTTCCAGTTTGCCTTTGCTGATTTTTGTTGGTTAAATTGCTGGTCAAACCATTAAAGCTTGTAGCCTAATCTCTATGGGGAATGGACATGAATCCACATTTGGATAACCAGCCTGCAAATGGAGTCAGGAGGTCTTTTGAAATGACAACTGATCGCCCAACCACAGAGATCAGTTCCCCCTGGAAGGTGGGACTTTATGTCTTTACACCCCACTGAGGCCCTTCCTCTCCCCAAACCCTGCTTATCTCAGGCTCCACCCACAAATCTTCAGGAATTTCCCAACCTGGAGTAACTCTACATAGAAAGCAGAAACATGGTGTCCGGGTAGGGTTGGCTCTGTCTCCCACTGTGTTTATAGCATTGTGTAAGGATTGTGTTAGAGCCAATTCCCAGGCAAGGCAAACTATAATTGTACAGGTATCACTGGTAGGAATACTCCAGTATTAAATACCAGTTCAATACACTTTCATTTACACATACGGAGAAAACAGACAACCTGCTTGTTAAGCTACTCTGGTTAGAGGCTTTCATCACCCAGTTAGGGGGGCAGAACAGTTCAGGGGACAGCAGAATATGAAGAGAAGGACTTGACAACAGGCTTGCGTTGCATGTAGTCTTGAGTAGGAAGGAGCAGGTACAGCCATACAGGACAAGTTTTTTGCCGTACTCAGTAAGGTATACCCATCCTAAATGGGCTGGTGCAGGGGCCAAAGGGGGTGCTAATGACCTTCTGTTAATTTTAATGAGAAAGAATGCCACAAGAAAAGAGAAATCAGGGTGAAAACTAAAACTTACAAGGGAGAGAAGAAATGGAAATGTTGACTTTCAAACTGACCCTGAGAGGTTTCCATCTCCTTCCTGGCTTGTTTGTCCATCAGAGCTGCTTCTCCGCCTCTCCCTCATCCCCATGGCTCTTTGGACTTCTGACTCATGAAGATAACGAACACCCCCCCCCCCACTCCCACCTTCCACTGAGGTACTCCTGAAACATTAGCAATAACTAGGGGTGGAATTCTAGCAGGAGCTCCTTTGCATATTAGGCCACACCCTCTGATGTAGCCAATCCTCCAAGAGCTTACAAGGCTCTTTTTGTAAGCTCTTGAAGGATTGGCTACATCAGGGAGTGTGGCCTAATATGCAAAAGAGTTCCTGGTAGAATCCCATTCCTGACAATAACAATGCCTATTCTTACAAATGGACACCATTCTAGCCCATTTCATAAATTCTTAAGCTGTGTGAAGTGAAGGGGTGCAGCAGAGAAGCACAGACTCCCTGGCTGCCCCCACATCTCTGTACATTCACTGCTTCTTTGTCCCTGCATAATTGGAACAAGCAATCAGGGCTTGCTGGGTCTCCAGCCTCATGGAGAGAGATTTCCAGGTGTGCACCACATAGACATTTGTACACTTTGCTCACAATGGGCATGTGGAAAGTGGGAGTGGAGAGGGCAGTGCAAACCCTTTTCTCCCACCTAACCCCACCCCACCCCTTGTGTTCATCCTACAAAGCTCAAGAATCTGTGTGCCAACAGAAGAGACCAGAAACCCGTTGGAGTCCAAGCTGAATTCTTCCACCTTGGTGCTCCAAGGGTGACCACCACCCTTTCTCACCTTCATGGCTGGGGGCTGTGAGTGGCCAACAGTCTCCTTTTCTGGCTCTGCTGCTCAGGCCAGGGTTGAATTTTCCTGGCCCTTTCGTACATGCCCAGGGAGATGCTGGTGGCCACTTTGGGGTCAGGTAGCAATTTTTCTCCAGACAATTCTATTTTCAGGGGCACTAGCTTCATCTTATGCCCAGGTGTGCCACAAGTGAGGCACGACAGCAAGCTGCCTTATACTGAGAATCCAATTAAAACTCCCATCAAGAGCAGTATCATCTACTCAGCCTGGCAGCAGCTTTCCCGGGTCTAAGGCAGGGAGATCTTTCACATCACCAATTGCTGGAGCTGCTGCTGCTGCTGCCAGGGATTGAACCTGGGGCCTTCTGCATGCCGAGCAGATGCTTGACCACATCAGAAATACCTTAGCATCAAGCATCCAGCCTGAATGAAGGCTATCCCAGCAAGACGAAGAGGCAACAGGGTCTTCTCCCCAGGGGACCCAGAGGGGAAAGTGCGCAAGGGCGCTGAAGAAATAGAAGGCAAGCAGTGGGATCCCAGTGAGGCTCACGTGGGCTTTCGTTTTTTACATATTGTTCAACTGCACTGTTTTCCAAAAGGGAACTTCTTTGCCCATTGCTGGCTCCTGCAAATGACCCTGTAACGTGCCCCCCCCCCCCGCAACACTGACCTTCATCTAACCCTGGCTCAGCCATGTGTGTCTCCCCTGGGAGCCACCTACTGCTACTCATGAGTATTTCCTGCAATGCCTGTAGAAGGATGCAAAGTGTCAACCTCAGCTTAGTTTTTAACCTGGAGTGATAGCTTTACTGATTTGCCACTTTACTACTCTTGTTAATGAATTTTTAATCTTCTTAATGACATTAAACACGGAAAGTAATTAAGGAAAACAAGTTTGAAACTGCTGACTTAAACCCTTTATTCAGAACTATTTAATGTAGAATTAATTTGATTTTGCCCATTATTCAAATGAACGCATTACCTTCCCAGGCACTGGGCTTTTCTTCTCTCTGCCTCCCCCCCAACACCATTTTATTAAATATATCATATAGTGTTTGTTCTTCCCCTTCTGATGCAGCCAGTGAGCTCTGACATCCACCAAAGGCAGGGGCAGATCCCTCTGGAGCCTCGTAATCTTGCTCGTTGTTCAGGAGAGGAGAGAACCAATGAAGAGAGCAAGGGCAAGTCCTGCTAATCTGGAGAACTTCTGTGAAGGCCAAGCCTGCCCTAAAGAAGTCAGGGGAGGGGCTGGGGTTTGCATGACCTCCTTGCAGAACGACAGCTGATTCCAGACAGCAGACCTCAGTCCCCCAGAAAAGAAGGGCTGTTTGAGAGGGTGCTGAGGGCCCCCAAACCCCATCGTCCCCAAGAGGGCAGCCAACCCTGGGTTTGGAAAGTCCTGGAGAACAAAGCCAGGGAGAACAAAATAGGAGTCGATGGCACCTTTAAGACCAACTCAGTTTTATTCAGAATGTAAGCTTTCGAGTGCTCTCTAAGCACACTTCATCAGATGAGGAATTTAAGCCAGGGAGAGTGGGGATTACATAGGGAAGTGACCTTGGTAGGTTGTATTGCAGTTTACCTTCCAAACCAGCTGTTTTCTCCAGAAGTGGAATGAATGAATGGAATTCTAATCTTGTATTGTGACTATCAGAGGGTTCCACCTGACACTTGACTGAGCTGAGTCAGCTGATCCCTTGGGCCGATCCCTGTCCAGTGAAGCTCCATCATCACAAGCTTGCCCATCAGCCAGAACAGAGCCATTAATATCTTATCAGGCATTACCAGAGCAACAAATTTCTTTAAGGTAGTGGGTATCTATCCTTCTTCAAGGCAAACTCAGACAATATTGTTGTAACAAAGCCTCATGGAAGGGACTTCTGCCCAGTAAGGAGTTCTCTCATTTTCTTGGTCTAGTGATGAAGACAGCCATGGCTTCATAGGTATCTGCAACCACAATCTGGTCTCTAGTACCTCACTAGGGGAGTGTGGATGATCGTAGGGCTGTCTCATGTTTTGTGCTGAGGTAGACAATCTCCCCTGGTGACTGAACTTTGGGGCATCATGTTTACATGAGCTGAACAGGCCTGCCGTTCTCTCTGGGGGCATGCTGGGTAACCACCACCCGTGAAGGAATTAATGGCACATTGGAGATGTAACACTAACTTGCATTCAGCTGAGGCGTAAACAGTTTGCAGTAGTTGCAGGGCATATTTTTGGATGAGCAGGAGGACAATTAAGTGCTGGGGCTCTTGAGAGGCATCAGAAGTTGAAAGAACCTTCAAAAGGAAGATCTTCTAGCAGGAAGATTATTCATGCAGCTGCATAAGAAGATGCATTCCAAGAAATGTCAGACTTTTTGAACGTTGACAACTGACAGCGATTCTTAAGATTTTACAGACCTGTTAGAAATGCTTGTCTTATGCGGCTTCTTCCTTGATATTTTTCACCAGGACATAGAATAATATTCATTACTGGGAAATGGTGGAAGTGAGGTTGACATTTTTAACATTAAGCAAAATAACATTTTTATGCCCCCTCCCACCCAACTGAGGGTGCTCCGGGCCTCTCCTGCTCAGTTGGCTTTATGGGTAAATAGCAGAATTTTCTGACATTTCCATTTGAAAGTCTTAAGAATTACAGGATTTATTTTAAAAGAAGGCAGTTTGGTGTAGTGGTTAAGCATGCAGACTCTTACCTAGGAGAACCAGTTTTGATTCCCCACT
Source organism: Heteronotia binoei (assembly GCF_032191835.1). Taxonomy (NCBI): domain Eukaryota; kingdom Metazoa; phylum Chordata; class Lepidosauria; order Squamata; family Gekkonidae; genus Heteronotia; species Heteronotia binoei. Next base: position 3,324,072 of record NC_083228.1, on the reverse strand, counting down.
CCTCCACCTTCACCTGCTGGACTTTGGGTCAGTCACAAGTTCTTGCAGAGCTGTTCTGCTCAAGAGCAGTTTTGGGAGAGCTCTCTCAGCTCCACCTACCTCAAGGGGTGTCTGTTGCAGGGCGGGGAAGGGAAAGGAGATAGTAAGCCGGGGGGGAGATGGGCTTCACTTGAACAAAAAGGGAACCAGGCTGCTGGTGCCTCATATCAAAAAGGTGTAAGAGTTAAACTAATCCCAGGGGAAAAACACAATAGCAGCTGGGAAGCCTCTGGCTTGGGACAAGTCAGTCCAAAAAACTCAGGATAATATTGACAGGAGAGGAGAGTTTGACAGGAGAGCCAGTTCAGTGTAGTGGTCAGGCCTCAGATTCAGTGGAAGCTCACAGAAGCGTAGCTCCTGAGCCTTTCTGAGAGTTCCTTCTCCTCCTTCTGAGAGTTTCACCTCCTTGTCCATTGAATAGTATGTGTAGCTGCATAACAATCCCTGGATGAGCTCCACCACCTATTTTTCTACAAAATGAACCCAGATGTCAGCTTGTGTCCTATTAAAGTTAGTTCTGCCATTTGAAATGTTTATTTATTGTCAACTAACCCTATGAATCTTTGCCTATTAATACTAGAGTCATTGTAGAATGTAGGGAGGGGGGAGAAGAAGGTGATTGAGACGCCAAAGGCCAGCAAGGTCTTTGAAGTGCAAAAGGCGCAGCCGCTTCCCAGGCGCCGGGCAAGGACACCACCGGGAGGAAGACACAGTTTACATATGTGAAAGATAAGGGCGTGTGAACCCAGTGTCTCCAAAAGACAAATGGCAACTTTATTATGAGAAGTGATTTAAACCCCCTATTGCTTTGCTGTATGTCCATAAATGCCAATACCTTTCTCTATTTCGTTATCAGTTTCAAAGAACCTGTGTAGAGTAACATTGCTGTAATCATTAAAATGAAACTTAGTTTTTAAACAAAGACAAGTCTGATCATTTTGAAACTCCAATGAACCCTTCGCTGACACCTGGTAGTGGTTAAGTGTGGGAGAACCGGGTTTGAATCCCCACTCCTCCACTTGCAGCTGCTGGAATGGCCTTGGGTTAGCCATAGTTCTCATAGGAGTTGTTCTTGAAAGGGCAGCTGCTGTGAGAGCCCTCTCAGCCCCACCCACCTCACAGGGTGACTGTTGTGGGGGAAGGAGATAAAGGAGATTGTAAGCCACTCTGATTCAGAGAGAAGGGCAGGGTATAAATCTGCAGTCTTCTTCTTTTAATAGAGCTTGGGAGTGAGGGCACAACGGCGAGTGAGGGCCATGTGTGGTGACTAAGGGGCTGAGGGAGGTGAGGGTTCTTGGTATTCAGCAACAATTTAGATATAGTAGGTATCTCAGAAATATGATGGGATGGAGAAAATCTTTGAGGTACAGTCTAGGTATAATCTCTCTAGACAAGATGGAGTGGTGGGAGTGGTATTGCATTGTACATCAAAGAAGACTTAGAATCAAATAAGTTAGAAAACATCAGGGGAGTTAATTCCACAACAGAAGTGATATGTGTGGAAATACTGGGCCTTTTAAGGGTTACTTACAGAGGGGGGGTGTTCTATCGCTCACCCAATCAAATCTTTGAGGCTGGTCTTGAGTTGGTGAAGAAAATAAAGGAGGTGACTAAAGCAGATGATGTTATGATACTGGGAGACTTTAGCTACTCTCATATTGACGGGGTAAACATGTGCTCAAGTCATGCTGTAGAAATGAGATTCCTAGACGTCATAAATGACTGTGCACTGGAATAGTTGGTCACAGGGCCAACGAGAGGGGTAGCGATCTTGGATTTGGTCCTGAGTGGATCTTAGGACCTGGTGAGAGATATAGAGGTTGCAGCACTGATTGGAAACAGTGACCACCATGCTATTAAGTTCAACATTCAAGTCAATGGAAAATTATCCCTAAGGTCCAAAACTGTAACATTTGATTCCAAAAGATGGAGCTTTACAAAAATGAAGGTAATAGTAAAGAGGAAGGTGGATCCACATAGGGCGCAATCAGACTTGGAATTTGCTCCAGCAGTCTCTCGGCTTTAAAAAAGTCTCTCCAGGAAGAGATGCACTGCAGCAATCACACTGTGCCTGTGATAGGTGAGGGCTGCGCAGCACTTAGAGAAGCATCCACACTGTTGCATGGTGCGCTGCATTCAGATGGCCGGGAAATGCACCATACATGCGCTTCAGTGGTTTGCTACTGGAAAGCATCCAGTAGCTATTTCTTCCAGTTCCAGCCCATACTACAATGAGGAAAAGATGGGCAGGATGTGGGGGTAGAGGTGCACCTATGACCATGCCTGTTTGATGAGGAGGGCGGACTGAGGAGGGAGGGACGTGGGCAGGAAGTGGGGGCAGATGTGCATGTATGACTGTGCTTCTTTGATCTGGTAGTTAGGGCAGACCAAATCTCTTGTGTGATCACACCCAAAGAGTCAAATCTCTATAGGATGCTTAGAAGCTATTTAAAGCCACACTAGGGCTGTGATCAGATGAGAGCTGTTTGATCTGATATTGTTGCTATTTCCCCTTGGATTTAAATTGTACGTTCAAACATCAAAAGCAGCAGCCAGTTCCCCTTCATCCTATTCTGATTGTGATTTGAAGCTGGTTTCATCCTGCATTTCCAGATGTCTGAACTCTCCGTTGTGATCTTCAGCCACTTGGGAAGTGGGAACCTTCCCTTCCATTTTTGCTCCTTCAAAACAACAACAACAACAGTTAGTGATGTGTGCATCAGATCTTCATGGCAGGGTTCTGAATCACTAGTTGCCTGTTTCAGTGCCTAAGTATTATGCCAGGACTAGGAACTTCGGGGGGGGGGGGCGTTAAAATGACAAATTCAAGGGAAACGGCCCTTTCTGCAGTTTCTTGGTGTCAAGCATGCGGGTTCAATGACGAGTCGAAGTTGATACAAAGACTACATTTATTGATAGACCGATACTTTAGCCGAAGCCATTTCTTGAGAGTAATGAAACTGATACATTGATACAATACTTTTAAGGTATACTTCAAAAGGATTCCAAGGGAGGGGGCTGTGGGGAAGCATTCACACCTAAACTAGCAGACTGTCTACTTTCCCAGGACATTTATTAGGACTTTGTCCTTGCTTTCACCAGATGTCTCATCCTCCCTCCGGAGGATATATGGGAAGGTGCTGATTACTTTGTTCCCTTCACATTACTCTTAATTAACAGCCATAAAGCGGGACAAGGAAAGGGGAAAGAATAACAAACAAATAGACTTGTGTCCTACATGACAATTCACAGATCAGATTTAGGCAGGTCCCTAAAACAATCAATTGACAATATTCAACCATGCTTGACACTTGGGATGGGATGGCACTGGAAATAGTCCCAAGTTAGGCTCCCATATTGGCAGCCAGGATTCTGCCCCCATAACTTTACTCCAAGCCACTTCATAATATTGCTCTGGTGCGAAAGCTCTACAGGGAGAGAAAAAGGGAAAACTTCTCTATGAAATGAATGAGAAACACAAATCTGTCAGAAAAGGGAGTGGTTTCTGGCAGAGCCAGTTTGGTGTAGTGGTTAAGTGTGCGAATTCTAATCTGGGAGAACTGGGTTTGATTCCCCACACCTCCACTTGCAGCTGCTGGAATGGCCTTCAGTCAGCCATAGCTCTCGCAGAGTTGTCCTTGAAAGGGCAGCTTCTGTAAGAGTTCTCTCAGCCCCACCCACCTCACAGGGTGTATGTTGTGGAGGAGGAAGATAAAAGAGATTGTGAGCCACTCTGAGACTCAGAGATTCAGAGTGGAGGGCAAGATATAAATCCAATATCTTCAGAGAAATACAGTTGTATAGGAACCAATCATCACAGTACTTGGTGGAGGGATTGTGGAGCTGTCAAAAAGGAGCCAGTGCTTTGACTATGCTGTTATGAACATGTGTGAAAAACAAATGAAAAAAGTCATGTGACCAACCACTCTGTGGTTACCATGCAGCAATAATAATGTGAATGGTCAACCACAGGGTGAGTTTGAGGAGCAGTGGGTTAAGGGTGGAAGTTTAGGCAAAATTCTCCAGCACAAAAATATAAGGATCAAATTAGAGGCTAAGCCAAAACATGCTAAGCCTGTCATCTGACCACAGCCTAACTGAAGCCCAAATAGGAATGGCACTGCCATGTTTAAAAGAAGTTTCAGTGCCAAAAGTATTTTGCATGCAGTCAGTTCTGGTTTTTCAAGACTATTTCTTTCATTTCCAGAGATGCTGCATTAAAAACTTCATCTTTGTGCAAGCTTTTTAATACAAAGTGGGTAGCCGACAGCCTCCGACAGTAAAGCCGCCTGTAGTACTGTTTCAGAAAACAGCTTTGTCAAAGAGATGTATCCCACTCATCACAACATCACAAAATGCTTTGTATAGCACTAGCCCTGGAGAAAATGTTGTGATGAGTGGGATACATCTCTTTGACAAAGGTGTTTTCTGAAACAGTACTACAGGCGGTTTTACTGTCGTAGGCTACCCACAATATAAAAAAGCTTGCACAAAGATGAAGTTTTAATGCAGCATCTCTGGAAATGAAAGAAATAGTCTTGAAAAACCAGAACTGACTGCATGCAAAATACTTTTGGCACTGGCACTGGCACTTTAATTTACCTGTGGAGTTGAATGAATGGTCTACAAGCGCTTTAAGTCAGAAATTGACACGATGAATGGAACATAACTTTGGAATTTTATTCCTTGCACATTTAACCATGTATTTATGAATTGTTTTATATTGTGAAGTGATATGGATTTTTGAAATGTCTTTTGAATAATCAATTTATATTTACAAATTTTCTCAGTACTTATTCGTTAATTATCCACAGTAATGTCCGTCTTTATATAATCTGCTTTGTGCTGTGGGACTCTAGCTCTTACTACGTTTAAAAGAAGACCTGTGTGGTTAGCAAGGCAAGTTAAGGAAGCTATAAAAAGTAAAGAGGCTTCTTTTAATAAGTGTAAGCTCTGACCCAATGAATTAAACAGGAGGGACCACAGGCACTGACAAAAGAAATGTAAGTAAATATTTAGGCATGCAAAAAGAGATTTTGAGGAGCAGGTTGTCAAAGCATCAAGATAATAAACATTTTCTATCTATCTATCTATCTATCTATCTATCTATCTATCTATCTATCTATCTATCTATCTATCTATCTATCTATCTATCTATCTATCTATCTATCTATTATCAAACCAGCCAGAGAAGTAGTGGGGTCTTTGGATGACAATGGAATCAAAAATGGAAGACAGGGAGATGGCAGAGAAGCTCAATGGCTTGTTTGCTTCTGTGTTCACTGTGGAAAGTGGAGGGCACATACCCCAGCCCCATTTTAGTCTGAAGAGCGAAGCCAAATTGAAGTGACCAGAGATGAAATTCTACACCAACCAGGGAAATTAAAAACTGGTAAGTCTCCAGGTCCTGATGTTCTTAAGGAACTCAGATCTGAGAATGTTGACCTACTAACCCATATATGTACCCTATCACCAGGACCTTTTTTTGAGCAGAAACACACAGGAATGCAGTTCCAATTGGCTTGGCGTCAGGGAATGTGGCCTAATATACAAATTAGTTCCTGCTGGGCTTTTTCTACAAAAAAGCCATCTGTGAAACAATGGTGATGTCAGGGAATAAGGCGTAATATGCAATTGAGTTCCTGCTAGGCATTTTTTACAAGAAAAGTCCTGCCTATTGCTAAATTCAGCCGCTGTAGTAGAAGATTGGAGAGTTGCAAATGTGACACCAATTTTTAAAAAGTGATCCAGAGGGAACCAGGAAATTACAAACCAGCCAGCTTAATGTCTGTCCCAGGCAAATTAGTAGAAACTGTAATCAAAGAGGTCTTTCACATTACCTTAAAAATCCACTTGCATTACTTAATGTTTTTTCCCTCATGTTCACAAAACTTCGTAAACACCCCAACGCCCTCTCATATCTTCCGTTTTTCTCCCGTTCCTTATAACACTTTTTTTTTTGGGGGGGGGGGAGTGAAATATATTCATAAGTTGACAAGCTGGTAAAATGTGGTATGGATCCTGTTACTGTTAGGTGGATCTGTAACAGGCTGACAGATCACAGCCAGAGAGTGCTTGTGAATAGTTCCTCATCTTCTTGGAGAGGAGTGACAAGTGGAGTGCCTCAAGGATCTGTCCTGGGACCTGTCTTGTTTAATATCCTTATAAATGATGTGGATGCAGGAATAGAGGGAACGCTTATTAAATCTGCGGATGATACTAAATTGGGAGGGGTAGCAAATATGGTGGAAGACAGGGTCAGGATACAGGATGATCTTGACAGGCTGGAAAACTGGGCTAAAACCAATAAATGAATTTTAACAGGGATAAATGTAAAGTTCTGCATTTAGGTAGGAAAAATCCCATGCATAGTTATAGGATGGGAGAGACTTGTCTTGGCAGTAGTCTGTGCAAAAGAGATCTAGTAGTCTTAGTGGTCTGTACACTGAAGATGCATCAGCAGTGTGATGCAATGGCTAAAAAGGCAAATGCAATTTTGGGCTGTATCAACAGAAGTATAGTGTCCAGATCACGTGACTTTGCTCTGGTAAGAACTCAACTGGAGTAGTGTGTTCGGATTTGGGCACCACATTTTAAGAAGGATATAGAGAAGCTGAAACAGGTCCAGAGTAGGGTGACGAAGATGTTGAGGGGTCTGGAGACCAAGTCCTATGAAGAGAGGTTGAAGGAGCTGGGGTATGTCTAGCCTGGAGAGGAGACAGTTGAGAAGTGATACGATCTCCATCTTCAAGTACTTGAAGGGCTGTCATATAGAGGATGGTGTAGAATTGTTTTCTGTGGCCTTGGAAGGTAGGACCAGAACCAACAGGTTGAAATTAAAGCAGAAGAGTTTCCGGCTCAATATTAGGAAGAACTTCCTGACCGTTAGAGCGGTTCCTCAGTGGAACAGGCTTCCTCAGGAGGTGGTGGACTCTCCTTCCTTGGAGGTTTAAAAACAGAGGCAAGATGGCCATCTGACAGTAATGAGGATCCTGTGAATTTAGGGGGAGGTGTTTGTGAGTTTCCTGTGTCGTGCAGGGGGTTGGACTAGATGACCCTGGGGGGTCCCTTCCAACTCTATGATTCTATGCACTTCTATGTACAACAAAGCCTCTGTTCCGTACTCTGAACTAAGCTTTTTCATACTGGTGACTTCCAGGACAACCCTGGAAGTTGTTTGTTGTTTTAAAAATATGCATCTCAGTGGTAAAATGTTTCAGCAGTCGAAAGTGCCTGCATTGGGGTAACTTCGATTGCTGAGAGCCAGTTTGGTGTAGTGGTGAAGTGTGCAGACTCTTACCTAGGAGAACAGGGTTTGATTCCCCACTCCTCCACTTGCAGCTGCTGGAATGGCCTTGGGTCAGCCATCGCTCTGGCAGGAGTTGTCCTTAAAAGGGCAGCTGCTGTGAGAGCCCTCTGCAGCCCCACCCACCTCACAGGGTGTCTGTTGTGGGGGAAGAAGATAAAGAAGATTGTGAGCCACTCTGAGATATATATAAATCCAATGTCTTCTTCCTCTTCTTCTTCCTCCTCCTCCTCCTCCTCTGCACTAGCTGCATGTGCCCCTGACTCTCTCTCTGTCCCTCTCTCTCCGGTCTGGTCTGCTCTCTCTGAAGAAAGTTATTGCAGTGTTCTTGACACATCAATTCTCAGTTGATTTGTCTCTGTTGTACCCCAGATACGTTGTTGCACCCTTGGAGGAGTATCCACTGTTCACACATACACACATACACCAGCTTGTGTTGTGCTACTTTTAACAGATGGTTGGAGTACATTTAAAGGTACAGCATATGTTTGTGATGGCAAATTTCAAAATAACTCCCCCAAACAAGAGAAACCTTTGAACAGCTCTTGATTAACCACATCCTTCAATCCAGCCACTTTCCCAGGACTCAGGAAGCTTGGTTTTGAGGGCCTTCCCAGTAGACACACTGCCCCCTGAGAAGGACAGCCATCTTAGACAAAGTTCTTGTTCCTTCATTCTGCAGATAACTCCACCCACCCACCACCTCTGCTGGAGGAGTCTGCCAATTCCCTAACTTACTAGGGGAGCATTTGTTTGCCCTGCAGTACCAAAGCCAGCAGTGCAAATAAATTATCTTTTGTGCTTCAGCAACTGTGCTTTACACAATAGTAAATGGGGTTACTCTCATATAAAAAGATGGAATGAACGAGACTGCTGAAATGCTCAAATGCTTCAACACATGTGCAAACACATTCAGAACAGGTGAAACTCCTGAGGGGAAATCTGAAATGATCCCCCTGATAGCGCAATCATCAGAAGTGACACAACACACAAAAAACAACATGAAAGGCAGCTACAGTCTGAAAACCCCCCAAATTAAAGTGGTTAGGCACATGGAGGGACAAAGCCTGCTGATGGGAAACCAGCATGGCTTCTGCAAAGGGAAGTCCAGCCTCACCAGCCCTTTGAAGTTCTTTGAGGAAATGAATGATACTGTAGACAACTGTGACCTGGTAGACTTTATATACCTGGGCTTTTGACAAGGTATATAAGGCTTTTGACAAGGTACCTCACTAAAGACTCCTGAGTAAACTTGGAAGTCATGGGATAAGAGGACAACTTCTCTTAAGGATTAAACCAGGGGTGGTCAAACTTGCTTAACGTAAGAATAAATAGAATAAATGTCAGATGTGTGAGAACTGCTAGACATGAACATTAGTGGAAGGAAGGAAGGAAGGAAGGAAGGAAGGAAGGAAGGAAGGAAGGAAGGAAGGAAGGAAGGAAGGAAGGAAGGGAGGGAGGGAGGGAGGGAGGGAGGGAGGGAGGGAGGAAGGAAAAGGGCGGGAGGGAGGGAATGCATATTTTTGTTTCTTCATAAAATGGATATAAATTCAGCTGTATAGCAGGGAAACCCAGCTCTACTTTCCCAGCCACAGTTGTCAGAAATACAGAGAGAAGTTAATCATAAAATGTAGGAAATAACAAAAAGAAGTGAGGGAGAAATTATGTTTCTCTCCTCCGGCAAAGGGGCAGAGTAGGGTGGGGACTAGATGGGACTTGGGGCTGGTGTGGGGGGGGGGGGTGAGGAGGAAAGACGGTAGCTTTGTTTTATTGATTTAAAAAAAAACATATCCCAGAGGCGCCAAAAAGCACAGGGCAATGATTAATGTCCCCTCAGAAAAAGAAATTATATAGAATAAATTAAACTACTGTGGCAGCAAATTGAAAAATAAGGATGTAAATGAGGTTTGAATACTTAATATCTGAGAAGGGGAAGCTAGTCGGGGTGCCTGGGAAGAAGGGACAGGTTTTGTCTGGGCCTCCAGCACAGAGTAGCTCCTGGGTAGGGGGAGGCCAGGGGAGGAGGGCAACACATAGGTTGGGGAGGAGAGACGTCCAGCTCTGTCTACCTGGCTCCGCCTGGGTCAGAAGATCTGGTGTCTGTCTCTCCTCAGGTTATACAAGGTGTATACTGGACTTACCCTCATTAGGCAGATCATGCTACGGGGGGAGGTTGCCATCTTCTGGGCATGGAGCAGGGGCCACTGGGGATGTATGTGGGGGGAGGTATTCGTGAAGTTCCTGCATTGAGCAGGGGGTTGGACTAGATGACCCTGGAGGTCCCTTCCATCTCTATGATTCCTTAGATTTTCATCTACATCTAAAAGCAAGAATGTTCAAATACTCCCATCGCAAACTTCTCCTCATCAGGCAAGAAAGAGTCACCCCTTTATGTAGAATTGCCAACTTTGGGTTGGAAAATTCCTGGAGACCTGGGAGCAAGGAAATTAGCAATTAAAATCAAGCTAAAAAACACCTCACTTGACACTGAGATGGAATTGCTCCAGAAATTGCTGATTTCCTTGGGTTGGGTCCCAAATCTGAGTTCTGCTAGTGGAGCCCCTTTCTTCTGGCACTCAAGGCATCTGGTCTCCCAGGAAGGAGAATTCCCCATCAGATTCAGGATAATTTTTGAAGCAATTTCATCTCAATGGCAAGTGAGGTGTTGAATCTGATGGGGAATTTTATTTCCAGATACTTTGGGGTTGCAGGAATGTTCTCTGAATGTTTTTATATTCAGCACCAACATATGTATCCAAAGATTGCCCTGTGACATTTGTCAGCATTTGACAGTATCTTGACATGGAGCAGTCAAGAATGACAGCTGGTGCGCACTGGAAGTCGGTCTCTGATGTTAGCAGTTGCAATGGCAGTTGCATTTGTTCCCACAAATGAATGAATGAAATGAGAACCCCAAAGTCCTGTGGCTTCCATGTACTGGGGACAATAATGAGGAACGACTGGCTGACTGACTGAGTAGCTGAACAGAATCAAAGAATGAAAAAAAAAAACCCTTTAACTTGTTATTCCTGTTTTGTCTCCGCATGTCTTAAAATATCTTCACCATGTTCCATGCTAATCTGCTGTTCAGCTTCTGTCTAGAAGTCTGAGCCGCTATCTTCCATTCCCTTGTGCTTGCACACGAAAGCTCATAATTTAAATAAAACTTTGTTGGTCTTAAAGGTGCCTGACTGGACTCAAACTTTGTTCTAGAATCAAAGAAGAGAAACTCTTTCTGCCTCCCCAGGCTCATGCCAAAGACTCCTTTCTCGAGGGCTCAGCAAGTGCAGCACCTTGGGTGCATCACACCAGCACCCAAGGCCCTGAGGAAAGGCGGAGGAAAGAGAGGGACCTTCTGCCCCATTCAGGCCTGACAGCCAGCCGGCTCTTTCCCCTCCACCTGGCTGCCATCACTAGTCTGCTGGTCTGGATCCACCAGTGTTGGAATGAGCTGTGGCCATCCAGGTTAGAAAAGAGCGGGGGGGGGGGGGGGGACACACTCGATTTCCAAAAGAATGGACGGACATTTGGTTCATTTCATTGTTTTTGAGGGGGAATGTTGTGCTTCTGTAATTAATGAATATTTGGCAATGTTGTATAGGATATACAGCAGCAATCATGATTTGACATTAGAAATGTGAATATTGTTTGCATTTGCTTTTGTTTTTTAAAGTACTATTTCCTGATGGCTGGAGTCAATTTGTCCACCAGACAATGGGAAGGAGAGTAGGAAAAATATTTCGTTTGGTGGGAATGAAAGCACATCTCTTGGTATCCTGCAACAGTAGTATATGACTGTTTGGTGTAGCGGTTAAGTGTGTGGACTCTTATCTGGGAGATATAGAGAAGCTGGAATGGGTCCAGAGGAGGGCGACGAAGATGGTGAGGGGTCTGAAGACCAAGTCCTATGAGGAAAGGTTGAAGGAGCTGGGCATGTTTAGCCTGGAGAGGAGGCAGCTGAGAGGTGATATAATCACCATCTTCAAGTCCTTGAAAAGCTGTCATATAGAGGATGGTGTGGAATTGTTTTCTGTAGCCCCAGAAGGTAGGACCAGAACCAATGGGTTGAAATTATGTCAAAAGAGTTTCTGGCTCAACATTAGGAAGAACTTCCTGACCGTTAGAGCGATTCTTCAGTGGAACAGGCTTCCTCCTCAGGAGGTGGTGGGCTCTCCTTCCTTGGAGGTTTTTAAACAGAGGCTAGATGGCCATCTGACAGCAATGAAGATCCTGTGAATTTAGGGGGAGGTGTTTGTGATTTTCTTGCATTGTGCAGGGGGTTGGACTAGATGACACTGTTGATCCCTTCCAACTCTATGATTCTATGGGAAGGGAAAGGAGATTGTAAACTGCTCTGAGACTCCTTTGAGTAGTGAAGGGCAGGGTATAAATCCAACCCCTTCTCTCTTTTTCTTATATGAAACAAACAACATTATCTGAAGGATAGATCCAGTTGAGCAGCTGCATTGGTCTGAAGCAATAGAACAAAGTTGGAGTCCAGGAGCACCTTTAAGACCAACAAAGTTTTATTCAGAAGGTAATAATAATAATAATAATAATAATAATAATAATAATAATAATAATAATAATAATAATAATAATAATAATAATAATAGATATTGGTTGTTTATCTCATTGCATATGCTAAACCCATCTTCCACTATGTTCTAATGTATTCTTTTTTGTATTGGCAAACTGGAATGATGTTTATAATGCTTATGCTACATGTTAAAAAGCAAATTAAGTGGACAGAAAAACCGCTTAGAAAAAAATGTTCTCAGTTTAACTCATACTTGAGGAGAATTAGAGCAATTAACAGACTCTACATTTATTGCCTTGGGACACTGGATTTTCACCAACCTTCTCCATTTCTGACATGTTTATTACCTCACAACTGATGCTATCCAGACCAAACTTGCTGTTCTTTCAGTTGTTAATTTCACTGTTTTGCTGTTGGATTCTAACTTTGTACTATTCTGCCTTCTTAATCACTGCCCATCAGCTATATGTAACTCTGCTCACTATACCCCATTTCATCATCTGATGAAGTGTGCATGCACATGAAAGCTTACATTCTGAAAAAAACTTTGTTGGTCTTAAAGGTGCCACTGGATTCCAACTTTTTCTACAGGATGTGGCAATCAATCTTTGAAAGATTCCAACAGAAGAGCTGCAATAGGGCTCAGTAAATTTTTTGTTTATTTGCATTGTTTATCATCTGCCTTAATTAGCAGCAGTGGCGGTGGTGGTGATAGCAGCAGCAGCAGAAGAGGAGGAGATTGTATTTATACTCTACCCTTCACTTGAAGCGGCCCCATGGTGCAGAGTGGTAAAGCAGCAGTACTGCAGTACTGTGGTCTGAACTCTCTGCTCACGACCTGAGTTCGAGTCCGATGGAAGCTGGATTCAGGTAGCCAGCCCAAGGATGACTCAGCCTTCCACCCTTCCGAGGTCGATAAAATGAGTACCCAGCTTGCTGGGGGGGAAGCATAAAAGACTGGGGAAGGCAAGGGCAAACCACCCCGTAAAAAAGTCTGCTGTGAAAACGTTTTGAAAGCAATGTCACCCCAGAGTCGGAAACGACTAGTGCTTGCACAGTGGATCTTTCCTTTTCCTTTCCTTCACTTGGAGTCTCAGAGCAATTCATAATCTCCTTTCCCTTCCCCTGCCTACAACAGACACCCTGTGAGGTAGGTGCAGCTGAGAGAGTTCTTTCTAGAACAGCTCTTGAGAGAACAGCTCTTTCAAGAACTGTGACTGACCCAAGGTCACATCGGCAGGTGCCTGTGGAGGAGTGGGGGAACAAGACCAGTTCCCCCAAATTACAGTCTGTTGCTCTAAAACACTACACCAAACTGGTGGCAGCTGCAGAAGCTGTCCTGTCCTGAGCACCTCACCAAGATTGCCATCACCAAGCTATGAAGAGCCACACGGAGGCCCCAAAGAGAAACACAAACTGTGTGGGAAAGAGCTGCTTCTGAGGCTTGGGGTGCCCCTTTGCCTTCCTGTGTTCTCCTTGCCTTTAAATTAAAGGGCATGACCAAGCAATCTAAGCAAGTCACAGAATGTGTGAATGCAAAATGGAAACAAAAATCTTTTCAAAACCAAAAACAAACACACAAAAATAATATAAAGTAGCAAAATGCAGGATTATTTGAACACAGTGCCTTGCTTCACTGCTTGACTAAAATGGAACTACAAAGCACAGCAGGGGCTGGGGGAAACCCTGCATGTTCCACAAATTTGGTATTTCAGGCCATTTCAGAAATGCCACGATGTCTCTAGCCACATGGCTGCTAGGAACCAAAGGTTTTGGTTTGCAGCCACCAGCTCAAATATTAGAATGAAAGCTGAAGAAGCTGCTGGACCGGGCTCATTCTTAAGCCTCCAAAGTCCTACCTGCATAGTAGCCCCTGTCTTCTGAGCAACCAGCCAACCAGAACTGAGCACAATATGAATGACTGAGGTTCCACAAAATCCTGAAGTTGGCATTGGTAATTTATCAAATTGTGAATCAAATGGAACCAGGTGTCTGTCGTTCTCGCACCAGACACCTTTTTCAGAAGTTAAAAAGGAATGTATGAACATAGGGTTGCCATGTTCAACGTTCCAAATTCAGATAACCTATTTACATAGTATGCAAATTAATTACTAATTATGCAAGTTTTAATCTCCTCTGTAACAAAAAGGAGTAGAAAATGTATATTTAACCAATCTCTTCTGATAGCAGGATTAAGAAGAAGAATTGCAGATTTATACCCCGCCCTTCTCTCTGAATCAGAGACCTAGAGTGGCTTACAATCTCCTTTACCCCCCCCCCCCCACAACAGACACCCAGTGAGGTGGGTGGGCCTGAGAGGGCTCTCACAGCAGCTGCCCTTTCAAGGACAACTCCTGCGATAGCTATGGCTGACCCAAGGCGATTCCAGCAGGTGCAAGTGGAGGAGTGGAGAATTAAACCAGGTTCTCCCAGATAAGAGTCCGCGCACTTCACCACTACACCAAACTGGCTGTCAACCCCAGCTGTCTCCTGAGATAACATCAACATTCTATGCCCACACCAATATACCTAATTCTCAACACAGCCAGATTGGAGAGTACTTAAATCCAGGGCTTTTTTGGCAAAGCAGGCCCAGCAGGAACTCATTTGCATATTAGGCCACACACCCAATGCCAAGCCAGCCAGAACTGTGTTCCTGTGAGTTCCTGCTCAAAAAAAGCCCTGCTTAAATCCAAATAGGCAATGCAGATTTTTCTAAAAACCAGAAGATAACTCAAGGTTTTCAGGAAATTCTGAAATATATAAAAGGGGATGTGGGGTTACACCCGTCCCCAATAATCAAAGCTGCTTTAAGAAATGAATGCCCTCTGGGGCTATTGTTAGGCAACCAGACAGTATTGCCAGCCTTCATGCCTTCAAAGCTTAGATATTAGAGCTATTTAATGGGCCAAACAAACACTATGTGACATACCCATATTCAGCATAAAAGCCTGCCAGCCAAGCAATATGGCGGGGGGGGGGGGGGTCCTTTTCTTTTTCTCCTTCTCATCTTAAGGACTCAAGATGAAGTTTTTAATTAAAATATTCATAATAGGGTTTTCAAGTCCGACTCAAGAAATATCTGGGGACTTTGGGGGTGGAACCAGGAGACTTTAGAGGTGAGTAAGGGTGTGGCAAGCACAATTGAACTCCGAAGGGAGTTCTGGCCCTTACATTTCAAGGGACCATACTCCTTTTAAATGCTTTCCCTCCATTGGAAATAATGAAGGATAGGGGCATCTTCCTTGCGGGCTCATAGAATTGCACCCCTCGGTCCAATCTTTTTGAAATTTGGGGAGTATTTTGAGGAGAGTCACCAGATGCTAGGCTGACAATTTGGCACCTCTACCTCAAAACACAACTATCCTAGAGCCCCAGATACCTGTGGATCAATTATCCATTATACCCTATGGGAATCGTTCTCCATAGGGAATAATGGAGTGCCCAGCAGCTCAGCTGGGTGGGGAGCAGCTGCCCGGAACACCCACTGCCCAGGTGGAAGCAGCTTCCCTGGCTGCTTCCCAGGTCAATGCAAGGTGCTGGGAGGGACCTTTCCAGACCACACTGGACAGACCGTCTCCCTCCCTCTGCTCCTGGGCGCCCCCTGCAGGCTGTCCTCGGGCAGCTCTCCCTTGACTGTCCCACCACTTGGGAGGGGGTGGCACTGGCTAGATCCTCCTAGTCCATCCTGGCTCCGGCTTTGTGGAATCGGCTCCCCCCCCCGCCCCCGGCCGCCTGTTTGCCTGGGCTTTGGGGGGAGGGGTCTGAATCGTGGGCATCTTTTAAGAGGGGGAGATTTGGGGGCTGTTATTTCATTTGTGGTTTTAGCTGGGGATGTTTTAGAGGTATCTTTGTTAGCAGCCTTGACCCAAGAGGAAAGGCAGGAGAGAAGCGTCTCAAATGAGGCAAAGACGAAGGCGGCCCTTGAGGCATCCTGGCCCTGCACCATTTGGGGCTCCATTGCAGACATATGGACTCTGGTTTGAAACAAACCTGTAGCCAGAAGAGACTTTTTGCTTTTGACAGGATATTGATGGAGAGTTTGAGTGTCAGATGAGGATTTGGGATACCTGGGTTCAAGTCCCAGCTTTGCCATCCAAGCTTGCTGGGTGATCTTGGGCTAGTCACACACTCTCCGCCTCAATGACTTCACAGGATAAAATGGAGAGCAGATAACAGAATAAGCACCCTTGGATCCCCGCGGGGGGGGGGGGGGAGGAAGGCAGGATATAAATGAATTGGAATGGCCACAAATCATGAGTTTGTGATGAATTTTGGCTGGTTCATGAACTGAAGTTCCTGGAATATCAACTGGAATGAACCTTCCATGGACTTTCAAGCCGTTTGTGGAGTTTATGAATGGATCTACTTTCAGACAGACTGTCTCCATTCAATAAAATGTTCACCAAACTTCAAAGCAACCAGAAGGGACCTCTCCAGCAGGTTCCTTTTCCCTTAATGTGTGTAGCTTGCACTTTTGAGCCTGTGCCCTCCATTTCCCCAAAAGCACCGGGTTAGGAGTCTGGGAGTTTTACTGGAGCCTTCTTTATCAATGGAGGCCCAGATTGCAGCCACTTCCAAGTCAGCCTTTTTTCACCTGAGGCGGGCAAGGCAGTTGGCTCCCTTCCTAGAGCGCCAAGACCTGGCAACGGTACTTCACGCAACGGTCACCTCGAGACTGGATTACTGTAATGCCCTCTACATGGGGCTGCCTCTGTACCGAACCCGGAAGCTGCAGCTGGTGCAGAACGCAGCGGCCAGACTGTTGTTGGGGCTCCCTAAATGGGAGCACATACAGCCTGGGCTGCGCGAGCTGCACTGGCTGCCAGTTACATACCAGATTCGTTACAAAGTGCTGGTCATTACCTTTAAAGCCCTATATGGTCGAGGACCTGTCTACCTTAGGGACCGTCTCTCCCCATACGAACCCCAGAGAGCACTGAGGTCAGCTGGAAAAAACTTGTTGACCACCCCCGGACCGAAAGAGGTGAAGCTGCAATGCACCCGTAACCGGGCCTTCTCCTCTGCAGCCCCGAACCTATGGAACCAACTTCCAGAGGAAATGCGGGCCCTGCGGGACCTTGAACAATTCCGCAGGGCCTGCAAGACCTTCCTCTTCCGACTGGCTTTCGCTGACGAAGAAAGAAATTGCTAATGATTACCGCCATTATAAAAGCACAATTAGCATTAGCACTTTTATCAATTTAATTAAGTGATTTTAAACTTATCAGAATTTTTTAATGTTTAATGTTAATGTAACCTTGTCTTTTGTATAAGGGAAATTGAATGATGTTGTTAGCCGCCCTGAGCCTGCTCCGGCGGGGAGGGCGGGATATAAATAAAATTATCTATCTATCTATCTAACTTTCCTGGGTGCATCTTCTGGGGGGGGGGGCATCACTTGGACCCACGAAGTTCAATCTGCACTGTAGGGCCTGCACTGAGGGCCTGTAAAGGAGCATCAGGGGCAGGTCGCCGATAAGTGTGCTGCCTCTAACCTGCCCAGGCTCCATTCTAGACACTCCTGAGCCTCCTGCACCTGCCATTTCCCCAGCAAGCCCTTCTCTGGCGGCACTTTCTTGGAGGGGGCCATAAGTTGGAGCCCGTCAAGCCAATCCTCACCAAGCTTGGGGGACAGGTAGAGGAGAGCCAGCTGGAGTTCCCCAGAGAGTCTGGTGTTTGTAGCATATGTCGAGAGGCATTTTACTGCATCATGAACCTTACAAACTGAACTGGTTCATTTTGTGGCTAAGGGTTCATGACAGTTTGTGGTTTGCTAGCTGGGCATGCTGTAAACCACAAACCGAACCACATTTCCCTGAGTTTTGCCCATCCCTATGAATGAAGTCAATAAATAACGTTTTAGTCACCATGTGCCAGTAATCAGTCTTGCAGCTGAATGTTGAGCAAGTCCCCTGTTGGGCTTCTGGCCCCATGGAAATGTAATTCCTCTGCCCCCCATTCCAGCCAGGCTGCCCAAGGTCTGCACTCCCTCCATCTTTTCCTAATACAGATTCTTTCCAGGGCAACTCTAACCCATTTTGGTATTCTTTTCCTGCACCTCTAACAGCTACATGGCCTCTGCTTTTGAGATGGGGGAAAGATTTCACTGACAAACCAAGACAAGAAACTTTTCTGAAATGCTTCCACATCTTTGGCTTCATCATAGCCATCTTCTCCTTGGCCAGAAGTTTTGCCATCGACTAACATGTTAAAAACATTTTCCTTTATCCAAGGAAGACTTTTTAAACAATGTCCTAGTGCCTGCTGCCTTTGAGACAGGGCTACTTGCCCAAGTGATGATAAGACCCTGACTGCTTCCTGGCCCCAGCTAGTTACTGTCAAGCATGCGGGTTCAATGACAAGTCGAAGTTGATACAAAGACTACGTTTATTAATAGACCGATACTTTGGTGTAACAGGTTCTTGAGAGTAATGCTGCCAATACATTGATACAATACTTTTAAGGCTTACTTCAAAAGGATTCCAAGGGATGGGGTTGCGGGGTAGCATTCACACATAAACTATCATAAATGTCTACATTCCCATAGTGTTATCAGGACTGCGTCCTTGCTTTCTCCAGATGGCTCGTACTCCCTTACAGGAATGTATGGGAAGGTGCTGATTACTTGGTTTCAGTTCTCACTACTTCTAATTATAAGCCATAAAGCAAGACGGGGGAAGGGAAAGAATAACAAGCTAGCAAAGTTGGATCCTCCATGATACTTCACAGACCAGGTTAGGCAAGACCCTAAAACAAGTAATTATCAATGGAATTTCACCATGCTTGACATACTGTCCCCCTAAAATCAGCCTCGGGGCTTCTGAGAAACGCTTTATGAAACTTGTTTACCAAATCAGGAGCTAAAACATCTTTTTCTGCTACCCATTCATTTTCACTGGCTGGGAAATGTTTCCACTTAATGAAATAATACAAAACTCCACGCTTCATCTTTGAATCTAATATTTCTTGTACTTCATGATTACTCTGATTCCCAATCTGGATAGGTTGTGGAGCTGGTGGTCGAGGGTGCCAAGGAGAACCACTCGGGTCTCTTCGCAAAAGACTGCAATGAAAGACAGGGTATATTTTACTAAACATTTTGGGCAACTCCAATTCTACAGTCACTTTGTTAATCACCCTCTTGATCTTAAAAGGATCCAAGAACCTATACGCCAGCTTCTTGGAAGGTTGATTCAGTGGGAGGTTTTTTGTTGACACAAATACCGAATCCCCCACTTTAAAATCCCAAGCGGGTACATGGGAATTGTCATACTGTTTTTTGTACGCCTCCTTAGCAGCTTCCAGATTCTCTTGAATTCCCTTCCAGCTGTTCCCTAATTTTCCCCACCATTGTTCGAATGAGGTGGGGTCCCAGGTTCGCTCTCCCCCGGCAACAACGGAACAGGCTTCCCCTCATACCCATTTACAATCTTAAACGGGGAAGCCTTGGATGAGCTGTGCACGCTGTTATTGTAACCATACTCAGCAAACGGCAAGAGATCCACCCAGTTAGACTGCTGGTGATTCACATAGCACCGTAAATATTGTTCTAACAGCGTGTTCACACATTCCGTCTGTCTGGTGGTGGTAGGCTTAGCTCAACCCTTGTTCTATGCCTGATAATTTGCAGAACACCCGCCAAAAGTTGGCAATGAACTGTGGCCCCCTGTCTCTAATGATCTTATCAGGGAATGAGTGTAGTTTCACAATGTGATGGAAAAACAAATAGGCTAGTTTCTTAGCTGTTGGCAGCTGCGCACAGGGAATGAAATGTGCTTGTTTAGAGAAGGTGTCCACTACTACCAGAATTACGGTTTTGCCTTGCGAGACTGGTAGTTCGACAATGAAATCCATTGACACCACATACCAAGGACGTGTAGTTGTCTCTAGAGGTTTTAACAGCCCAGGGGACTTCTCTCCCCTTCTTTTTGCCATTAAGCAAATTGGGCAGGAAGCAACAAACTCAGAAATGTCCTTTTTCATGGAAGGCCACCAAAACTGTCTGTTAATTAAATGCAGTGTCTTCACATACCCAAAGTGACCAGCTAATTTGTTAGAGTGGCAGAATTGCAAGACTTCGGACTGTAGGCTCTTAGAGATGTACAGCTTGTCACCTTTATACCAAAACCCATCCTCCCCTTTCTGTACTTCCCCCGGTCTGTCTTCCCCCTCCTTTTCAGTGTCTGTGGCCAGGTGCTCTCCCCCCCACTTATCGGGCTGCAGATTCCGCCATGTTTTGGACTGGGTGGTTACCATGGCAGCTACTTGAGAGGGAGGGATCAGAGAGTCTACCACCTCCTCTTTTTGACTATTGTGCTGAGGAAGGTGCAAAAGGGCGACTGCCAAAAAGTTTTTTGTCCCGGGGATGTGCCTCAGCACGAAGTCGAATTTGGAAAAAAATCCCGCCCGCCTGATCTGCTTTTCACTGAGTTTACGCAGACCGGTGAGCGCTTCCAAATTCTTGTGATCTGTCCAGGTTTCAAAGGGCACTTTAGCACCTTCTAGCCATGACCTCCAGGTCTTTAGAGCGTAAGTCACACCGAAAGATTCCTTACCCCATACCGACCAATTTCTCTGCTCCTGGGAAAACTTTTTAGAAATATAGGCACAGGGCTTTAGCCTCTCCTCCTCATCTTTTTGCATGAGGATGGCTCCGATGGCGATATCGGAGGAGTCACACTGCACAATGAAGGGCTTCAGCTCATTAGGGTGGCTTAAAACTGGTTCACTGGTGAACAATCATTTGAGCTTATTGAATGCCTCCTGACACTTCTGTGTCCAATTTAGTTTTGGCCCCGTTTTTTTGGCATCCGGACCCTTCCCTCTGGTTTTTAGCAACTCCATGAGGGGTAACATGATTTGGGCAAACACCGGTATGAGGGTTTGGTAAAAATTGGTGAACTGAGGAATGATTGAAGCTGTCTATGTGTCCTCGGGGGAGCCCAATCCAGTACTGCTTGAACCTTGCTCGGGTCCATGGCTAACCCCTGCGCTGATACCCTGTGTCAGACATTGTAATTCAACCTTATTTCTATAGTAAATAGATGTACTTGCTTGACATGACTAACCCCATTTTGTAGACTGCTATAACCTCTGCCTTCTACTAACCCTGGGAACAGAGACATGCATTTCAAACCAAAACAATTGCTAACCGCAAGGGGAGGAATTTCTCACTTGGTACAAAGAACATCTGGGGCCTTTGAAGCTAGCCTGCCCCAAGGTAACCAGCAGGGTTCCTTCCCTGGGAAGGAGATAAGGGAGTATGGGAAGCGTCAACTGTCTCCAAGAGTGTGAGAATGGTTTTATTGTTATGCATCTCTGTAATGTACAAAAACCCAAGGATTAGCCTTGGAGAGTATCAAACTCAATTTGCTTCTATACCAGATCGCTTGTTCTCAAATAAATGGATTAATTTTGAAACAAAATGATTCATTCTTGTTTGAAGTTCCAACGTCTGACGCTCTGAAGCCCAAATAGTCAAGTTCGGTCTTATGGAACTCACATTTTGACAATTTAGCATACAGCTTGTGCTTCAATAGGGTGCTAAGAACCTCCCTCACTAATTTCACATGCGATGGGAGATCTTATGAATAGATAATGATGTCATCCTGGTACACCACCACCCCCTTGAACAGAAATTCTCTCAACACTTCATTGATAAAGTTCATGATCACTCCGGTGCCCCTTGCAACCCAAATGACATTACTAGATACTGAAACTGTCCCATGGGTGTATTGAACGCCATTCATCCCCTTCTTTGATGCACACTCTAAAATACACATCCCTCAGGTCCAGCTTTGTGAACAACTTTCCCTCCAACACCGTGCTGAGCAAGTCCTTGATGAGGGGGATTGGGTAGGCATTGGAGGTGGAGATCCCATTAATCCCTTGAAAATCAGTACAAAGTCTGAGCGAGCCGTCCTTCTTTTTTCTAAAAAGGACTGGGACTGCATGGGGGGCTGTGGCGGGTCGGATGAAACCTCGTTTCAAGTTCTTATCTAGGAATTTCCGCAGTTCCACCTTTTCTGCCCACCCCATCGAATACAGCTTGACCTTAGGTAGGGTTTGCCCTGGGATCAGTTCAATGGCATAGTCTGTGTCCCTATGGGCCGGTAGTTCATCGGCCCCCTGTTTGCTGAACACCCCCTTCAAGTCTCTATAAGCTTTAGGGATCGCCTGAACCTCCTCCATTGTCAAGCAGACTTTCTCATTTTGGGGCGGTGGACTGGGACCCCATTCCTTAGTCCAGTGATGGGCTTTACATCTCGGGTCATTGAATTCTATTGTCTGGTCGCCCCACCGAATGTCTGGCTCATGCTTAGCCAACCGGCTACTCCCAAACCACATTGTAAGAGGAGGAGGGGGCAATTACAAAGGCCTCCTGGTCCCAGTGGTCTTTGATGCCCACCGGCACTAACTGAGTCTCTAACACGCAGGGCTCCCCCCTCATTACTGACCCATCCATCTGTTCAAACTGGATGGGGGTGTGGCAAAGCCATCGTGGGAAGCCACAATGCGTCCACCAGTTTAGGGGTGATTATGTCTCTGGTACAACCTGAGTCAATCAGGGCTTTCACCTGCACGAACCTCTTGAGTTTGCTGTTTAGCAAAATTACTGGCACAAAATATAGCGACCCCGTTACTCTCACCCTCAGTGGTGCCAATTCATCGGCGACCTGCTGGCTGGCACCATTTAGAGCAGGTCCTCCTCATTTCCCGACGGCTCCTTGGCCCAGGACATCTCACTCAGCTGATCGGTGACGATGGTGTTGTTGTTTGCCATCGAACTCGTGGCTGTGCTGCTCTTCGCCACTTCCTTAGGGCGGCCGGCCTGCTTCTTTGGAGCCGGAGTGCTTGTCTTAGAGGCATTCGATGGTGGTCTGGGAGGGTTCGGACAGCTGCTGGCCAGATGATTCGGGTCCCCACACCTGAAGCATTTGCGGGTGCCCGGTGATTTCCCGCCAGCTACCCTCCCCTTGGGGTTTCTTCACCTCCGTCTTCCCTCCGGGTTTTTGGTCACGACTCAACTTACTGCTCTGATGTTGGCATTGCATGGCCACTCTCTTAATATTGGTCTCCACTTCTCCTGCCAGTTGAATCCATCCCACCATGGTGGTTGGTCTGGCTTGCTGCAGGGTTCGATCCAGGATGCTCGCATTCAGCCTGTGGGTGAAGTGCTCAATCTTCATCAGTTCACTTCACCCCCTCACCTTGGCCGCGTTGGTACGGAATTGACCGTGTATTCCCGAATCGTCTTGGAGCCTTGTTGCATGTCCCTTAGGGCAGCCAGGGCACGGGTCTCCTGCAGAGGGTCCTTGTACTGGGCCAGCAAAGTTGTAAGAAAGTGGCCACAAAGTCCAGCTCCGGGCTCATGGCCTCATACAGGCTCACGTACCACCTTTTGGCAGCCTCCTTCAATTTTGACCCCAGATAGTCCACACAACTGAATTCATCAGGGAAGGTGTTCCCCCAATAATGCATGTAGCTATTCACCTGGATCGTGAAATACTCCACTTCCTCGGGATCCCCGTCAAAAGTGGCGTCCAACTCTCTGCTGTTTTTCATGAACCCCTGCTTTCTGCTCTTCACCAACCACCACAAACCACCATGAACTAAATCAAAATTCATGACAGTTCATGGTGGTTCTTCATTTTGAAAACATTGCTTCACAAACCAACCAGCCAAAATTTGTGACAAATTTAAGTTTATCACCCCATCCTTCAACAGCACACTTCTCTAGGAATTGCTGTAAATTCTATGGTAGAACGATGAAGTTTTTAGCAATTCCTAAACAAGACTGACATCACTTCCAGTTTTTTAACCTGTAAATGATGCCAGTCCTCTGTAGGAATCACTGAAAAGACCATAGAGTTTCCAGCAATTTCTGCCAATTCAAAAACAAGAGTGATGTTACTTCTGGGTTCCCCCTGGAAGTGACATCATGCCATCAGCCCAGAAGCCTTTTAAACAAAAATTCCTTTCCTCCTACTCCAAGCAAGAGGCAGGGGATCCCCCATCTTTGCCAGGAGAATGGCAGGCCTAGCAGTAGCATCCTGTGGTCACTACACTGTGGCCAAAGTAGCATCAAAATCAGGTAAGTTAAAAGTGAATTTATCAGAAAACTGGGGAGGAAATAGGGTTGCCAATCCCCAGGTGGGGGCAGGGGATCCCCCGGTTTGGACACCCTCCCCCCGCTTCAGGGTTGTCAGAAAGGGAGGGAAATGTCCTTATGGAGATTTATTCCCATAGAAAATCATGGAGAATTGATCTGCGGGTATCTGGGGCTCTGGGGGGGGGGGGGGTGTTTTGGGATAGAGGCACCAAATTTTCAGTATAGCATCTAGTGCCTCTCCCCAAAATACCCCCCAAGTTTCAAAAAGATTGGCCCAGGGGGTCCAATTCTATGAGTCCCAAAAAAGGTGCCCCTATCTTTCATTATTTTCTATGGAAGGACGGAATTGAAAAGGTGTGCCGTCCCTTTAAATGTGATGGCCCAAACTCCCTTTGGAGTTCAATTATGCTTGTCACAGCCTTGATCTTGGCTCCACCCCTAATGTCTCCTGGCTCCACCCCCAAAGTCCCCAGATATTTCTTGAATTGGACTTGGCAACCCTAGGAGGAAAGGTCATAGAGGACTGTTGAGACACTTGAGAGAGACACTTCATATGACTCTTGGGAGAGAGCCATAGCAGTTCAGATCAAAGTAACTTCGCTTGTAGTTCAGGACAGTCAACCTGGGTGCCCCAGTCTAAGCTGTGTGTTTCTTTGTCCTTAAGACTCCAGTGCAGAAACTGTAGCCCAATCCACACCCCTTGTGCTTTTGCACAATTACTTCTAGGTTGGGTCCACTGGCTCTGACATAACTGCTGGGTTACACTCTAGGAATTTTTACTATAGCATTTAAGATGAATTCCTAAAGCACTGACACAGTCTCCCCCCCTTCCCCCCACACTAAAATTAGTGAGAGTAAGTGCAAGGGAATGAGGGTGGAAGCAGGAGTTTACAAACCGTCACCGGTCAAATGACAACCGTATGGCAAAAGGGATGGGAAACAGAGTGCCATATATGATAGGTAACATTAATTCAGAGATCAGTAGAGAATGTAAAACCTCAGAGTGCATAAAACATGGATTCCAATGTCTCCACATTAATGCACAGAGCACGGGGGAAAAGGAACTGGAAGTCCTAATACAGGAAGGGGGCTATGACCTAATAGTCATTACTGAAACTTGGTGGGATGAGACTCACAATTGGAATATTAGGAATATTATTTAAAAGGGACAGACAAATAAGAAAGGATGGAGGAGTTGCATTATATTTAAAGAAGGTATATACTTGTAAGGAAATATGTGAATCTGAACATGGAAATCACCGGGTAAAAATAAAAGGAGTGACAGTGATATTATGGTGGGAGTCTGCTATAGACCACCAAGCCATGCAGAGAAGGACCTGAATGAGAACAGATTTCAAAGTTCTCAAAGAGACAGGACACTGTGGTCATGGGAGATTTCAATTACCAGGATAACTGTTAGAAGTCCAGCTCTGCTAAAAATGAAAGGTCAAATAAATTCCTGACTTGTCTTGCCGACAACTTCATTTTCCAGAAAATGGGGAGAGAAACAAGGGGATCTTCTATTTTGGACTTGATTCTCACCAGCAGGGAAGAACTGGTTGATGAGGTGAAAGTAGTCATCACCCTGGGTAGTAGTGACCATGTAATTTTGAGATTTACAATCTTGGAGAAGGGGAAAGCTATACATACTCAGAAATATAGGTTGGACTTCAGGAAAGCAAATTTTGACAAACTTAAAGGCAGGGATGGAATTCTAGCAGGAGCTCACCCCTGATGTAGTCAATTCTCCAAGAGCTTACAAAAAAGAGCCTTGTAAGCTCTTGGAGGATTGGCTACATTAGGGTGTGTGGCCTAATATGCAAAGAAGCTCCACCCCTGCTTAAAGGTATGCTGGGTAGAATCCCATGGCCAGAAATACTTAAGGAGAAACGAGTTAAAGAGGGATGGGAGTTTCTTAAAAGCAATATATTGAACACACAATTGAAAACAATTCTATGAGAGGGGAAAATGGGAGGAGCCTAAAGAAGTCAAGGTGGCTCTATAAACACCTCTCTAATAACTTGAGAAATAAAAAAGACTCTGTTATGTATTATGCCTGGCTCACATACGGTTTTAACTGAAGTGTGCTTCTACCCTCCTGGATCCAAATGCCTTCATTCCGATTGGCTGTTCAGCCAATTCGGGTGCTAGGCATGTATCAATGCACATACAAACGAAGCAACCAATAGGGCTGATTCCCACCAACTACAAGGGGTGTATCTTGCCTTTCCCAACTGTATATATTGCCTGTTGGCCTGTGTGTTTCACAATTCTGTGTTCTCAATAAAGAAGTTATGTTATTTCAATAAAGGAGTCAAACAAGAATGCATACTTGCTCCTTTTTTATTCAATATATTCCTCAATTATTTGGCTCCCATACTAATAGAAATAGACTGCCATCCCCCAAAATTGGGCTCTCTGTGCATACCCATTGTCAAGCATCGATTTCTCAATAATCAAGCTTTTGTTATTGAATCAAATGTTGCTTTAATGTAAAACTCCATAGCTTAGTCAAGGACAGAATCTTTGGAAGTAATGACATATACAGATTCGAATAGTTACTTTATAGGAAGACTTCAAAAGGATAACATACAGATGCAATTTGAGTCACAGGTTCAAAGGCTACTATCTAGTGTCTCTTTTATTGCTAAGGAATGCAAGCTATAAAAACATCTCCCTTTCTCACACTTTCTCGGAGAGTAGATAAGACCTGTCTGTCTGAATCTGGGGGAGAGGTGCATTACATCATTGCTACAAGGCTGACCTAAACATTCTCGGGCCAGATGGCATTATTATGTGGGGGGAGCAGGCCAGAGTGGTGTTCTGCTCTGTGTCTGTTGGGCCTGCATGACACATGTAAATATGCATGGTTGACATACTGTCCCCCTTAAGACCCTTGTCAAGGTTTGGAAGGATGTACAGCATAAAATTTCTTTATTAAGCCTAGTGCTCTGACATTTGAACTTTCTACCCATTCATCATGTGCTACAGAAAAATGTTTCCATCTAATAAGGAAGTATAAGACACCCTGCTTCAGCTTTGCATCCAATATTTCTTTCACTTCATGATGATTCTGATCCCCAATCTGAATAGGTTCTGGAACTTGGGGTCGAAGGTGCCAAGACGTAGCTCCAGGGTCTTGTCGGAGTAAACTGCAATGAAAGATGGGGTGTATCTTGCTAAACAGTTTGAGTAATTCAAGTTCTACAGTCACTTTATTAATCACTCATTTAATACGAAATGGTCCTAAAAATTTCTAAGCCAGTTTTTTAGAAGGTTGTGGTAATGGCAAGTTATTGGTTGATAAGAACACGGTTTCTCCCACTTTAAAATCTCAAGCTGGTGTTTTTTGTAAGTTTCTTTGGCTAGTTCCAAGTTCTCTTGGATAATTTTCCATGTTTTTCCCAGATTTCCCTACCAATGTTCAAAAGATGACGGTGTATCTGCCTTCACCCCCCCCCCCCCCAGACAGTAGAGGAAAGGGTTTTCCCTCATACCCATTCACTACTAAAAATGGAGAAGTTTTTGTAGAGCTATGCACACTGTTATTGTATCCATATTCTGCATATCCATATTCTGCAAAGGGGATGAGTTCTACCCAATTTGAGCTCAATCCCTGTTCCAGTCAATTTACAAAACTCCCGCCAGAAGTTGGCAATGAACTGAGAACCCCTGTCACTAATCACTTTATCCAGGAATGAGTGTAGTTTAACCACATGTTAGAAAAATAACTGCATCAATTTTTTAGCAGTGGGAATTTGTGTGCATGGAATAAAATGAGCTTGTTTAGAAAAGGTGTCCACTACTACCAGGAGAGGGAGTCAGCTCCACAATAAAGTCCATTGAGACTACTGACCAGGGTTTGGTAGCCGTCTCCAGTTGAAGTAACCCAGGGGGTTGTAGTAACCCAGGGGGGGTTCCCCCCCTTCTTTTAGCCATGATACATATTGGACAAGAGGCAACAAAGGTCGAAATGTCCCTCTTCATGAACAGCCACCAGAACTGCCGATTTACTAAATGCCAAGTCTTAACGTACCCAAAGTGCCCTGAGAGTTTGTTGTTGTGACAGAATTGGAGCACTTCTTTCCGAAGGCTTTCTGGGACATACCGTCTTTGTACCAGAATCCTCCTTCACCCTTTTTTACTCCTTCGGGTTTAGCTTCCCCTTCTTTTTCTACTTTGTTGATCAATCTTTCTCCCCGCCCCCACTTTTCTTCTAGGTTCTCGTGCTTTGCTTTCGAGTGCGTAGTCACAGCTCCCCCTAATTGGCTTGGCGGGATGATAGAGTGGATCACCTCCTCCCTCTGGCTGTTATGTTGAAGAAGTCTTGATAATGCATCAGCTAGAAAGTTCTTAGATCCTGGGATGTGCTTCAAAGTAAAGTCAAATTTGGCAAAGAAGCCCACCCACCTGATTTGCTTATCCGTCAGTTTCCTGCGCCCTGTTAGAGCTTCCAGGTTTTTATGATCTGTCCAAATTTCAAACGGGACCCTCGCTCCCTCCAACCAAGATCTCCACGTTTTTAGGACAAAAGTCACTGCAAAAGCCTCTTTGTCCCACACCGACCAATTTCTCTGTTCATGAGAGAATTTCTTGGAAATGTTCGCACAGGGTTTTAAAGCCCCTTCCTCATCAGGTTGCATCAGAATTGCCCCCCACAGTGACATCGCTGGCGTCACATTGTACCATGAAGGGTTTTAATTCATTGGGGTGGATCAGAATGGGTTCACTAGTGAACAACCTTTTCAATTTATTGAATGCTTCTTGGCAGCTGGTGGTTCATTCTAACTTAGCTCCTGGCCGCTTGGCATCTGGACCTTTTCCCTTCATTTTCAATAAATCTGTTAAGGGGGCATGGTGTGGCGAACCCTTGTATAAAATTATGATAAAAGTTCGCAAATCCAACAAATGATTGGAGCTGTCTACTTGTCCCCAGGGGTTCTCAATCTATCACGGCTTGTATTTTGGCCGGGTCCATGACTAACCCCCTCCCAGACACTGTATCCTAGATAATCCAATTCCGTGTTGTGGAATTCACATTTGGACAACTTAGCATACAATTGGTTGTCATGAAGGGATTTCAGAACTTCCCTAACCAATCTTACATGAGACGTTAAGTCTTTAGAATAAATAATTATATCATCCAGGTACACCACGACCCCTTTGTACAGGTATATAAAGTTCATGAAAACTCCAGAGGCTCCTTGTAACCCAAAGGGAATAACTAAATATTCAAACTGTCCCATCGGCATGTTAAATGCATTCTTCCACTCATCCCCCTCCTTTATGTGTACCTGGAAATAGGCATCGTGCAAGTCTAATTTTGTAAAAATCTTCCCTTCTGACATAGTATTAAGTAGATCCTTTATCAGGGTATGGGGTATGCATTGGAGGTTGAAAACGCATTAATCCCCCTAAAATCCATGCAAAGTCTAAGCCCCCCATCTTTCTTCTTTCGGAAGAGTACTGGGGCCGCATGGGGGACTGTTGCGGGTCTTATGAATCCCCGTTTCAAATTTTTGTCCAAAAATTTTCTAGTTCGGCTTTTTCTGCCCATCGCATAGAGTATAGTTTGGCCCGCGGGAAATCTTGCCCCGGGATTAACTCAGTTGCACAGTAAGTATTCCTATGGGGGTGGGGGGAGTTCACTGGCTTCTTCACTAAACACTTGTTTTAAATCTCTATATTCCTTGGGGATTGATTTTACTTCTTCAATGGTTAAACACACCTTTTCAATTCTCGGGGGTGTTTCCAGCCCCCAATCCCCATTCCAGTGGTGGTGCTCACACCTCCTATCTCTAAAGTCTATAATCTGATCTCCCCATTTCATGTCAGGTTTGTGCTTGGCTAACCAGCCTAGTCCTAGGATAATGTCAAAGGATGACGATGGGGCTATTATAAATATTTCAGTGTCCCAATGGTCTTCTATTCCCATTGGCACTTCTTGGGTTTGTTTGGTACAAGGTTTCCCTCACATTATTGTTCCATCCATTTGCTCAAACTGTATGGGGTGAGGCAATGGACTCTTAGGGAGTCCTAGGGCTTCCACTAGCTTGGGCATGATTATGTCCCTAGTACACCCCGAGTCGATTAGGGCTTGAGCATGGATAAATCTCTTTAGTCAAGGGTTTAACAAAGTAAATGGGATGAAAAACAAAGTTCCGGTTATTTTCACCCTCAATGGAGCCATTAATTCCACGACCTGCTGTTCGACACCTCTCAGTGCAGGTTGTCCCCGTTTCCCACCGGCTCGTCTTCCCAGGCATCTTCTCCCAGTTCATCCACCACAATAATTTCCTCCTCTCGGGAAGTCGCAGATGCGGAGCTCCCTTTTGCCGACTCCTTCACTCGCCCTTCCATCTTTTTCACCTTGGGTGCATTGGTCTTCAGAGTGGGGGGGGGGGGCCTTGAGGTCATTCTGGGCAATTGGCCGCCAAGTGGTTTTGATCACCACACCGAAAGCAACATTGAGAGGTAGCCTGTTTGGTAGCTCCCCCAGTCTGGCTGCCCTTTTCCCCTTCTGGTTTTGCCCCCGACCGAGACTCACATCCCCCCTTACCCCTTTGCTGCTGTTGGCGCTGTAGAGCCACTCTCTTCAGTTGTAAATGTGGGGGGAGCAGGCCAGAGTGGTGTTCTGCTACTGCCTCTGCCCTTTCTCATTTGCCTGTCCCTTTTAAATAAGTTGTACCCCTGAAACCTAATATTCCAGTTCTGAGTGTCATCCCACCAAGTTTCAGTAAGGCCTATTATGTCATAGTCTCCTTCCTTTATTAGGACTTCCAGTTCCTCCTGTTTGTTTCCCATACTCTGTGCATTAGTTTATCTGTTTGTTTGTTCATAATCTATGCCAATAAAGGCTTTTGAGTTTGAGTTTGACTCATTTAGGAAATGGCAGGAGGGCCTTTTAACCAAAGATGAATATAAACAAATAACTAGTGCTTGTAGACAGAAAGTTAGGAAAACTAAAATTCAGAATGAGATTAGACTTTTTGTTGTTCAGTCACACAGTTGAGTCTGACTCTTTGTGACCCCATGGACCAAGTCACGCCAGGCCCTCCTGTCTTCCACCATCCTCCGAAGTCTGCTCAGATTCAAGTTGGTTATATCAGTAACACTGTCCAGCCATCTCATCTTTTGCCGTTCCCTTCTTCTTTTGCCTCCTGTCTTTCCCAGCATCAGGGTCTTCTCCAGTGAGTGCTCTCTTCTCATTTGGTGGCAAAAGTATTTGAGCTTCAGCTTCAGGGAACAGTTTGGGTTGATTTCCCTGAGGACTGAGTGATTTGATCTTCTTGCAATCCAAGGGACTCTCAAGGGTCTTCTCCAGCACCACAATTTGAAAGCATCTATTCTTCTGCACTCGGCCTTCCTTATGGTCCAACTCTCATAGCCATACATTACTACTGGGAATACCATCACTTTGACTATACGGACTTTTGTTGGCAGGGTGATGTCTCCACTTTTTATTATACTGCCTAAGTTTGCCATAGCTGTCCTCCCAAGGAGCAAACATCTTTTAATTTCACAGCTGCAGTCACCATCTGCAGTAATCTTGGATCCCAGGAATGTGAAGTCTGTCACTACTTCCATGTCTTCCCCTTCTATTTGCCAAGGAGTGATTGGGCTGGATGCCATCTTAGTTTTTTGATGCTGAGTTTCAAGCCTACTTTTGTGCTCTCCTCTTTCACCCTCAAAAAGAGGTTCTTTAGGTCCTCTTCACTTTCTGCCATTAGTGTAGTGTCATCTGCATATCTGAGGTTGTTGATGTTTTCCCCAGCAATCTTAATTCTGCCTTCTGCTTCATCCAGGCTGGCATTCCACATGATGTACTCTGCATATAAATTGACTGTGATAGGGGTACTATTCATTTATTTATATATTTATACATTTATTTATTTATTACTTTACATTTCTATCCTGCCCTCTCCGCAAGTGGACTCAGGGCATTCATAAACATCTAGTTGCTTTAAATTAAACTATATCCTTAGGGCAAGATGAATGGCATCCAAGAGTACTAAAAGATATCACAGACATAATTTCTGAGGCTCTTGAGAATTCTTGAAGGAGAAGTGAAGTGCCAGAAGATTGACGGCAAGCTGATGTTGTTCCCATCTTCAAAAAGAAGGAAAAGGAGGATCCAGATAACTACTGACCTGTCAGCTTGATGTCTATAACTAGAAAAGTTTTAGAAGAAATCATCAAACTGTCAGTCCTTTAACATTTAGGAAGGATGTGTCAAGCATACAGACTTCAAGATAACCAATTGATAATTTTGAAACAAAGTATTGGTTTATTGTAAATCCATTGTGCTCATGGTACGACCATATTGAAAGTGATACAGTTTAACACACAATAGTTGACTTTAAAGGATACATCAAAGAGATACTAAAAGAACGCAAGGAATTCTCGCATCTGCATGTGAAAAGCTACAATCACAGGTTCGGCTATCTTTTGTGGTTACAAATATCCTGGGTCCCAGGCTCATGCCTGGGAAACTATCCCAGAGAGGCACTGTCTTCAAAGCTGGCATTTCTACATTTGTTACAGTAGGTGAGAATTAGAAGATGGCTTACATAGCTTTGATATGCAACAGAACAGTAATTCTAATTCCACTGTCACTTTATTTATCACTTTTTAAATTTTAAATGGCCGCAGGTACTTGTACGCTAGCTTCTTTGAAGTTTGTAGTAATGGCAAGTTCTTTGTGGTAAGGAAGACTGTTTCCCCTACTTTGAAATCTCACACAGGGGTGTGTTTTTTATCATAACGTTTTTTATAAGTTTCTTTGGCATTTTCCAAATTCTCCTGTATGATCTTCCACCCTTCGCCCAAGGGCCCCCACCATTGTTCAAATGAGGAGGGAACCTTGGTCCGGTCACCCCCTGGTAACAGGGGGAAAGGCTTCCCTTCATAGCCATTTACTATTTTGAACGGAGAGGTTTTGGTTGAGGTGTGGATGCTGTTGTTGTAACCGTACTCTTTAAACGGCAATAATTCCACCCAAGTGGTCTGCTGGTGGTTTACATAACACCGTAAATATTGTTCAAGCAGCGCATTCACTCTCTCCGTCTGACTGTCTGTTTGGGGGGGGGGGGTGATACGCTGAACTCAATCCTTGTTCCATGCCTGTTAATTTACCTGTTTCAAACAATTTTATTAGTAATATATGGTAGTATATTCAATTTCTTACATTATTAATAACTACTTTTTTCCTCTATCCCATATATTACCTTCTAACCACCCCTCCCCCCGTTACTTGACCCCCGCCGATGTGCTATACTTAAAATATTAATATTAAAGGTACCCTTAATTAATAAGAACCAAAATTCATATCCTCCTCCCTCTTATACTTAGTCATTATCAAAAATTGTCCAATGTCCTTTTATTTTCCACTCTTTTTCTACATATCTTCTGAACTTTTTCCACTCCATCTTAAATACTTCTAAATCATAGTCTCTTAAGGTTCTTGTTAACTTGTCCATTTTACTCCATGTCATAACTTTTACAATCCAATCCCATTTCTCTGCTATTTTTTCTTGCTTCCACAACTGCGCATGCAATGTCCTAGCAGCTGAGAGCAAGTACCAGATTAAAGTCCTATCTTCTTTTGGAAATTTTTTCATTTGTAATCCCAACAGAAAAGTCTCTGCAACTTTATTAAAACTTAGAAATCTCTTGTTGAATCATCTGCCAATACTTTTTCACTCTTTCACAAGTCCACCACATATGGTAGAAAGAACCTTTATGTTTTTTACATTTCCAACATCTGTCTGGCATCTTATTATTCATCTTTGCCAACTTTTTAGGAGTCATGTACCATCTATACATCATCTTAAAACAATTTTCTTTGCTACTCTAACATGTTGAGAGTTTCATAGAATTCTTCCACAAATATTCCCATGTATCCATCTGTATTTCTTTATTTACATTAATTGCCCACTTAAT
This sequence comes from Heteronotia binoei, assembly GCF_032191835.1. Taxonomy (NCBI): domain Eukaryota; kingdom Metazoa; phylum Chordata; class Lepidosauria; order Squamata; family Gekkonidae; genus Heteronotia; species Heteronotia binoei. Next base: position 3,290,130 of record NC_083228.1, on the reverse strand, counting down.
CATTTGAGATTTCACTACTTCATCTTCCGTAGACCATTTTAAAAGTAACATAAATTTTCGAAATTAATTTTTCATTATCTCCAAGCATTTTCATTTCCGTTTGTTCTCATCTTATTCCTTCGGTTTTAAGATCACTTTCCACCAAACTCTTTATTTGTTGCATTTGAAACCAATCATACTTATAATTCAGCTCCTCAGCAGTTTTCAACTCTATTTTACCACTTTGTATTTTTAATCGTTGATTGTATGACATCCATTTTCCCTCTCCTAACTCAGCTGTTATTTTTATTACTTCTGCAGGCACTATCCATAGTGGTTTTCTCTCATCACCATATTTCTTATACTTCATCCGGATATTTAGCAAGTTATTTCTTATGTAATGGTGAGAGAAGAAACCATCCACCTTTTTCTTCCCATAGTACATATAAGCGTGCCAGCCGAATTTATTTCCATGACCTTCCAATGTTAAAAGTTTTTTATTCAATAACGTCACCCAATCTTTTATCCACACCAGACAAACTGCTTCATGATATAGTCTTAAATCTGGTAATTGAAATCCTCCTCTTTCTGTTAAAACTTTCATTTTAATCCTTGGTTTCTTTCCAACCCATATAAACTCTGAGATCTTCCTTTGCCATTTATTAAATTGTTTGCTGTCTTTCACAATCAGGATAGTTTGAAATAAATACATTATTCTCGGCAAAATGTTCATCTTAATTGCAGCTATTCTCCCAAGCAATGACAAATTAAGCTTATTCCACTTTATCATATCTTCATCCATTTTACGCCATAACTTTTCATAATTATTTTTAAACAAATCAATGTTCTTCATTGTTATTTCCACACCCAAATATTTTACTTTAGAGGTAACCTCACATCGCGTTAGCTTCTGCAGTTCCTTTTGTTTATTTACTTGCATATTTTACATAAAAGTTTTGATTTTTCTTTATTAACATAAAGTCCTGCCAATTCTCCAAAATTTTGTATTTTAGCTAACAACAAAGGTGTTACTTGTATAGGATTTTCATTTATAAACATTATGTCATCTGCAAATGCTCTATATTTATAGGTAAATCCTTTAATTCTCATTCCTTCTATTTCTTCATCATCTTGTATTTGCATCAATAAGATTTCAAGAGTCATTATAAACAACAATGGTGAAAGCGGACAACCTTGTCTTGTGCCTTTGCTAATTTTCATTTTATCTGTGAGATCTGCATTTATACATAACCTTGCACGTTGATCAGTATATATTGCCTTTATCATTCTTACAAAGTTTTCCCCAAACTTTATTTTTTCCATAACTGCAAACATAAAGTCCCAGTTCAGATTATCAAAAGCTTTCTCTGCATCCATAAAAAATAATGCAACTTCCTTCTCTGGATGTCTTTCATAATATTCTACAATATTTACAACAGTTCTAATATTGTCTCTTATTTGCCTTTTGGGGAGAAAGCCCATTTGATCTTCCTTTATAAAATTTATTAAATATTGTTTAAGCTGTTCTGCCAGGATTCTTGTGTATATCTTATAATCATTATTTAATAATGAAATTGGTCTATAATTCTTTACATTCGTGACATCTCTATCTTCCTTTGGAATCAATCAGATTACAGCTTCTTTCCATGTATTAGGTATTTTCCCATTCAATCTTATTGCATTCATCAATTTTTGAAGTTTCAGTACTAATTGTTCTTTAAGCATTTTAAAAAATTTTGCCATATATCCATCTGGTCCAGGTGCCTTTCCAATTTTCATCACATTAATCTCTGCTTCAATTTCTATTTTTTTCAATTGGATTGTTCAAATTTTTTTTCATATATTCAGTTAAGGGTGCTATTTTTATCTTTTGCAAATACGTTTCGATCTTTTCTTTCCTTACTTTAACACCCTTAAATAAATTAGCATAATACTTAAAAAATTCTCTCTTTATTCCTTCTTGGTCTACCACCTCTTTCCCATCAACCACAATTTTATTAATAATTTTACTTTTCTCTCTTTTTCTTCAGTTCTTTCCAGGTTTGTTTGCAATCAAAAGATTTCTGTTGTAATTTTTTCAAATTCCATTCCATTTCCTTATTTAACAAATGTCTCATTTGTGTTTGCAATATTGTAATCTCCCTTATGATTTTCTTTTTCCCTGGCCTTTTTCTTAATTCACCTTTTTTCTTAATTTCATTTTGAATGTCCAAAATCTGTTTATCTTTTGCTCTCTTATCTTTATTATTCAGTGTTATTAGTATTCCTCTCATTACTGCCTTATAGGCATCCCATACCATCTGAAATTCTATATCTTCTCTTTCATTAACTTGGAAATAACCTTTAGTTTCATTTTCTAAAGATGTCACTATTTTTTTATTTTGTAGTAAGTCTTCATTTATTCTCCATCTTCTCGACTTTTTAGACAATTTTGTAATCCACATTATTGGGTTGTGGTCAGCTCCTATTTTGGGTAAAATCTCTATCTTCCTTGTTATAAGTCCCAAATCTTTAGTACCCCACAACATATCAATTCTAGAAAAGGAATTATGTCTGGCTGAGAAAAAGGTGTAGTCCCTTACTTCAGGATTAAACTTCCTCCATATATCCTCCAAATTCTCTTGTTTAACCAGCTCAAAAAAGATTTTGGCAATTTCCCTTCTTTAACAATTTTTTTCTTCCCAGATCTATCTATTGTGTTCTGAATTGTTCCATTAAAGTCCCCCATCAACAAAATTTGCTCATAAGTCACTTCATCAAGATGTTGCATAATATTTTTTTTAAAAATGTCCTTTGCACCATTTGGAGCATAAAGTCCCAACAATAAAGTCTTTTTAGCATTCAATAAAATTTCCACTGCTATGTATCTTCTATCTTTAACTTTAAAAACCAATTCCGGGTCTAATTCTTTTTTAATATAAAAAATTACTCCTCTCTTCTTCTGTTCAGCCAATGTATAAAATTCTAATCCCAATTGCTTATTCCATAAAAATTTATAATTCTTTTGTCTAATATGCACTTCTTGTAAACAAACTATATTACAATTTTGGTTTTTTATCCAATAAAATGTTGCCCTTCTTTTTTGTGGTGGATTTAGTCCATTTACATTCCAGGATATCAATTTGTAATCCATCATGGTGCAAATTCTTTATTTTCTCCATAAAATCTACGCAGTTCCTGTGTGTTTGTAATTGTAATCCTTTCCCTTGAAGTTCAAAGCTCAAACCTTCAGGTATTATCCATCTGTATCTCATTCCATTGTCACGTAGTTTTTCTGTCAATTTTTTATATGCATTCTTGTCAGTTAACACTTTTCTTGGCAACTCTTTCATAATTCTTATTCTACTACCTCCCACTATCAATGTCTTTTCAAAATTTTTATTCATGATTTTTCCCACCATTTCTTTTGTCATAAATCTAATAACCACATCTCTTGGCAGATTGTTCTTTTCTGCATAGAGTGAGTTCACTCTATACATATAATCATACATATTTCTATTCCCTTCGGGATCTTCCTCCAAAAATTTTGCAATTATTTTTATTATGTATTCTTTCAAATCAGATTGTTAATCTTCTGGTACACCTCTCAGACGAATCTGTGTCTCCATCAACTTACAGTCATGTATTATCACCTTTTCTTGTCATTTTAACAAGATGGAATCATGTGTTTTTACTCTCTCTTCCACCTCTTGTACTTTTTTGTTATTACTACAGTCTCATTTCTGAGATTCTCTATCTCTTTTTTTAATTCTTTTTTTGAGTCCTCAATGTCCTTTCTTATTTCTTTTTTAGAGGCAGTTATCATTTCTTTCACCCCCTTCATTATCCTGGCTTCCATTGCATATAATTGGGCTTGCATTTTTTCCATTGAAGCAGACCTAGTACGAATTTGCTTCGGGTCTGGCATATAAAAAAGATCGAAAAATTTTATCTCACCAAATTAAATTTGAACCATCAGGTTTAATAAAGTGAAGCTTGCCCTTTCCAATGAACCCAATTTCACCATCCTCTGGACCTCCCAGGGTCAGATAATAATGTGTACAGTTTTTATTTTCCCCAAAGTGGTGGTCGCGACTTTTGCTTCACTTTAAAAAATTTTCCTTCTTTTCCCTTTACCCAATTCAAATCTTCTTCACCACTGTCCAATAGTCCTTATTTAAAATACCAACTCAATTAACTCCACTAATTTTTATTGTCCCAGTCACTTTAAAAACGTTGTTAAAACTTTGTCCTCCCAGCAATGGCTGCCGATGTTTCTCTCTGATATTATAATCCTAGAATAGGCTGTTTACTTCTCTTACTTCCTTCTTCTTCCTCTGGTACTTCCTGCTTTTCCTGCCACCAAGTCTCGTTTCACTGGTAGAAAAATCTCACAATGTCTGATGTACTTCCTGTGTTGACTATGAGAGCTGCAGATCTATGATGATGGGGCTACTTCCTCAACTGCAGATAGACTAAACAATAAATTCCTTTCTCCTTTTACCACTGTCTTTTAGATTTACAAAGTTCAAATTTAGCCCCTTTTCTTCTCCTCCTTTCAGGCTTCCATTATATCCAACTCCCACCTTTTAATTTTGTTTTGTTTAGCTTTAATTAGTCCCGGAGTGACAAGATAGCGATCAGTATCTTTTTTTTTGTAGTTTATCCGAATCAACACCAGTCTTTTGTAGATTAGATGTTTAAAATTGTAAAAGAAGATTCGGATCCTGTCGAGCTTAAGTCAAATAAACGACTCTGGAAACTTCTGTAGATGATGAATATGCAACTTCTCTCTGGAGATCCCTCAAAGCCTCAAAGGAGCCCCCTCCGGGACACCCTTTCAGCCAAGGTAAGTCTCCTCAAAGTATCTGTGCATATCTTGGACAATTCTCTAGCTGAAAAAAGTAGGCAGAAGGCATTAATTTGCCTTTTACTACCCTGAACAGAAGTGCCAGCCTGCCCCCGTTAAGAAAAGCAGCTCAGCTTGCCATTTTCCGATCCCAGAAGTTCATGCCTGTTAATTTACAAAACTCCCGCCAGAAGTTGGCAACAAATTGCGGGCCCCTGTCACTAATTACTTTGTCTGGGAATGAGTGGGCTTTCGCCACATGTTGGAAGAACAAGTACGCCAGTTTCTTGGCATTAGGTAATTTAGTGCAAGGGATAAAGTGGGCTTGTTTGGAAAAGGTGTCCACCACCACTAATATTACTGTTTTCCCCTGGGACGGCAGTAGTTCGACAATGAAATCCATGGATGCTACTAACCATGGACTCTCAGCCATCTCGATAGGTTGCAGCAGCCCAGGGGGTTTCCCCCCTCTCTTTTTAGCCATGATGCACACCGAACAGGTGGACACGTACTCTGATATGTCCTTTTTTCATTTGGGGCCACCAAAATTGTCTATTGACCAAATGTAAAGTTTTCACATACCCAAAGTGGCCAGAAAGTTTACTGTTGTGGCAAAATTGCAAAACCTCCTTCCGGAGGCTTTCCGGTACATAGAGTTTCCCCTCCCGGTACCAAAACCCTCCTTCTCCCTTTTTTACCCCTTCTGGTTTAGTCTCGCCTTCCGCCTCCACTGCTTCTATTAAGTGTTGCCCTCCCCAATTGATCTCCTCCTTCCCTTTTTGTGATTGAGTAGTAACCACCCCAGTTAGGTGGTTGGGGGAAATTATTGAATCAATGATCCCTTCCCTTTGACTATCGAGGCAATTGGGAAAGGGTGTCTGCCAAAAAGTTCTTAGAGCCTGGTATGTGTTTTAGAGTGAAGTCAAATTTGGCGAAAGACCCCGCCCACCTAATTTGTTTTTCGGTCAGTTTTCTGCGCCCCGTTAAGGCTTCTAAGTTATTGTGATCAGTCCAAATCTCAAAGGGGACCCAAGCCCCTTCTAGCCAAGATCGCCATGTTTTTAAAGCAAACGTCACAGCGAATGCCTCTTTATCCTACACCGACCAGTTTCATTGCTCCTGAGAAATTTTTTTAGAAATGTAGGCACATAGCCGCAACCCCCCCACTCTCATTGGTCTGCATTAGTATTGCCCAGACAGCCACATCGGAGGCGTCACATTGGACCACGAAGAGCCTGAGTTCGTCAGGGTGGCTCAGAATAGGCTTGCTAGTGAACAATCTTTTGAGTTTGTCGAACGCCTGCTGACACTCAGGCATCCAATTTAGCTTAGCACCTGGTCTTTTTGCTTCCGGACCCTTCCCCTTGGTTTTCAGAAGGTCGGTGAGGGGTAACATGGTTTGGGCAAACCCCTGAATGAAGTTACGATAAAAATTTGTGAATCCAATAAATGATTAGAGCTGTCTATGTGTTCTCAGGGGTTCCCAATCTAATACTGCCTGGATTTTGGCCAGGTCCATCGCCAACCCTCTTCCAGACACCCAGAATCCTAAATAATCCAGTTCGCATTTGTGGAACTCACACTTAGACAATTTAGTGTACAGCTTATGTTCATATAAGGTAGACAACACCTTCCTCACCAATTTCCCATGTGAGTTCATGTCCTTTGAATAAATAGTTATGTCATCCAGGTACACCACCACCCCTTGGTACAAGTATTCCCTCAGGACTTCATTGATTAAATTCATGAATACCCCCGGGGCTCCTTGTAATCCAAAAGGCCTACCAGATATTCAAACTGGCCTATTGGTGTATTGAAAGCTGTCTTCCATTCATCCCCCTCTTTTATTCGCACTCTAAAGTACGTGTCTCTCAAGTCTGGTTTGGTGAAGATTTTTCCTTCTGAGACGGTGCTCAGGAGGTCTTTGATAAGCAGGATGGGATAAGCGTTGGAGGTTGAAATCCCATTAATTCCCCGAAAGTCTGTGCAGAGCCTAAGACTGCCGTCCTTCTTTTTTCTGAAAAGCACAGGCGTGGCGTGCGGGGCAGTTGCCGGTTAATGAAGCCCCTTTTTAGATTCTTGTCTAGGAATTTTCTCAGCTCTGCTTTCTCAGCCCACCCCATGGAGTACAATTTTGCTTTAGGAAGTTCCTGGCCGGTGATGAGCTCAATCGCACAATCCGTGCTTCGGTGAGGGAAGAGTTCATTTGCTTCCTCCTCACTGAACACCCTTTTCAAGTCCCAGTACTCTTTAAGGATGGACCAGACCTCCTCCACCATTAGGCATATCCTTTCATTTTGGGGAGGAGGGTCGGATCCCCACACCTTGATCCACAGGTGGCATTTACATTTACTGTCCATAAAGTCTATGCTTTGGTCCCCCCACCTAATGTCCGGTTCATGCTTGGCTAACCAGCCAACTCCTAGGACCACATCGAAGGATGCGAAAGGGGCAATCACAAACAACTCTATGTCCCAATGGTCCTCTTTGCCCACAGGCACCGCCTGGGTTTGTTCTATGCATGGCTCATTATTGAGCCGTCCCTCATTATTGAGCCGTCCATCTGCTCAAATTGAATGGGATGGGGCAAGAGGGTTCGTGACAGGCCGAGAGCTTCTACCGGTTTGGGGGTAATTATTTCCCTCATACACCCAGAGTCAATTAGGGCTCTCACGTTCACGAAGCTTTGGGTTTAATAAAGTCAATGGGACAAAGAACAAAGATCCAGTTATCCTCACCCTCAGTGGTGCCGTTAGATCCATGACCTGCTGCTCGGCACCGCTCAGTGCAGGTCGTCCTCGTTTTCCACCGGTTCTTCATCCCAGAACATCTCACTCATCTTGTCCAAGATGATAGTTTCCACCTCGGTGATGGTCGGAGTGGCGGTGCTCCCTCTTGCCGATTCTTTGGCATGCGACGGAGCCTTCTTCAGCACAGCGGCGATGGGTTTCAGGGCCAGGGGGGGGGGCTTGAGGTTTCTCTGGGCAATTCGCGGCTAGGTGATCCAGATCCCCGCATTGGTAGCACTTACAGGCCGAGGGGATTTTAGCGGCTCCCCCTGCCTGCAGGGCATTCTTCACTTCAGATTTTGCCCCAAACCGAGACTCACGGCCCCCCTTTCCCTCTTGCTGCTGTTGTCGCTGTAGGGCCACCCTCTTCATGTTGGTTTCTACTTCTCCCGCCAGCTGCACCCACCCCACCAGCGTGGTGGGGCGTGCTTGCTGGAGGGCCCGGTCCAACACACTCACATTCAGGCCCCTCTGGATTTGCTCTATCTTCATTAGTTCGTTCCAACCCCGGACCTTGGCTGAGTTGGATCTAAACTCACCCGCATACTCATGCAGGGATTTTGATCCCTGCTGTATGCCCCGCAAGGCGGTCAGGGCCCAGGTCTCTTGCAGCGGGTCCTCGTATTGGGTGAGCAGGGCTTGCAGGAACACCGCGACTGTGTCCAGCTCTGGACTTCTGATCTTCCGCTGAACTCATCCGGGAATGTGTTCCCCCAATAGTGTATGTAACTATTGGCTTGGATGGAGAAATAAGAGAAGGAAAACTCTAACATCAAACCCGGGCAGATAGAGCTCGTTAATGTAACACCTACCACCTGGAGGACTCGCTGCCGGCATCCCGGCTTACTGGGCCATGGCAGATGACCCCCAGGTGAAAGGGTGGAGCCAGTACCGCGCACACTGCGCTTCACCTAAAAAATTCCTCTGCGCAGGCCTGAAGGGCATATCCACATACACAACCCACAACTCATCAAGTCCTGCAGCGATGGGCAAGGGGCGAAACGGCAGGTGGAAGGTGCCACTGGAAGCCGCAGTCCCAATCCTGCATGTAGGCGGTTCAGGGTATTGGTCGCCTGATGCTAACCCGGAGACGAAAGCATTTTTCGGCAGCACCCTGAACGACCAAGCAGCCTTATCTAGGGACTGCTTGCTCCACACGGAGAGGGGCCTAGAAAAGGTGGCCTAAACAAAGCTTGTCTCCTCCACCCCAGTTGGCTAGCCGCGGTCAACGGGCATCCTTACTTGCGGTCAAAAAATAACAACAAAGAAAAGGCATGCACCTGCCTCACAAAGTGTGCAAAGACTAAAGCTTGCGTGTTGGAACATCAGAACCATGCTTGACACAGTAGACAGTGGTCGCCCTGAACGACGCTCTGCTCTAGTTGCCCACGAACTTCTCAGGTTGAATATCGACATAGCAGCTCTCAGTGAGGTCCGTTTCCCTGAGGAAGGTAGTCTTCAAGAACACGGTGCTGGCTATACCCTCTACTGGTCGGGTAAGTCAAAGGCTGAGAGCCGCCTTTCTGGCGTTGGCTTCATGGTCAGGAACTCCATTGCCTCCAAACTCGAAAACCTGCCAACAGGTCACTCAGATCGCATCATGTCCATGCGCCTCCCACTTCAAAACAAGCAGCATGCAACACTCTTCAGTGTGTATGCCCCAACCCTTCAAGCAGATCCTGCAGAAAAGAATAAGTTCTATGCTGATCTACACAACCTCGTACGGAAGACCCCTACAGAGGACAAGGTGATCATCCTTGGCGACTTCAATGCCAGAGTAGGTAAAGACTCAGAAGCCTGGAAAGGAGTACTTGGCAAACACGGCATTGGCAACTGCAATGACAACGGGCGCTTCCTGCTAGAATTCTGCATGGAGCACCAGCTCACCATCACCAACACTATCTTCCAGCAGAAGAACAGTCTGAAGACAACCTGGATGCACCCACGGTCCAAGCACTGGCACCTTATCGACTACATTCTGGTGCGCCAGAGAGACCTTCGAGATGTCTTACACACCCGAGTAATGCGCAGTGCAGAATGTCATAGGGATCATCGTCTTGTACGCTGCAATCTCCGTCTTCACTTTAAACCCACACCCAGGAGAGGAGGTATCCCTCGGAGGAAGTTTCAGGTTGGCAGTCTCCAGTCAGCCGAAGTTAAAGCTGCCTTCCAGGCAAAACTCCAGTCAAGAATTGAGGACCCCAGTTGCCCCACATACCCTTCTCCAGAAGCACTCTGGGAACACCTAAAAACTACCGTCCTGCAGATCTCTGAAGAAGTCCTCGGGTTCGCCACAAGGAAGAACAAGGACTGGTTTGATGAGAACAATCAAGAGATCCAAGATTTACTGGCGAAAAAGAGATCTGCCTACCAAGCACATCTTGCTCAGCCCTCCTGTCCTGGGAAAAAAGCAACCTTTCGCACTGCATGTAGCAACCTCCAGCGCAAGCTTTGAGACATTCAGAACGATTGGTGGACCAAGCTTGCAGAGAGAACCCAGCTGTGTGCAGACACTGGTGATTTAAGAGGGTTCTACGAAGCCCTGAAGGCAGTATATGGTCCATCATATCAGGCTCAGAGTCCCTTGCGTAGTGCAGACGGCCAAGTGCTCCTCACAGACAAGGCATCCATACTGAACCGGTGGTCAGAGTATTTTCAGGTTCTCTTCAGTGCCAACCGCGTAGTTCAAGATTCAGCAATCCACCTCACCCCACTTCAACCAGTGAAAACAGAGTTGGATGAGATCCCCACCCTAGAAGAGACTGTTAAAGCCATCAAACAACTGAAAAGTGGCAAGGCAGCAGGAGTTGATGGAATTCCACCAGAGATCTGGAAGCATGGGGGCACGGTACTACATAGCTCACTTCACAAAGTACTTGTCACCTGCTGGGAACAAGGCAAATTACCACAGGACTTTCGCGATGCAATCATCATCACCCTATACAAGAATAAAGGGGAAAAGTCAGACTGCTCCAACTACCGGGGGATAACCCTGCTCTCCATCGCAGGCAAAATCCTTGCCAGAATACTCCTGAACAGACTGGTGCCCACCATTGCAGAAGAACTCCTCCCAGAGAGCCAGTGCGGCTTCAGAGCTAACAGGAGCACCACCGACATGGTATTTGTTCTCAGGCAGCTCCAAGAGAAATGCAGGGAACAGAACAAGGGTCTATATGTGACTTTTGTCGACCTTACCAAAGCCTTCGATACCGTTAGCAGGAAAGTCCTGTGGCAAATCTTGGAACGTTTAGGATGTCCCCCAAGGTTCCTCAGCATGATCATCCAGCTACACGAAGACCAGCGAGGCCAAGTCAGACACTGCAACGACCTCTCGGAGCCCTTCCCAATAGGCACAGGTGTAAAGCAAGGCTGCGTTCTCGCGCCAACTCTCTTTACGATCTTCTTTAGCATGATGCTTCAAAGAGCCGCAGTAGATCTAGATGATGACGATGGTGTCTACATCCGCTATTGCACCGATGGCAGCCTGTTCAATCTGAGGCGACTAAAGGCCCACTCCAATACGATGGAAAAACTCATCCGAGAGCTACTGTTTGCTGCTGCTGCTGCTCTCATCTCCCACTCGGTATCAGCTCTGCAGCATATGACGTCCTGCTTTGCAGAGGCTGCCAAGCTATTCGGCCTAGAAGTTAGTCTGAAGAAGACAGAAGTTCTCCACCAGCCTGCACCCCAGGAAGATTATCACCCTCCCTGCATCACTGTGGGTGAATCAGTTCTGAAAACAGTCCAGCAGTTCAGCTACCTGGGGTGCATCATCTCCTCAGATGCCAAGATCGATAAGGAGATTGACAACAGGCTGGCAAAGGCAAACCGTGCATTTGGCCGACTGCGCAAAAGAGTGTGGAGCAACAAGCATCTGAAAAAAGGCACAAAGATCAATGTTTACAAAGCGGTTGTGATGACAACCCTCATCTACGGCTCCGAATCGTGGGTTTTATACCGTCATCACCTGCGACTCCTCGAGCGCTTTCATCAGCGCTGCCTTCGCACCATCCTCAACATCCACTGGAGTGACTTTGTGACCAACACTGAAGTTCTCAAGCGGGCGGAGGTTACCAGTATCGAGGCACTGCTGCTGAAGACGCAGCTGCGCTGGGCAGGGCATATTTCTAGGATGGAAAACCACCGCCTTCCCAAGATTGCCCTGTATGGCGAACTCTCCACCGGCCATCGAAATAGAGGGGCACCAAAGAAGAGGTACAAGGACTCCTTGAAGAAATCCGTTGGCACCTGTCGCATCAACCATCACCAGTGGTCTGACCTAGCCTCAGATCGCAAAGCATGGAGACACACCATCCACCAGGCTGTCTCTTCCTTTGAGAACGCACGCATAGCTGGTCTTGAGGACAAAAGGAGATTGAGGAAGAATCGCACTGCTACAGCACCAATCCTAAATCAGACTTTTCCCTGCAGCCACTGTGGCCGGACCTGCCTGTCCCGCATTGGTCTTGTCAGCCACCAGCGAGCCTGCAGCGGACGTGGACTATTGCACCCTTCTTGGGTCTTCGTTCGCGAAGCCAAGCCGAGAGGGATGGAGAAATACTCCACTTCATCAGGATCTCCATCGAATGTTGCATCAAGTTCTCTCCCCCTGCCGTAGTCTCGGGGGCCTGGGAGTGCCAGAGGTTGGGCTGGTACTACTGGTGGTGCAGGAAGCTGTGGGGCCAGGATGGGCGTTGGTGGTATCACCAGTTGCGCTTGCAGCTGGGGGGGGCAGAGGTGGCCTTCCCCCTGGGATCCCTCTCGTGTCTCCTGGTCTCAAGAAGCGTTCAATCTGCCTCTGCATCTCTTGGGTCATGAACGCAGCGTTGGCTTGGATCTCATCCCTCAAGCCCCTCGCCATGGTAGCCATATCCTCTGTCATCGTCTTGAGGACGTCTGGCTCACCTAGTCCCTTGCCACTGTCATTGTTCTCAGAATCGGAGCCTCTTGGCGCCCCACCACCGTCATCCGGTCAGGGCTCCCTTTGCTCCTCGTCCTCCCCGGCTGGGTTGCCCTCTCACTCACCTCCTGAGGCTCCACCACCCCTACCTCCATGGGTATGCCTCGTTAGGATGGCTACTCATCGGACTGGGGCTTCTTCCATCAGAGTGATTGAAGTACGTGGCTCCCACTTCTGTGCGGTGATGAAAAGTTGTTGTTCGTGTAGAGGCGACACGCGCCCCTCGACTCTCCTTGGGTCCAAGACTATCTTCACGTCCAATTCTATCTTCCAGCCCTCTTTCCAGCAAATTAAAAGGTTCTCTGTTATATGGAACTCCCTCAGCCATTCTGTTCGAAAGTTGCCAGGTCAGTTGAACTTTAACGTGGATCACTTTCAAATTGTCAAGCATACAGACTCCAAGACAACAAATCAATGATTTTGAAACATAGTATTGGTTTATTGTAAATCCATTGTACTCATGGTACGACCATATTGAAAGTGATACAGTTTAACATACAATAGTTGACTTTAAAGGATGCATCAAAGAGATACTAAAAGAATGCAAGGAATTCTCGCATCTGCATGTGAAAAGCTATAATCACAGGTTCGGCTATCTTTTGTGGTTACAAACATCCAGGGTCCCAGGCTCATGCCTAGGAAACTGTCTCAGGGAGGCACTATCTTCAAAGCTGGCATTTCTACATTTGTTACAGTAGGTGAGAATTAGAGGATGTCTTACATAGCTTTGATATGCAACAGAACAGTAAGATAATAAACAGTACAGCTTTCTACTGAGAATAAAAGGTATGCTTGACAGGATGGCTGTGATTACTAAGACCCAGCATTGATTTCTCAAGAACATCTCAGACTAACCTCATCTCTTTTAGGAAGAACTTCCTGACCATTAGAGCCATTCCTCAGTGGAAAAGGCTTCCTCGGGAGGTGGTGGGCTCTCCTTCTTTGGAGGTTTTTAAACAGAGGCTAGATGGCCATCTGACAGCAATGAAAATTCTGTGAATTTAGGGGGAGGTGTTTGTGAGTTTCCTGCATTGTGCAGGGGGTTGGACTAGATGACCCTAGAGGTCCCTTCCAACTCTATGATTCTATTATTCTTTTTCTGGGAAAGTTACTACCTTGCTGGATCAGGGGAATGCTGTAGACGTAGTTTATCTGGATTTCAGAGAGACTTTTGATAAGGTTCCACATCATATTCTTGTTGACAAGTTGGTAAAATGTGGTTTTGATCCTGTTACTGTTAGGTGGATCTGTAATTGGTTGATAGATATAAGAACATAATAGAAGCCATGTTGGATCAGGCCAATGGCTCATCCAGTCCAACACTCTGTATCACACAGTGGCCTATATATATATATCCAATCCCCTCTTGAAGCTGGCTATGCTCCTGTGGCAGTGAATTCCACATGTTAATCACCCTTTGGGAGAAGAAGTACTTCCTTTTATCCGTTTTAACCTGACTGCTCAGCAATTTCATTGAATGCCCATGAGTTCTTGTATTGTGAGAAAGGGAGAAAAGGGCTTCTTTCTCTACTTTCTCCATCCCATGTATTATCTTGTAAACCTCTATCATGTCACCCCGCAGTCAACGTTTCTCCAAGCTAAAGAGCCCCAAGCTAAAGAGCCCCAACCTTTCTTCATAGGGAAAGTGTTCCAAACCTTTAATCATTCTAGTGGCCCTTTTCTGCACTTTTTCCAATGCTATAATATCCTTTTTGAGGTGCGGTGACCAGAATTGTACACAGTATTCCAAATGAGACCACACCATCAATTTATACAGGGGCATTATGATACTGATTGATTTGTTTTAAATTCCCTTCCTAATAATTCCCAGCATGGCATTGGCCTTTTTTATTGCAATCACAACATTTTCAGTCTTAACATTTTCAGTGAGTTATCTACCACAACCCCAAGATCTCTCTCTTGGTCAGTCTCTGCCATCAACTTGTATTTGTAGCTGGGATTCTTGGCCCTAATGTGCATTACTTTGCACTTGGCCACATTGAACCTCATCTGCCACGTTGACGCCCACTCAGCCTCAACAGATCCCTTTGGAGTGCCTCTCAATCCTCTCTGGTTTTCACCACCCTGAACAATTTAGTGTCATCTGCAAACTTGGGCACTTCACTGCTTACTCCCAACTCCAGATCATTAATGATCACACCCAAAGAGTGCTTGTGGAATGCCTCAAGAATTTGTCATGGGACCTGTTTTGTTTTATATCCTTATAAATGATTTGGATGAGGGAATGCTTATTAAATTTGCAGATGATACTAAATTGGGAGGGGTTGCAAATACAGTAGAAGGATGATCTTGACAGGCTGGAAAATTGGGCTAAAACCAATAAAATGAATTTTAACAGAGATAAATGTAAAGTTCTGCATTTAGGTAGGAAAAATTCAATCCATGGTTATAGGATGAGGGAGACTTGTGTTAGCAGTAGTTAGGAAAGCTAACTAATATGCGAAAAGGATCTAGGGGTCTTAGGGGATCATATGCTGAACATGAGTCAACAGTATGCTGCAGTGGCTAAAAAGCCAATGCATTTTTGGGCTGTATCAACAGAAGTATACTGTCCAGATCATACAACATGATGGTATCACTTTACTCTGCTCTGGTTAGACCTCACCGAGAGTATTATGCACCACAATTTAAGGAGATTGATAAACTGGAACATGTCCAGAGGAGGGCAACAAAAGATTGTGATTGGTCTGGAGACTAAGTCCTATGAGGAAATGTTGAAGGAGCTGGGAATGTTTAGCCTGGACATGAAACAACTGAGAGGTGATATTAACTATCTTCAAATACTTGAAGGACTGTCATTTAGAGGATGGTTTACTATGGCCCCAGAAGATTGGATAAGAACCAACAGGTTGAAATGAAATCAGAAGAGTTTTCAGCTAAACATTAAGAAGAACTTCCTGACAATTTGAGTGGTTCCTCAGTGGAACAAGCTTTCTTGGGAGGCGGTGGGCTCTCCTTCTTCGGAGGCTTTTAAAGAGGCTAGATGGCTGTCTGACAGGAATGCTGTTTCTGAGAACTTAGGCCGAGAAGGGAGGGCAGGAAGGTTTGCTTCAGTGCTTAGTTCTCATTACCCTTTCTTATGCGTCCAGGGAAATGCTTATTGTCACTTTGGGACCAGGCAGCAATTTTTCTCCAGGCCAGTTTGACCAGGGATCTTGGAGGATTTTTGCCATCTTCTCGGCATGGAGCAGGGATAACTGGGGATGTGTGTGTTGGGGGAGAGGTATATGTGAGTTTCCTGCATTATGTAGTGGGTTGGACTAGATGACCCTGGAAGTCCCTTCCATCTCTATGATTCTATGAAATCCCAGAACTGGAGAGGTGAAGGCACTTTAAATAATGGTGCTCCCACCTCTTGTGCATTGAGCACAGAGCAGGAGGTGCCCAGTGGCCCCATGTTTCACACAGGATGCCTCCCAAAGGAGTGTGGCTGTATTTGGCCCCCTGCCCCTGCAATGTTCCCACTTTCTTGGGAGACCAACAAAAGTTTTTCCCCATCAGGTGGAAGATAATGTGGAATCATATGGACTATTTAAAAGAATTAAAATCTGAAATTAAAGAATTGTCCAAAGGGACTGAAGTTGGTATAGACATTCAGCTTAGAAATGATGGCCTTTCCTATCATATAATTGCCCTGCCAGCTTAGGAGAACACACTGGAAGTGGGGAGGCTTTGACCTGCATTCATCATTCCGGAAGGTCACCGGAAAGAAGGTTGCATTGGGGAACTGGGTTGAAAGTGAAGAAAACAAACAGCCTTCGTGGCTTCTGACTGAGCCACCAGCCTCATTGCTACTGAGGTCTGAGGCAGGGGGTGTGAAGGAGGAGCACACCTGGATAAGTGAGAAAGGTGGAAGGAAGGAAGCAACAGATTATAGAAATGACAAACAAGATAATGAAGCCATGGGACACAAGGAATCTCACTCTGCTCCACCTCATTGGCTCCAGCTAAGAGGACAACAGCTGAGAGCCTGACCCCTTACGTGGCTTCCCAAGCAAAGGTGATCCCTGAAAGAGAGAGTTGGAAGTGTCCCCAAGAGAGTGTTTGGCCTATTTGGGCCACCCTGATAGCTTACACTGTGCCACAGCTATTAAAAAGGTAAAGGGAGTCCCCTGTGCAAGCACCAGTCGTTTCCAACTCTGGGGTGACGTCACATCATGACATTTTCATGACAGACTTTTTTATGGGGTGGTTTGCCTTCCCCAGTCAACTACACTTTCCCCCCAGCAAGCTGGGAACTCCTTTTACCAACCTCAGAAGGATGGAAGGCTGAGTCGACCTTGAGTCAGCTACCTGAACCCAGCTTCTGCCGGGATCAAACTCAGGTTGTGAGCAGAGCTTCGACTGCAGTACTGCAGCTTTACCACTCTGTGCCATGAGGCTATTAGCTATTAGCCTGGCCCAAAAGGGCAGGTTCGCAATTAGCATCCCCGGGTACCTGAAGAGCTGCTGGTACTTGTTTTGCTATTTTCCAACTGGACTTCCTTCCTTCCTTCCTTCCTTCCTTCCTTCCTTCCTTCCTTCCTTCCTTCCTTCCTTCCTTCCTTCCTTCCTTCCTTCCTTCCTTCCTCCCTCCCTCCCTCCCTCCCTCCCTCTCCCTTCCTCTCCCTCCCTCTCTTCCTTCCTCTCCCTCCCTCTCTGTGCACTCTTCTTCTTGCTCTTGCCTCCTCTTTCTCCCCCCTGCTTATGGTTGGCCTTCATGTCTTTATTTCCTTTTCCATAAAACCACCACTTCTATTTCTTTCTTTCTTTTTTGCTCCCTTTTCCTGCTGTCTCCGTCTCCCTGTGTATACTTGTGTTGCTCTTTCATGCGCTCTCCCTTTCTGTCTTTTCTGTTCATATATATTTAGTATTTATTTACAAGCTTGATTTTTTTTCCCCTGGATGTGAAGCCAGGCATGTACAGAAATCCTTAAGATGCTATAAAGTTGCTGAGGTATAAAATGGAAAGTGCTTACCCTGCCTGTACAGAAATATCTCACTGCATGCCAGTGGAAGGCACCGGAGCTGGTCACAGTAAATCTCACAGAGTTTAGCCTGTTTGTTTACACCGTGATGAGAAGGGGGGGGGGGAGAGATTCTGCTTCCCTGTCAGCCCCGCGCTCCTGGTGGCCCACCCTTTTGGTATTCCCTCCCTGTGTGACAAGCCGAAAGGGAAAGGCTTTTGCTCCATGGCCCACCTTGTGGGGTCTTTTGGAACAGCAACGTCAAGGTGATATTCTCACCTCACAGATTTTGGAACCCAGGCAAGTGCCATAAAAGCTATTTCTAGACATGTTTAGAATTAGGGGGATGTGGAAAGTAAATCCTCCTCATATTCTGTACTTATTGGAGGTGGGGCCTGCCAATAATATCCTGAGATTACAATTGATTTCTTGACTGCAGTTCCCCTGAAGAAAGTGGCTGCTTTGGAGGGTTGTCTCTCCAGCTCTGTACTCAATGAGATTCTTCCCTTCCCAAGTCCCGCTTTACCCAGCTCCATCCCTAAATCTCCAGAATATCCCGACCTGGAGTTGGCAACATGTGTGTGTGTGTGCCTGTTCTGGTGGCAGTTTGTCTCCTGGGGACTGGATAATCATTTCAAAAATTAATGCAGCTGGCTAAGAGGGGGGGAACAAGTGTGAACGCACCCCCCCCCCCCCCCGGTTCTGACTGAGCATTTGTTCCCAGATTTCTTGGAATTGTTGAGCAGGAAATATCAGAAGCAGCTGACAGGGAGAGACATCAGGGAGTCTCAACCAAAAGAGGGCTGGGTTGGGGGGCAAAGCAATGCCGGTGCTGAGAGGCACAGCCGCTGAACTGCAGCCCCAGGTGCCAACTGTGTCCAGGACGGGGCCAGAGAAGAACATGCCATGCTGCCTTTCCTCCCCCATTCTTTACACAGGGGGCAGACAGGCATGAAGGATATAGGGAAGGCCCAGAAAGAGGGCTTTTGCACTTCTGTGGCCACTGCTTTGTAGAAGTCCTCAAGCAGGGAAGAACGGAGGGATGGATTGGGCCCCAAAGAGGGAATGAGCCTGTCAAAGCTTCCCAGCTTTCCCAGAGCAATGTTAGGAGACTGCTCCTACCCACATCTAAGGGGAGCTCAAGATTTCATTCTCCATCACCACCCCCCTAAAAAAAAATCAGCCCGTTCATGGGCTTAGGCTCACTTGCCTACATGGATGAAGCAACAGAAAACTTCCGGCTGTGCTGTGGTTGTGGCTCAAAACTGAATAGAAACATGGAGTGTGTTGTACCTTAGAAGGATGTGCTTTTGTCCATGGTTACTACCAGGTGGAGGTTTTGCTCCATGGTCCTCCTGCCAAGCTGCAGAGGGTATAATGGGTTTATTTGCTCCTGGTCAACAACATAGTTGGACAATGGGGAGGGAATATGACTCAGTAGTAGAACATCTGCTTGGCTTGCAGCAGGTCCCAGGTTCAATCCCCATCAGCATCTCCAGTGACTTGAGACCCTGAGGCCCTGGGGAACTGCTGCCAGGTTGTGTGGTGGACAGCATGGACCCTGAATGACCAAGGACCGGCTTCAGTAGGAGGCAGTTCCAAGTGTGTGTTCAATTGTCCACCTTCCTACTGCATCCGACCCCTTTAACAAAACAAAACAAAAAACTATCTTGACAGATTGTATTCCAAGGATGGATTGTACTCATTGTGCGGATGGAAAGGGGTGGAATTCTAGAACCCCCTTCCTACATCCATTCCATTCTCTGGTGCCCACCACCCCCTCCCTACTGCTAGGATTTTTGCTAATTAAAAAGAAAGAACCGACAGCATGTAGATCACTAGAGCCTTGTAGCAGTGGAGTGATATACTGGCTGCTTCTTTTTAATCTGGCAAGACATCCACTGGCTGCAGAGGAAAACAGTGTGTAGGAGAGAACACCATGTAGAAGATCCTTGTCTAAATCTCTGTGCTGTGGTTTTTGCCACTGACAAGAAAGGCATCCTGTGGAATTGGCCTCATAGTGAATGGAACCAACTGACGTCTACTGACTTGGCCACCAAGGACTTTGAGGTTCAGGGCAGGGTTTGAATTCAGAGGATCCAGATGCACAGCAGAGAAAGAAACAGCACAGCCACCCATTGCCTGGGGCTTCCAGTCTGATCTGCCTGCTGGGTGGGGCGGGGCCCTTCTCTCAGGGACAAAAAGCATTGTGGGAGGGGTTGCCCTGGCTGGCAGCAGAGAAGGGGCCTCTGGATGCTATGAGCACTCTGGAAGGCAGAGGGAGAGGTGTCCCAGCCATGCACACAGCCTAGGCTTGCCATTTGTCCACCCCCAGTGTGCAAACCCTCGCCCTTGGCTCCGGTGCCCCACCCTCAAAAAATTGATGAGCAGAAGGGAAAAAATGGCCTCTGTTGTAATGCTCTAAGAATTTCCTCATGTCTCTACGGGGATGGCAATTAGGACAAATCCCTACAGTGTCACCCAGATGTGATGTCACTTCCTCCCCAGACACCTTCCTCAAAATCTCCCAGTTTTTGCCAGGGCAGTGCTGGGAACCCCTGATACAGCCTCCTTGGCCCACCTGATTGGCATTTCCTACCAGTTTGTGTGAAAAAGGGAGATTCAATCTTAACTCTCCCCCCCCACACACACACACACTGCTGTGGGGGGACATTTCTGAGTGGCCAAGATGGATGCTGGGAATGGATTGCTGTTGCTTGCTTCCTCCTGTCTCCCCGAAGGAACCATGCAGAGCACTATGACTGTGCCATGTTTCAGTTTGGATGGAGGAGGACGTCTTTCTGGAAATGTTCTGGGAAGTCTCAGTATAGGAACTTTGGCCAGCTGCCTGAGTGTTAATGGCAGACCTCTCCATAACTTGAGAAGGGAAAAGAACATTTTCAGCACCAGATTTCTCCTGCACCCCCCTGCAAACACCTCCCCATTTCCTTGGCTTCCCCATTAAGCAATTGGGAGGGATGCCAGGAGGTACTGGGGGTCAGGGTCGCCATGGCATTAGGAACCAGGCCCAAGACAGCTGCAGGGAAAGGGACAGTGCACTTCTCAATGCCCTGTGCGCTCTACATATTGTGGGAAAAGCTGTTGCATTCATCAATGTCAGGCACAGAGTTTGAATAAATTTGAATGCACTCAAGCGTGCTCCCTGCAGCTTTCTATAATATCACTTTCCAGTTTGAATATTTCACTTTCTTTTTTTCACATTTCTTTTTATCCACCTTTTCATCTCCTTCTACCTGCAGCCCTGGCAGAAGCAAAGCACTTCTCTGCTGTGCCCACCCAGTGCCCAGGCTTTGGCCTGCCAGGATCCTGCCCATGGGACTGCATGGAATTCAAGCAGCGGGCGAGAGACAATCTCTTTTAGGTCAACAAGAATAAAGCTCAGCCTTCCAAAAGATGCAGAAGGTGGGTTGGAGGATATGGGGTGGTGAGATCTGATTTTTCCCATAGTCACTCTCCAAACTCACTGTTCCATATATGAGGGCTGATAGCAATTCTCACCCTCTTTGTTTCAGATAAGGAATTTGTTATCTTTCTTGTTCTGTTTTTTTCTGAAGTTCCCATCATGATTTTTTTTTCATTCTAGCATATCCTTGGCAAATTTGTTTGTTCTTTCACACCCACACCCACACAAACACACCCACAGCAGGCCCACTGTTCATTTAAATCTGGCAGTCTACTCTGCTAGGGGAACCAGGCCTTTGTGACTGAAACGAAAGCCAGCCCCTCACTGCCCTGCTCTGAGAAGAAGGGGGGCTCTGGAGGGGTGACCCTCTCAGTCTCCTATAGCAAACCCCGCCCCCCCGGAAGTCTGTGGGCGCCTCAGTCTTAAACATAAAGGCAGTTATATCTCTTGAGAATGAAGCAGGAAAATGGTGTTGTCATATTTTACTCAGATGCCCCTCTAAATACAAAAAGGGGGGAAAGGAGGATCTGAGTAACTACCGACCTGTCAGCTTGATGTATATCTAGAAAAGTTTTAGAGCAACTCCATCCTTGAGCATTTAGAAAAGATGGCTGTGGTTACTAAGAGCCGGCATTATTCTCAAGAACAAGTCATGTCAGACTAACCTGATCTCTTTTTTTGAGAAAGTTACTCCTTTGCTGGATCAGGGGAATGCTGTAGACATAGTTTGTCTTGATTTCAGTAAGGCTTTTGATAAGGTTCCACATACTATCCTTGTTGACGTGTTGGTAAAATGTGCTTTGGATCCTGTTAATGTTAGGTAGATCTAGAAGTGGTCAACAGATCGCACCCAAAGAGTGCTTGTGAATGGTTCCTCATCCTCTTGGAGAGGAGTGACAACTGGAGTGCCTCAAGCATCTGTCCTGGGGCATGTTTTGTCCAACATCTTTATAAATTATTTGGATGAAGGAATAGAGGGGGTGCTTGTTAAATTTGCAGATGATACTAGCAAATAAAGGGTAGTAAATAAGGTAGAAAAGAGTCAAGATACGGGATGATCTTTACAGACTGGAACATTGGGCTAATACTGGGCTAAAATAAAATAAATGTCAATGGGGATTAATGAAAAGGTTTGCATAATTATAGGATGAGGGAGAAGAGCCCCATGGAGTAGAGTGGTAAAGCTGCAGTATTGAAGTCCAAGATCTGATCACAACCTGAGTTCCATCCCAGCGGAAGCTGGGTTCAGGTAGCCGGCTCACGGTTGACTCAGCCTTCTATCCTTCCAAGGTGGGTAAAATGAGTACCCAGCTTGCTTGGGGTAAAGTGTAAATGACTGGGGAAGGCAATGGCAAACCACCCCATTTAAAAGTCTGCCATGAAAGCATTGTGAAAGCAACATCACTCCAGAGTCAGAAACAACTGGTGCTTGCACAGGGGATTACCTTTACCTTTTTACCTATAGGATGAGGGAGACTTGTCTTGGCAGTAGTATGTGTGAAAAGGATCTAGGGATCTTAGTGCAGAATACATTGAACATGCATCAGCAGTGTGATGTGGTAGCTAAAAAGGCCAATGTGATTTTAGGCTGTATCAACAGAAGCATAGTGTACAGATCATGCAGCGTGATGGTATCCTTTTCTCTGGCCTGGTTAGACCTCACCTGGAGTATTGTGTTCACTTTGGGCACCACAATTTAAGAAGGATATGGACAAGCTGGAACATGTCCAGAGGAGGGCAACAAAGATGGTGAGGGGTCTGGAGACCAAGTCCTACAAGGAAAAGTTGAAGGAGCTGGGCCGGTTTAGCCTCAAGACGAGATGACTGAGAGGTGATATCATCACCATCTTCAAGTACTTGAAGAGCTGTCCTATAGTGGATGGTGCAGAGTTGTTTGCTGTTGCCTCAGAAATTCAGACCAGAACCAAGAGGTTGAAATTACATCAAAGAGTTTTCAGCTCAACATTAGGAAGAACTTCCTGACAGAGCAGTTTGTCAATGGAACAGGCTTCCTTGGGAGGTGGTGGGCTCTCCTTCCTTGGAGGTTTTTAAACAGAAGCTAGATGCCCATCTGACAATAATGCTGATTCTGTGAATTAGGCAGATCATGACTAGGAGGGCAGGAAGGGTTGCATCAGTGCTTAGTTCTTGTAGCTCTTTCTTACACACTCAGGGAAATGCTGTTTGCCACTTTGGGGTCAGGCAGCAATTTTCTCCAGGACAGTTTGGCCGGGGATCCTGGAGTTTCCCCCCAACCTCTAGGTGTGGAGCAGGGGAGAGGTATTTTTGAATTTCCTGCATTATGCATGGGGTTGGACTAGATGACCCTGGAGGTCCTTTCTAACTTTATGAATCTATGATTCATCTCTGTCATCTGGAGTTCTGAGAGTGATTGCAGGAGTTCTCCAGGCCCCACCTGGAGGTTGGCAATATTCTCAGTACTGCTGTACCTGGCTGGTGGTAATAGCAGGCTGCGGAAACAGCACTTCAGGTAGGCCCTGTTAAAGGAGATCCTTCTCAGGCCCAGGAGGTTGGGGAGGGGCGGAAAAGGCCTTTAGGTCACTTAACAAAAAACTGGACACAAAAGACATTCATTGGAGGGGGGGAGGAATCCTTGTTTGTACAACAAGCACCCCCCTTCCCCAGATTGACAGGCCAAAAGCAATCACTTGCTCTTGTTATGGCTGGAGGTGGCATATCCGTTATCTGATGCTCGCATTCCTGGCCCAGGAGTTTTGTCTCATGCTGTCTGCTAAGAGAAGGGCTGAGGGGGAGCCAAGAGCCTCTCCAGCTCCCACTGAGTGGTGCCTTCTCTCTCTGGCCTGTGTGTGTCTCGTGCCGACTTTCCCTCCCCCTGTTTTTGATTTATATCCCATTACTTCGCCTGTTTGTGCCTTGCAGACATGAATTTTTTCCCCTGACATCCTCCCCGCTGCAGCCACATCAAAATCTTTGATAAAATAATAGTCCTGGAGAGGTTTGTGGGGCTGCTTTTATGTTTTGTGGGATATAGACATCAATTAAAACACCTTGCAAGATCTGATCCATCGTTATTAATGGCATTAATGCTGGCACACCCCTTCCATTAAGTCCTGTGTAGGGGATGAGGCAGGGAATCCGGGGCCGACACAGTTTGCAAGCAGCCCGTTAAGCCCTCTATAACTCAGAAACAGGCGGTCAGGAACACCGATCCCAACACCTTTGACCTGGAGCAGGTGGAGGTAGAGTGGGATGGCCTCTGGAAGCTCTGAAAGGGGCATATGACTATGCTGGGCTGTGGCAACTGGTGGTGTCCAGGGGACAGAAAGTGAGGGGGTGTGGCTAAGTCCAGCATGATGACTCATAGAGGGGAAAGAGGAAGGAAGACAGCAAAAAAGGCTTGGAAAAACCAGTAAGCATGAAAACAGCTATGGAAAGAGCAGACAGCTTGGACACATGTCAAAATGTCCAAAATAGGAATAATAACAAGATTGCTGTCTTCCTGCCAGAAGGGGTCGTCCCTAGCCCCCTGCTCTATAATTATTTATTGATGTTTGTTCATTTAAAACACTTATTAGCTGCCTTTTGTCTGTACAGAAGTCAAGGTGGCTTGCAACAGAGACAAGATGCATAAAATAAAATACATTAAAAAGAAAATTTAAACTCACAATTCAGGGTGGCTAGTAAACTTAACCAAATGCAGCCCTAAACAATGATAGCCTTAAAATAATAATTTAAAAATCACCATCAGGCTGATAGTGTGATGTCACTTCTGGGGGAAACAAGGATTTTGTACTCCAAAATGTCCAAATGGGAAACTCACAGAGCCATCCTGTGTTGCTCCTGCAGCCCAGCTGTGGGACCACCAGTTGCCCCCTGTGGGGATAGTAAAGTGGCTGCCCAAAGGGAGAAAAGGCCCCCCGAACAGACCATGGGACCCCCCCCCCCCCCGGCAAGTATTCCATTCTGGCGTTGTTGCAAGGTGAGGGCAGCATGATAGACAAGCGAAGCAGGACCAATGGGAGTCGAGCTAAGCATCTGTCACTGGTGGGGCAGAGGAGGGCCACAGGAGCAACCCTCCTCCTTTGCTGTGCACATGCCATTAATAAGATCAGCTCCCCTTACAAGCCCCAGCCCCCTGTCAGTGGGGAGGGGAGCCTCTTGGGCATTCCACAGTGCACAGGGCCTCAGAGGGTAACAATGGACAAGAGCGTGGGTGTGAGGGTGCTCACTGCTAGCTGCAGAGTCCCGCAGGGCACCCATGCTGTCACGGGCACCACTGTGCCAACCCACATGCCATCCCCAATGGAGGCACAGCAGGAGGAGGGGTGAGGGATTGCCAGGGGGGCCAGAGAGATTCAGGCAGGTCCCCCAGCAGCCTCTCTGTGTGCTCCTGCCTCTCTCCCATGACTCTTGCTGTGGCAAGAAGCCCCTCCAGGTGCCTGGCAGTCACCGTGACAGATGACGCCAGCCCCTCCCCTCCATTGCTGCCTCCCTCCTGCCACTTGCGACAGCTCTCCAGCAAAGCCTCTATTTTCTCCATTGGCTGACCAGCACATGAAGCGATTTATGTACAAAAGCTCGCAATGCCCAGCCATTTCATGTTTCCTCCCCTGGGTCTGAGGCTCAAAGCATTGACCATGAGATTTCTGTAATCAAAAGTTGGTTTGCAACTTACACACACAGTTGAACAACACCTGAACAGTATACTCAAGATAGCTACAGCACATTGTCTCCAGATTTTGAGGCAATGATTCAGATCAAGAGGTGTCAGTTATCAGAAACTGTTAAATAAACAAAATATTGCAAGAGGGTGGCCATAATGTCTGAAGGCCAGCCAGGGACACCTTTGGGGGGGGGAAGGTAGGGATGCGTGCGCGCCGCCGGAAACAGGAAGTGATGTCACTTCCGGTGACATCATGCCACCACCGGAAACAGGAAGTGACATCACTTCCTGTGACATCATTTCCCCCACACCACCTGCCAGAAACAGGAAGTGACATCACTTCCTGTGACATCATTTCCCCCGCGCCACCTGCCGGAAGCAGGAAGTGACATCACTTCCTGTGACATCATTTCCCCCAAATGACATCTTTCCCCCAAATGCCACTGCCGGAAACAGGAAGTGACTTCACAGCACTTCCTGTGATGTCCCCAAAAATCCCCCAAATATCACTAATAACCGGGACATTCCCGTGTGCCCGGGACGGTCTGGCCACCCTAGTAGGAGGTGTTGAACACATTTGTTATGAAGGCTGTATTTGACATAAATGAGACCTTGTTGGGCTGGCCATGTGTGTCATAAAATGTAATGCCAGGTAGAGGAGATATAAACTTTATAAAGGACACAGACAAACACAATTAAAGATCTTCCTGGGCACCCGGGAATGTCCCGGCTTTGGCCCCCTATTCCCGCCTCCCGAGCTGGCTATACCGGGACCATTAGAGGTCCCGGTTTAGCCAGCCCTGGAGGCGGTGGGCCGCGCGCGCCGGCGGGGAAGGTGGCGAGTGAGGGAGGGACGCTCCCTCCCTCACTCGCCGCCTTCCCCGCCCGCGCGCGAGGCCCGGCAGCGGTGGCGGAGGCCGGGGAGGCGGCGGAGAGGCCGGCGCTGGTCGCTGGAGGCCCTCCAGAGACTCTGGAGGGCCTCCAGCGACCAGCGGTGACCAGCGGAGGCCGCGGAGAGGCCGGCGCTGGTCCCTGGAGGCCCTCCAGAGACCAGCGGAGGCCCTCCCCGGCCTCCGCAGCCGCCACCAGCCCCGCCAGCAGCACCAGCCGCTGGGAGGAGAGGCCGCCACCCACCCTGGATGAAGGTAAGCAGGGAGGGAGGGGGCCGAAAGCAGGGGGGGCGGCTGGCGGGAGGGGGCGGCCTTCCTTCCTTCCTTCCTTCCTTCCTTCCTTCCTTCCTTCCTTCCTTCCTTCCCTCCCTCCTCCCTTCCTTCCCTCCCTCCCTCCCTCCCTCCTTCCTCCCTCCCTCCCTCCCTCCCTCCCTCCCTCCCTCCCTCCTCCCTTCCTTCCCTCCCTCCCTCCCTCCTCCCTTCCTTCCCTCCTCCCTTCCTTCCCTCCCTCCCTCCTTCCTTCCTCCCTCCTTCCTTCCTTCCCTCCCTCCCTCCCTCCCTCCTTCCTTCCTTCCTTCCTTTCTTCCTTCCCTCCTTCCCTCCCTCCCTCCTCCCTTCCTTCCCTCCCTCCCTCCCTCCCTCCTTCCTTCCTTTCTTCCTTCCTCCCTCCTTCCCTCCCTCCCTCCTTCCTTCCTTCCTTCCTTCCCTCCCTCCCTCCTCCCTTCCTTCCTTCCCTCCCTCCTTCCTTTCTTCCTTCCTTCCCTCCTTCCCTCCCTCCTCCCTTCCTTCCCTCCCTCCCTCCTTCCTTCCTTCCTTCCTCCCTCCCTCCTTCCTTCCTTCCTTTCTTCCTTCCTTCCTTCCCTCCTTCCCTCCCTCCCTCCTCCCTTCCTTCCCTCCCTCCCTCCTTCCTCCCTCCTTCCCTCCTTCCTTCCCTCCCTCCCTCCCTCCCTCCTTCCTCCCTCCCTGTTTTGGAGGTTTGGTATATGGTTACTTTTGCATTTATTGGCATTTGCATTTATTGGCAATAGCTTGTGTAATACAGCATTTTGACTTTTTTTTTTTTTGCCATATAGATAGGGTGATCATTTTCCTATACTATTTTTGCTTTACGTATTTTTCAAGTGCTTGTGTATTTATGTACATTGTCTTCATTGACTAAGGGAGGTATCTGGTGTTTTCTGGTTGCTGACCTAGCCAGACAGGACAGGAGACCAGCAGAGAATATCTCCCCTGTTTCCCTCCCTCCCTTCCTTCCTTCCTTCCTTCCTTCCTTGGCTCTCAAATATCCGATGTTCATGTCTTGTGGCTCTCAAACATCTGACCTTTATTCTGTGTTGCTCTTTTGTTAAGCAACTCTGGCCACCCCTGGAGTAGACAATACTGACTTTGGTGGACCCAAGCACTGATTCAGTGTAAGGGAGCTTTGTGTTTGTGTCTTCTGGTGCAATTTTGTTCTCAAATCCTGTATTTACTTCATCAGTATATGGGATAAGGCACTTTCTCAACTGTGCTGCATAATGCAGCCTATTTATTTTGTCCTGTTTGCTCTGTTGGCTCTATCTGCGCCACCTTCATCACTTTCGGGGTGTGGATCCCCCAGTGGGGTGGTCTCCCGACTACCTCCGCCAGCTGTTTCTGATAGCCCTGCGCCCCCTCTTTCATTTGATATGTGTCCCGTGCGGGTGCCACCCTCCCGCCGGGAGATGCCGCAAAATGAGCCCCCTTGAGGCTTATGGCGGCAGGGCTCGGGGGAAGCGAGCTAGACTGCTGTTCTTTTGAG
Organism: Heteronotia binoei; assembly: GCF_032191835.1. Taxonomy (NCBI): domain Eukaryota; kingdom Metazoa; phylum Chordata; class Lepidosauria; order Squamata; family Gekkonidae; genus Heteronotia; species Heteronotia binoei. The sequence goes on along the minus strand of NC_083228.1, from coordinate 3,261,868 downwards.
GGGTTATAGAGTGTTTCGAGCCCGTCCCTGTGGCATTGGTCCCATCATTGTGGGGCCCAGGGGGCCGGTGCAGCGGCATGCTGAAGCAGCCTGTCGGTCACATCCGGGTTCCTGTCCTGCATCTCGACCTGTGTTATTAGTGACAGGCTGCTTCGGCGTGCCGCTGCGCCGGCCCCCTGGGTCCCACAACGATGGGACCGATGCCACAGGGACGGGCTCGAAACACTCTATAACCCCTCAAAAGAACAGCAGTCTAGCTCGCTTCCCCCGAGCCCTGCCGCCATAAGCCTCAAGGGGGCTCATTTTGCGGCATCTCCCGGCGGGAGAGTGGCACCCGCACGGGACACATATCAAATGAAAGAGGGGGCGCAGGGCTATCAGAAACAGCCGGCGGAGGGAGTCGGGAGACCACCCCACTGGGGGATCCACACCCCGAAAGTGATGAAGGTGGCGCAGATAGAGCCAACAGAGCAAACAGGACAAAATAAATAGGCTGCATTATGCAGCACAGTCTCACTGGAATCTCACTGGAATCTGACTGGCTTCTCAGCATGGAACCCGTTCTCTCTAGTCTTCTCACTTTGAAAAAAGTAAAAAAAGAGTTTCATTTAACTTTACTTCCCCCTTTCCCTCTCTATAAATAATCTTGGTGTTTCCGGCGGTGATATTTGGGGGATTTTTGGGGACATCGCAGGAAGTGCTGTGAAGTCACTTCCTGTTTCCGGCAGTGGCATTTGGGGAAATGATGTCATTTGGGGGAAATGATGTCACAGGAAGTGATGTCACTTCCCGCTTCCGGCAGGTGGCGTGGGGGAAATGATGTCATGGGAAGTGATGTCACTTCCTGTTTCCGGCAGGTGGCGTGAGGGGGGAAATGATGTCACAGGAAGTGATGTCACTTCCTGTTTCCGGTGGTGGCATGACGTCACCGGAAGTGCCGTTGCCGGAAGTGACGTCACTTCCTGTTTCCGGCACCCCTACCTTCCCCCCAAAAAAGGTGTCCCTGGCTGGCCTTCAGACATTATGGCCACCCTACCTCCTACTTAAAACATATATTATAAAGTTACATTTTAAAACTATTTAAACCAACCCTACCCTCCCAAAAAATCACACATCATAAAAACAAAATTTTAAATAATACTGATCACGTGGGAAGTGATGACATACAGGCGGAGTAAACTCAACTGAAACTGACAAGAATATGACGTGAAACCTCATCAAAAGTCTTACTGAAATCAAGTTAAACTATGTCTACAGCATTTCCCTGAACCCCAAAGGTAGTAACTTCCTCAGAAAAAGAGATCAGGTTAGACATGACTTGTTCTTGAGAAACCCATGCTGGCTCTTAGTGATCACAATAATCGTTTCTAAGTGCTAAGTGCTCAAGTGCTTCTAAGTGCTCAAGGGCATAATTTGTTCTAAAACTTTTCTAGGAATAGGCATCAAGCCAACAGGTCAATAGAACAAAGTAGGAGTCCAGTAGCACCTTTAAGACCAACAGTTTTATTCAGAATGTAAGCTTTTGTGTGCATGCACACTTCTTCAGACAATGAAATGGGGTGCCATAAGCTGTGCTACAGTTAGCTGGTGGGCAGTGGTTAAGCATGTAAAGGAGTACAATATTAAAATCCAAAGGCAAATAGTGAAATTAACAAATTGAAAGAACAAACTGAAAGTGAAATTAACAAACTGAAAGAAATTTGGTCTGGATAGCATTTACCTGCAAAAAGAAGATGTCAGAACTGGAGAATGATGGTGAGAGTGTCACAAGGCAATAAATGCAGAGTCTTTTAATTGCTCTTTTGCTCCTCATGTTTTTCACAGAAACAAAAAAATAAAAACCTCTCTAACCTGCAGACTACTACACATAAACACAAGAACTCCTCCAAGAATATTGTTAACCTGTCATAACACAGACTCAGCCTTTCAGAGGAGTCAGTTCTTTCAATTTGTTCTTTATTAAAAGGCAATGTTACTGTGACAGTATTAAAAGACAGCGTTGCTATACAGTATAATCACCACGTAACTAGACTTTAGTTTTTAGTTTTTCTATTGTTAGCTATAGGAGGGAGTTGGTGGGAGCATCGGCCTTAGAATGTTACCTCAAGGAATGTTGTTATCTGGTATCCAAGGCAATGGACAGGACTGGCCCAGGCAGACTAACCTTGAACTGAACAAAGAGGTATTGTAAAGGCCTGGGAATCTTTTTAAATATTTGAAAAGTGCAAACTTTGGGCCTGCAACTTAGAACTGTTATATCTGTACATAAATATGTATTCAGTTTCGATTAAGGCAGTTCTGGCAAGGATCACCTTGCTGAGTGTCTGCTGCAGATCTTTCAAATAAAGGTTTTTTTGCATTCATCAGAGAAGCCTCTTTGACTGAATCTGGGCAAAACTTCCCAGTGACTTGGCAAACCTCACACCCTGTCTCTCTGCTCATGCCATGCAGTGGGGGTATCAAGATCAGCCAGATGTCAAACAAACTTCTCTGATGGAACCAAAGATAAAGTTTTATAGTACTGAAAGACCAGTGCTAATCTGTACATGACCAGCATTGCCAGGAATGAATAGCAATGGTTATAATGGGGCAGATATAGAGCAGTTGCGTGGGTAAATCCTGCTGCCCATTCTTGTCACCTCCAAGGCATTCAAATATATTCCCACCACTCTCATCAGTTCAGTCGAAGGTTGCTATAGTTTGGATTTCCTTGGGAGGGCCAGATGCCGGTTGCCATAGTAAGCATGGGATATACCGGAAGAACAGCCAAAAGTGAAAGTACAGAAGTTCCTGATTCCCTCCTCAACAGACAATAATAATAATCTTTAATTTGTATCCCGCCCTCCCCGCTGAAGCAGGCTCAGGGCAGCTCACATGGAATAATATAATATGCTACATTACAACAGTTAAAACAAGGTGATTACAAAACATATCACAAATCATATATATATATATTATCCTACATTAAAATCATCTAATTAAAACCATCAGTTAATTTGGTGCTAAAATCTCAGTGTTATCCATCTTACAGTTTTTCCGTGGTGACGGTATTTCTTCTACAGTAACTTCCATATTAGACAAAAGCCAGCTGGAAGAGGGTGGTCTTGCAGGCCCTGCAGAACTTAGTAAGGCTCCGCCAGGCCCACACCTCCTCTGATAGTTGGTTCCACCAGTGGGGAGCTATAATTGAGAAGGCCCTTTCCCTGGTGACTTTCAGTTTGGCCTCACTTGGCCCGGAGACTACCAAAAGATTTTGAGAACCAGATCGCAGTACCCTCTGGGGAACGTATGGGGAGAGACGGTTTCTAAGGTAGGCAGTTCCTCGGCCATATAGGGCCAGCACCTTGTAACAAATCCGGTACACTATTGGCAGCCAGTGCAGTTCCCGCAGCCTTGGCTGTATGTGCTCCCATCTAGGGAGCCCCAACAGCAGGCTGGCTGCTGCGTTCAGCACTAGCTGCAGTTTCTGGGTTCAGCACAGGGGCAACCCCATGTATAAAGCATTACAGTAGTCCAACCTCGAGGTGACTGTCACATGGATCACTGTTGCCAGGTCATCGCGCTCCAGGAAGGGGGCCAACTGCCTCGCCCGCCTAAGATGAAAAAAGGCAGACTTAGCAGTGTCTGCTTCTTCTGGGCCTCCATTGACAAGGCAGGCTCTTGCCTTGCACGCCGTTTTTAATGGCGCACTGTTAGAGCCTGGTAGGGGGATTTCCCTTCCCAGACTGCCACGGCTCAGGCAAAGGACCTCTGTCTTCGCTGGATTCAACTTCCACCTACTCAGCTGCTGTGCCTTGTTAGTGCAGATGTTATGTGGGATGTCCTCAAAGTGCAACAGTGCAAAGCAAGGTCCCAGTTCTTTCTTCCTTTCCAGCGTAGATTTTTCTAGCCTGTCGACCCCCCTGCACAGCTCAGTAGACCCAGGGGGGGATAAGACCCCCCTCGCACCTCCTCTCTGAAGGCTCCGCTAGCGGCAACAACAGTGGGTCCAGCCAACAACAGTAGGTCGGATTGGCGCCTAGACAGCTGTTCATAACCTTCCCAGCCTGAGTCGCAGCCGCAGCCAGCCACCACCACCGGAGAAGCGCTGATCGATTTGCAGCAGATAGAGGTGCTGCTTCCATGGCTGTCCAGGAGCTCTCTGCCGCTTCCCAACGCCTCGTCTGGCAGTCCTGCTGCCACCGATGTCTCCTCTCCGCTGCCCCACAGCCAACCACGTTCTTCAGCAACCAACTGCCGCCGGTTCCCCAGTACTCTGCTCACCACTTGGCCCCGCCTATACTCCAGATCACGGTTGCTGTGGCCCTTCGCATCGGCACCAGGCCCAGCTCGCCAGGATGGTAAGCAGTGCTTCTTTTGTCTCTTTGGGGCATTGGAAGCCCACCAAGTTCTTAAATTTCGCACCGCATCTTCCCCTAGCAACAAATTATCCAGTCCACCTTTTTAAAGCTGCAAACGCAGGGTGTGTGCTAAGCATAGGCAATTTTCGTTTACAGGAGCCCTAGCACCGGAGCCCTCCTGAAAATCTACCCCCCTCCACCTTCCCTGAGAATGGTTTGTGAAATGCTCTGATAAGTTTGGGGGATGTTGCATGTTAAGTTCTACCGAGGAGAGCCAGTTTGGTGTAGTGGTTAAGTGCGTGGACTCTTATCTGGGAGAACCGGGTTTGATTCCCCATTCCTCCACTTGCACCTGCTAGCATGGCCTTGGGTCAGCCATAGCTCTGGCAGAGGTTGTCCTTGAAAGGGCAGCTGCTGTGAGAGCCCTCTCCAGCCCCACCCACCTCACAGGGTGTTTGTTGTGGGGGAGGAAGGTAAAGGAGATTATGAGCCGCTCTGAGTGGAGGGCAGGATATAAATCCAATATCTTCTTCTTCTACCCCATTCATTGTGACCTGCTGAAAAATGTGTCCATTTAACCTAGTAGTACAGTATCCCCCCCTTTTATCTTGGAGTCTAGGATTTGTCCCACTTCATGGCCACCAATCATCAAGGGTGGAGGCGTCAGGGGTTGGAGGTGCCACACATCGACTCCAGGATCTCACTTCAGCAAACTGAAATGACAGGTTGGGTGAATCAATTTAAGATTCTTAGGCAAATCCACTTCCACAGTGACATCATTTATCAGGTGCAACACTTTAAATGGCCCCAAATATTTCCATCCCAACTTTTTTGTGGGCTGCCCCCCCCTCAAGTTCTTGGTAGATATACACACTGAGTTCCCCACTTTGAGGGTTGAGGGGGGGCTCTTTTTATCAGCTTGGATTTTGTAGTCCTCTTTTTCTTTCTCTAGTGTGGCTTTGATGGTGTCCTATTGAGCTGACAATTGTGACCACCACTCCTGAAAATCTCTGGCTCTTGGGGGAGTCCCTCCTGAAAGCCCCAGAAAGGGTTTGCCTTTGTATCCTTTCACTATCTGAAAGGGGGATGCTCCTGTGGAATTGTGAAGGCCATTGTTATAACAATACTCTGCAAAGGGGAGCAGATCCACACAATTATCCTGCTGGAATTTGACATAACAATGCAAAAATTGTTCCAACAATTGATTGATGCATTCTGATTGGCCATCAGTTTTGGGGTGATAGGAAGAACTGAGCCCCTGTTCTGTCCCAGTTAAATATAAGAACTCTTTCCCAAATCTGACCACAAACCAAGACCCTCTGTCGGATATTACTTTGTCATGAAATGAATGCAAACATACTACATGTTGCATGAAAATCTTGGCTAACTTTTTGACCATGGGTATTCAAGTGCATGGCACAAAATGAGCTTGTTTAGAGAAAGTGTTCACTATTACTAGAATGGTTTTCCCCTTGCTGGGAGGCAAGTCTGTAATAAAATCCATGGAAATGACCATCCACATATGGGATGCTGTCTAAATTGGGTGTAATAGCCCAGGGGGGGCTCCCCCCCTTCTTTCCCATAATACATACAGGGCACAAGGTTACATACTGTGATATGTCTATTCAGGTACTAGTCCACCAAAATTGCCTTCACACCAGATGTAGCATTTTGACATATCCAAAATGTCCAGCCAGCAGGTTGTCATGACAATGCATAAGATTTCTCCCCGTAGCCCCTCTGGCAAGTATCATTTATTCCCTTTGTATAGATAACCATTTTCCCCTTTCCCAAGTTCTTTTTCGAATTTAACCTCCCCCTCTTTTTGTAACACCTCTTGGATCCGATGTAGCCAAGGGGATGGGTGGGGTCTTTCGGCTGTGCCTTAGTCTGGCTGTGCATCATAATTGCCCCCCCAGCTGGCCAGGTGTGAAGAGTGAGTCAATGTTTTCTTCCCCCTTGCTGGCATGTTGTGGCAAGCAGGATAGGGCCTCTGCAAGAAAGTCTGATCTCCCTGGGAGGTGCTTGAGTGTGAAATAAAACTTTGAGGAAAAACTCCGCCCACTGGATTTGCTTGATCCTAAGTTTTTGAGGGGTCCTTAGCACCTCCAGGTTCTTGTGATCTGTTCATATTTCGAATGGGACCCTAGCCCTCTCCAGCTACTGTCTCCAGGGCAACTTAACAGCAGCTGCCTTTTTGTCCCACACCAACCAGTTTCACTCAGTCTCTGAACATTTCCAGGAGACCTGTGCACAGGGGTACAACTTATTGTCTGGCCCCTCTTGCAGTATGACTCCTCCCATTACCATGTCACCTGCATCAACTTGTACAACACATTTTCCATTCTCGTCCAGGTGCTGCAGCACCAGTTCTGAGGTGAAAAGCTCTTTTAATTTTTTGAAAGCCACCTGACATTCCTTAGTTCAATTGAGTTTAGTTCCTGGCTTGGTGCTATTGTGCCCCTTCCCCTTCATATTCAATACATCTTTTGGGGGAAGGGCAACCTGGGCAAAGTTTCTGGGAGAACCGGGTTTGATTCCCCACTCCTCCACTTGCACCTGCTAGCATGGCCTTGGGTCAGCCATAGCTCTGGCAGAAGTTGTCCTTGAAAGGGCAGCTTCTGTGAGAGCCCTTTACAGCCCCACCCACCTCACAGGGTGTCTGTTGTGGGGGAGGAAGGTAAAGGAGATTGTAAGCCGCTCTGAGACTCTTTGGAGTGGAGGGCGGGATATAAATCCAATATCTTCTTCTTCTTCTTCTTCTAATGGAACCCTCGCCCCCTCTAACCATGATCTCCAGGTTTTTAAAGCGAAAGTAATTGTGAAAGCTTCTTTGTCCCAAACTGACCAATTTCTCTGTTCGTGAGTGAATTTTTTTGATATGTAGGCACAAAGCTTTAACGCCCCTTCTTCGACTGGTTGCATCAGAATTGCCCCTACGGCGATGTCACTAGCGTCACATTGCACCATGAAGGGTTTTAGTTAATTCGGGTGAATTAGAATTGGTTCACTCATAAATAGTCTTTTCAGTTTATTGAACGCCTCTTGGCATTTAGCCGTCCATTCTAGTTTAGCTCCGGGTCATTTAGCTTCCGGACCCTTCTCTTTTGTTTTCAGGAGATCTGTTAAGGGTAGCATTGTGTGCGCGAACCCTTGTATAAAATTACTATAAAAATTTTCAAATCCAAGGAAGGATTGGAGCTGTCTACATGTCCTCGGGGGTTTCCAATCTAATACTGCTTGGATCTTAGCTGGATCCATGGCTAGCCCTTTCCCACACACTCGATATCCTAAATAGTCCAGTTCTGTCTTGTGAAATTCACATTTGGATAGTTTAGCATAGAGTTGATTCTTATAGAGAATTTTCAACACCTCCCGGACTAATTTCACATGGGATTGCAAGTCTTTAGAATAGATAATTATATCATCCAGGTAAACCACAAGTACTAGCGTAGGACTTCATTTATAAAGTTCATGAAAACCCCCGGGACTCCTTGTAATCCAAAAGGCATGACCAGATATTCAAATTGTCCCTTTGGCATATTAAACACGGTCTTCCATTCATCTCCCTCTTTTATGCGCACCCAGAAGTAAGCATCCCTTAAGTTTAATTTGTTGAAAATCTTACCCTCGGACACCGTACTGAGAAGGTCCTTTATCAGAGGAATGGGGTATGCATTAGAAGTGGAAATCCCATTAATCCCCCTAAAATCTGTGCAAAGCCGAAGCCCCCCCATCTTTCTTTTTCCAGAAAAGCACCGGGGTGGCATGGGGTCTTATAAAACCTCTCTTTAAATTTTTGACCAAGAACTTTCGTAACTCGGCTTTTTCAGCCCACCCCATTGAGTATAGTTTGGCTTTCGGGAGCTCCTGTCCTGGGATCAGTTCAATGGCACAATCACTATTCCTGTGGAGGGGGGGAGAGTTCATTTGCTTCCTCTTCATTGAACACTCGTTTTAAGTCTCTGTACTCCTTAGGGATCGACTACTTCCTCAATGGTTAAGCACAGCTTCTCATTCCTAGGGGGTGGCTCTGGGCCCCAATCCCCATCCCAATGATGGTGCTCACACCTTTTATTGGTAAAGTCTAGGGTTTGTTCCCCCCACTTTATATTGGGTTCGTGTTTTGCACGCAACCCTACCCCTAGCACAATGTCAAAAGAGGAAGATGAGGCTATTGCAAATATTTCCGTATCCCAATGGTTTTCTATTCCCACTGGTACTTTTTGGGTTTGCTCGGTGCAAGGCTGCCCTCTCATTATAGTTCCATCCATTTGTTCAAACTATATCGGGTGAGGTAATGGGCTCTTATGGAGTCCCAAGGCTTCCACCAGTTTGGGCGTAATTATGTCCCTAGTACACCCAAAGTTGAGCAGCGCTTGAGCATGAATAAATCTCTTTAGTTTGGGGTTTAACAGAGTCAAAGGGACGAAAAATAAAGTTCCGGTTATTCTCACCCTTAGTGGTGCCGTTAGTTCCGCGACCTGCTGCTTGGCACCTCTCAGTGCAGGTCGTCCCCATTTCCTGCCGGCTCATCATCCCAGGATGTTTCACTCAGCTCGTCAATGATGATGGTTTCTTCTCCCAGAAAAGCTGCAGCAGCAATGCTCCCTTTCACTGACTCCTTTGGTGAACTCTTGGTCTTCTTTGCCTTGGGTGCTCCGGGTTTTGGAGTAAGGGGGGCCTCGAGGTCGCTCTGGGCAAGTGGCAGCCAAGTGGTTTAGGTCTCCACACTGAAAACAGTGTCGGGGAGTGGTTGACTTAGTTGCTCCCCCAGCTGTACTGGCCTTTTTCCCATCTGGTTTTGCCCTTGGCCGAGACTCATGTCCCCCCTTACCCCCTTGCTGCTGTTGCCATTGTAGGGCTACTCATTTTATATTGGTTTCGACTTCGCCTGCTAGTTGCACCCACCCTACCAGCATGGTGGGGTGTGCTTGCTGCAGAGCCCGATCCAGTACGCTCCCATTCAAGTCCCTCTGGAACTGCTCCATCTTCATTTGCTCGTTCCATTCACGGATTCTGGCCGTGTTACCTCGGAACTCGGTGGCATACTCACGCACGGACTTGGACCCTTGCTGTAGGTCTCGCAGGGTGGTGAGGGCCCTAGTTTCTTGTAGGGGGTCCTCATACTGGGTTAACAGTGCCCGAAGGAATGCGGCCACTATGTCCAGCTCGGCACTTCTGGTCTCATATAGGCTTACGTACCATCGTTTTGCAGCCCCTTTCAGCTTTGACCCCAGGTAGTCCACTCTGCTGAATTCGTCAAGGAAGGTGTTTCCCCAGTAATGCTTGAAGCTGTTTGCTTGAATTGAGAAGTATTCCACCTCTTCTGGATCTCCGTCGAAGGTGGCATCTAGCTCTCTTCCTCTCCCATAATCAGACGGAATGAGGGCCAGTGGAGGAGGCGGCAATGGCAGTTGTCTCACCGGAGATGGTATTTGCCCTCCTCTTGGGTCTGGCGGCTGCAGCACTCTCTCGAGTTGCCTCCTCATCTCTTGAGCCATGAAAGTAGCATTGGCTTGCATCTCATCTCTCAGGCATTTGGCCATTTCAGCCATCTCGTCTCTTACCATCTGAACGAGCCCCCTGTCATCAGGATCGGGTTCTTCTTCCTCCTCATCTGGGCATGGCTGATCTCTGTCTCCCCTGTCCTCATCCTCCTCATCTGGTCTCGGTTGCTCTCGGTCATCTCGACCACCTCCTCCACTTGCTCTCGAACCGTCCTGGTTGCTCTCTTCTTCCGCTCTTGCCCATAGGGAGGGTAGTGCCAGGATCGCTTCTTTCTGAGCTGGTGCCTTGTCCATCAGGGTGGTAGATGTTTGGGGGATGAACAGTTGTTGGATATGCAAGGGGGACCCTCTTCCCATGACTCTTCAAGTGTCGAGGATATGCCAAGGGGGTGTTTGCACCCTGGCACCATCTCCTGTAGGCTCGCCTCACAGCCTGTCCAGAGTTATAGGGAGTCTTCCGTTGTCTGGAGTTCTTTCCGCCATATGGTTAGAAAGTTGCCAGTTCGGTTACACTCCTGAGTAAGATTACTTCCAAAATGTCAAGCATTGATATTTCGCAATAATCAAGCTTTTGTTATTTAATCAAAGACTTGTTTTATTGAAAACTCTATAACTTGCTCCAAGGATGGATTTCTTGGAAGTAATCATAGACATAGTATCGAATAGTACCATATAGCCAAACTTCAAAAGGCAGGGTTACAGATAACTTCAAAAGAATAACATAAAGATGCAAATTGAGTTGAAGGTTCAAAGGCTACTTTCTAGTGTCTCTTTTATGACTAAGGAATGTTAACATCTCAATTTCTCACACATTCTGTGCTAGCTGAAAGACATGGCTCTGTGAATCTGGGGGAGAGGCATTCTACACCGTTAATACAAGGTTACACTAAACATCCTGGATCCAGATGGATTTATTATGCATCCACAGTGGGGAAGGGAGAAAAAGGAGGGAAGAGAAGAAACGTATGGATAAAACCAACACTTAGAAATAGCATGCTTGACATTTGGTAGCAGGAACTCCTTTGCATATTAGGCTATACCCCCCTGATGCAGCAAATCCTTCAAGAGTTTACAGGGCTCTTCTTACAGGGCCTACTATAAGTTCTTGGAGGATTGGCTACATCGGGGGGGTAGTATGCAAAGGAGTTCCTGCTACAAAAAAAGCCCAGCATACATACCTGCATATGTACATAATATGTGTTTTTCCTCCCAATGTAAACCGACGTTGCATTTCTTGCAGAGAAAGTGGGATGTTTACTTACATTCTAAGGACTGACTCCTTCATCCTTTTCTGAGCTGTTCAGACATTTGTGCATTGTATATGAAGTCATAGCAGCTGGGCTTGGAGGGAGGTGGTTGCAAGGCACAGCAAGGCAACAAGGCAACAAGCCTACAGTTCATTAAATGTGAGATACAGTTTGGTTGTAATATATGGTCGCCCACAATGTTGTGAGATGTACTTGGGAATAGGAACTGATTTCTTAAAATACCCTAAGTACTCTCCTTTCCACATGCCACAGGAGTATGAAACCTCATTTTATAAATGCTGAGACTTCAGCAATGTAAATGAAATAAAACCTGGGATTCTGAATATAAAATAATACAGGAAACAATATTTGGTATCAGAAATGAAGGACATCCTCTCCCCCAGCACATGCCTATGCACAAAATTACATGTGTGTGTTGTGTGTGTAATATTTGTGTTCTCAGACAGTAATGAAGGGCTTGAACCTGGGAGATCTGGGTCCAGTTCCCAGTTTGATGGGGATTTGTTCATGTCATTGTCTATTAGTCTTGATGGCATCTGGAAAATTTCAGGGGGTATTGTAAGTATAAAAAAAGAAAAAAGAAGAATATTTTCTGTCCTGACCATTTGAAATAATATAGGTCAGAAATAAATCACGCATTTTCTCTAACATACATTTATTGAAAAGCTGTATTTTTTCAGTTGCAAAGAATCCTGAAAGATCAATAAAGGAAACTGTTCACTCGCAGGGTGCTTCAAAGTGAAACCTCTTTTTCAGTTGTCCAGTGCCATTTGCTAAGATGTCCCCCACTTATAACATGGTGCCCACTATATTACTGATAGCCGCACAAAGTAAAAGGTGTTCATGACCCAATCTGTTCTACTTCGCGCAGTCATTTGCAGAATCATTTTGGTTCCGAGGGACATTAGTACAGCAGTCTGATGTGGGGGGGGGGGGGAGAGAATGTGGGGCGAGGAATTAGTGTCCCACTTATGCACTCTGGTTTTTAAGTACCAGTTTTTTTGTTGCCTGGGGGAGTTCGAAAGGAGCATGTGTCTCTCCGGCGTATGGCAGCCCTGACTGGGTAACGGTGCAGAACGTAAAGTGTTGTCTATTAGGTAGGGAGACTGGTTAATACAAAGAGTTGTTGGTAATAACAATGTCCTTTCAGCGCTGACAGAGACAAAGCACCTGCGTGTGGTGTCTACCCCTGCGTGCAGCAACTGATGGTCGGAGGAAAGCATTGGAGAGCATTTGAATTTCACATCCAGGGAGAGCTGGCCTATCATTAAAAAACCCTAATTTCAGTGTCAGGTGGAGTTCCAGGTAATCGATCATGGTGTCAGCAGACACCAGCTCTTCCCTGCTGCCTCACCTCCAAGTCAGCCTTGGGGTTTCCAATTAAACTTATGGCACAGATCTGGAGGGAAGGGAAAGGGAAGGAAGTGGAGGAGGGGTAGCACCGAGGGGGCACCAGGCTGGGTGGATGAGTGGGGCAGAGGGGCAAGTGAGTAACCAGCCTGGGAAGAGCTGCAGATAACAAGATGGAAGCCCACAGGCCCAAGGAAGAAAAGGCATCCTGCAGAGCCATGGGGGCGAGGGAGGGAGGGGTGCTTTTGCTCAAACAGTAATACAGGGAGGTCATTTTGGGCTGTCATTTGATTGGAGGGGGGGGTCTCTAGGAGTCAAGTAAGGTTGCCAACTTCCAGGTGAGGCCTAGAGAACTCCTGGAATAACAACTGATCTCTGGAGAACAGACGATCAGTTCCCCTGGATAAAAAATGGCTGCTTTGGAGGATGGAGCCAGTGGTATTATACCCCATTGTGATCCCTCCCTCCTCCCTTCCCCATACCCCACCCTTCTACCAAAATTTTCCAGTCTGGAGTTGGCAACCCTGCCTGCAAGCATAGGATAACTGTTCAACCCACCTGTCTTGTTCCATCCTGCTGACTCGACAGATGGTGCAACCTGACTCTGTGCAGATCTACTTAGAAGTAAGTCCCGCTTTCCTCATTAGGTAGGTCTTGCTAGCTCCGGTGCCCCCAAATGGCATCATTGGATCCAAACGCTGCCAATCAGCAGACTTCCAGGTCTCCGCTGGGCCTTGTTTCACCAGCATGACATGCCGCTCTCCATCAGAAGCATTGCAGGGCAGGTGGGGCTGAGGAGGAGGAGGGCACAGGGCACACAGGCGCCACAGGCAGGGCACTTGAAATTGTTTCTGCCTCCAGGCCAGAGACAACGGGATGGTGGTCGGCAGCTTAGCCGAGTCGAGCAGCACCAATTTGGGGTGCAGAAGGTCCCAGGCCTTTGAACCTTGAGCTTGGAGGTACCCTCTCAATTGAGAGGGCAGGGAGGGAGATGGTCACGCACGAAAGAAGAATCTGCCAGAACCTGAGATGCTGTGGGCTTCCTGGCAAACACATGCAACAGGCAAACAAGCTGTCCTGCTCAGCTGCACGATCTCCTAGGAGCCAGACCTTCAGTCTGTCTGTCTGTTTATCTATTTAGATTTTTCAGCTGCTCTCCCAGCAAAGCCGGGCACAGAGCAGTGTACAACACAGAAATAAAACATACTGAAACATACTTAAAAATAGATTTAAAGAACAGTAATAAAAAAGTGTGACAGAAGATGGGGCAAAATCACTAACAACGCTATCTTACGGGGGCGTGGGCAGGAAGTGCCAGGATGTAACCATCACTGTCCTCAACCACCTTGCAAGCCCTGCAGAACTGAAGTGGACCCTGCAGAGCACAGATGTTGTAAGGCAGAGAGTTCCACCAGGCTGGAGCCTGGCTTTGGTCAAGGACCACCAGATATCTCTCAGCAGACCTGTAGCCAGAGGTGGGGCACTAAGGGCTGTGCCCCCTATTGAACTGGAGGTGCTCCCTTTTGAAGAGCCTTGCTGCCTCCTGGCTTTTCAAGGGCTGCCAGGGCATGCTCCAAGTGCCACTTTCAGCTTCAGCAGCATTCCTGCCATAGGATGGCGAAGGCAGCCTCTTCGCTGCTCAAGAAGGCAGAGTCCGAAAGAAGTGGCTGCCTGTTCCCACCCCCACCCCCGCAGTGCTGCTAGTCTTCCAACCTCCCCGTTCCTCCTCCTGCCCAGCCTGCTGTTTGGTGTTGGGGGGGGGGGGGAAGCAAAGGCATCAGGGAGGGGGTCATGCCCAGGAACAGCCTTGGCATGATGCCAGAAATGCCTGCAGGCTCCTTCCCTCGAGAGGCTGGGAAACAATGCTTGCCCTAGTAGACAGAGGCAAGACAGGGAAATGAGAAAGCTGAAGAGCTTCTCACGTTCACTACATCGCTTGGGCTCGACTTACAACCGGGTGCAGGCTGCTATTTAAGTCCTTACCAGGCAGGGACTTTGCCACAGCAAGACGGTGCGGCTAAAGGCTCAGAGCCCACAAACTCCCTGCGTGTTTCCATGGAATTAAGTTCTGCTGGATCCAGGGAGATTCCCATAAGGTACTCCTCTCCCTCCTGTTACTGGGATGATGGCAAAGTCTTCACTGTTACTTTAATCTCTGCTGGGTTCAAGTCCTGTGGAACCTCAGAGACCAGCAAGAGCTTCAGAGGACGAGCTTCCGAGAGCTTCCATCCCAAAATGATTCTCCATCTCTACAACATTCTATGATACCTTAAGGGGCCTCATGGCACAGAGTAGTAAGCTGTAAGACTGCAGTTCAAGCTCTGCTCATGACTGGAGTTCGATCCCGGCAGAAGCTGGGTTCAGGTAGTGGACTCAAGGTTGACTCAGCCTTCCATCCTTCCAAGGTCATTAAAATGAGTACCCAGCTTGCTGGGGGGGGAAGTGTAGATGACTGGGGGAGGCAATGGCAAACCACCCCATAAAAGTCTGCCAAGAAAACGTTGTGATGTGACGTCACCCTATGGTTTGGTAATGACTCAATGCTTGCACAGGGGACTACCTTTATCTTTTTATGATGCTTTAGCACAGCACTAGGACCCTATGTTGAAAACTTGAGGGGTTTCCAGCTGCCGTTGATCCCGTTGCTTCCTACACAGGGGGAGGAGCAATCACAGGATACAACAGAATCCTCAGGCTCTGCCCACCTCTCCTGGGGAGGCAATCCTTGGAGGTCTATACCCTGGGCTTCTTCTACAGCGTAGTGGAATAGGTTTGCCCAACCAGACAAGTCACGTGGCTTTCCCGCAGTGATCGCTGCCCTTCTCTGCAAAGATGAGGGGAGTTTTGCCTCAGTGCTGGGGGGTTTTCCAGCCACTCCAGTGAACCCAGTTTTCCATTCTTCTCTAAACCCATTTCCCCTTTCAAGTATAGGATACGGGGAGCAGTGAAGCACAACATGCTACAACTATATAGACTGTGAATTGCTCTGCTGATGAGTTAATTCAAACCAGGTAAGATAGATGGAGTCTCCTTATTATGGGCAAATAATTGCTTTCACCTTGGCTAATGAGATCTGATGCCTGACTCCACTGGTGCCGCTTCCTCCGGTTGCTGCAACCCAGCGCTGAGCCCAGCACCCTTCACAGATCAAGTCCCCTTCACCCGTCCTCCCCTTCCTCGGGAGGGTTGCAGGAGCTGGATGCCAACAGGGCACATGGGATGTTCCCTCCATCACACTCGAGACACATCTTGCATTTGCTTCACTATAGGGATGCACTGGTGCTGTAAACAACTCGGGTCACGGCATTCATCGATTAACCCAGGCTCAGTCCAAGTATGTGCCACAACTGACCTCCTTCCTTCAATGCAAATCCTACAACTGCTGAGCCAACCGACATTCATTTGAAGGTTTCTGGCCTTTTCTCTTGAACTCCCAACAATTCAGGGGGGGGGGGGGGAGTAGAGGACCCAACTGGCTTTTGTCGGAAACATGCACACAGTCTCTGCAACTCAGCATTCCTGTGTAGGGCGAACTGTGCGGCAGCAGTTGAGCATGAAAGGATCTCTTGTGGCCAATGATTTTCTCACTGGGAAATGGGAGATCTCCCCAGAAGCCCCAAAACCATCATGGACATGGAGTCCTTGGGAGCATCTCAGCTTAGCTACAGGAAAGCCACCAGGTGGCCAAGCAGGACCACCCTCTCACTATCCTGGTGAAAAGGCCTTCAAGAAAGTCAGGGGTTGTTTTCTCTTCATAGCCCCTCCCACAGCCATATCCAGGAAGCAGCAGGCAGCCAATGGGATTCACTTTCGCAAGAACTCTGCAGAAGACCATTCTGCATCCCTCCTCCCGGGAGTGGGAGTTGCTTCCAAGAGGTCACTCGGGGGCATTGGGGTTATCTAGGTAAAATGTTACTAAGCAAGATCCAGGCTGAATCACTTCTCTTCTTTAATATCAGAGATGCTCAGAATCCAAAAAGAATTATTACAAGCATTCCGAAAACGAAAGAACCTTCTAAACTGATAGTTATTAGAGTGCTTGGCAATCTGGTTTCACTTTCCTGCTCAGTGGGAAGGAGTAAACGACTCAGCAGAGAAGTGAATGAAGAGGGCGTGGTCCTTTTGAGACAGTTATTCCTGTTGCCATTCCAAAGAAGAAGAAGACTGCAGATTTATACCCCGCCCTTCTCTCTGAATCAGAGACTCAGAGCAGCTTACAATCTTCTTTATCTTCTCCCCACACAACAGACACCCTGTGAGGTAGGTGGGGCTGAGAGAGCTCTCCCAGAAGCTGCCCTTTCAAGGACAACCTCTGCCAGAGCTATGGCTGACCCAAGGCCATCCCAGCAGCTGCAAGTGGAGGAGTGGGGAATAAATCCCAGTTCTCCCAGATAACAGTCCACACACTTAACCATTACACCAAACTGCTGCATCAAATTGGGGACAATTCTGCCAGGCCCAGCTGTTTCCACCCATCCTGTTAACTGCCTCAGGCTTTGGGAGAGCCTGGATCCTCCTGTCCGACTGACCTGTTCATGAACTAGTTCTGCTGTTCTCTTTTGGGCAGCCTGGGCAAACTTTGCTTATGCCTGCTGGAAGGCAGCCCAGAAGTGCATTGGGATCATGAGTGCATCAAGAGCATGAGCTGAACATTGAACATGTCGGTTGTATGAATGCTGTTTGTGGATGCACAGAAAAGCTTTCTCTTTTGTGGTCTCTCCTTCTGCCACTCTCAAGGGCAACAAAAAGTGACATTAAAAATCACACACTTCCTAGTTTGGTATCCATTCCTGAGCATCCTATGAAGTGGAGCATGGGTTCCTTCTCTGGATCCAAAGCAGCGTGTGCATTCACACAGACTCAGGGTAGTTTGCCTCTCTACCACTGTTCTGTCAGTAAAAATAATGGCTTTTTCCCATTTCCAACCTGTAAACATAATAAATGGGTGCCTGGCACACTGACAACTGAGTGAACTGTGCACTGTAATGACCTGACCCAGCCATGACCCCAAGGAGAGGTTTTGATGGATCGATTCCCCTACTGCACAGGCACAAAAGCAGGCAGAAGGAAACTTGCCTGGTGAAGCTGGCTGGCTCGGAACTTGCACTGGGTGGCTGGGGAACCATGAGAGCGTGAGGAAGTTCCCAAGGCACGACTACCACGGCCCCATGGCCATCCCACCTGGCCCATTTGCCTGGCAGTTGTGAGTGCCCCCAAGTCAGACAGGAGGGGCTACACCAGGAGGGTGGAGGCTAAGCTGGGCCCACCCCCCCACCCCCGGCAGCTCACCTGCTTTGCATTGCGGGCGGGGGGTGGAGAGAGGAACAGCCTCACCCAGGAAGTCTCCAAAAGGAACCACAGACAATTATCGGATGGGTTAACCAATATGGCTTCCTTTAACTCCTATAGTAAAGAAACCAGCTCAAGTTTTCAAAACTACCCAAAAGACAAATCCATATTCAGCTTGACCAGGAGCAGAAGCTCCAGAACAGGGGTGTCGAACTCATTTGTTATGGGGGCCGGATCTGATATAAATGAGACCTTGTCAAGCCGGGCCATGTCAGGCCAGGCCATGTGTGGACCTATTTAAGATTAGATAACAGAGATACAAACTTTATAAATGATACAGACAAACACAATTAAAGATTTTTTTGAAAAAAAAACCTTAAAACATGCTTAAAACATTAGCATTCATTGGTCTTAAAGGTGCTTTCTTTGTATCTCTCCCGTGGGATCCAGGAAACTGGGCAAAGGAAGCTCTGGCTCTTTCCTTCCTTCCCCAGGGCACCAGGAGGGGGAG
Source organism: Heteronotia binoei (assembly GCF_032191835.1). NCBI lineage: Eukaryota > Metazoa > Chordata > Lepidosauria > Squamata > Gekkonidae > Heteronotia > Heteronotia binoei. Next base: position 3,243,600 of record NC_083228.1, on the reverse strand, counting down.
GAACCTCAGCCAATAGAAGGAAGAGAGGCTTGGCTCAGTAGCTCTTCTGTGCTATTGTGATAGCCTGCCAATGCAAGCTCTTCCTTCCCCGTCTTCCTCCCCAAGGGAAGAGCCTCAACCAATGGAGAAAATAGAGGTTTTGCTCTGTAGCTCCTGTATGACTGCATAAAAGCAAGCTGTTACACAGAAGGAAGCAAGAGAGAAGGAGAAGGAAGCAGATGACAGCCAGTTGCTTGGGGGCCTGATAGGAGCCCTCCAGGAGCCTGATTCAGTCCCTGGGCCAGATGTTTGACACCCCTGCTCTAGAGCCTGCAGTGGTACTTAGCTAGTGGGGGAAAGATTGGGGGGCAGCAGCCAAGATCATCCGGTCTGGGGGGGGGCTTCCTTCCTTGCTTTCTGCCTGTGTTTTAACATTCTGATGCTCAAAAAAGCTTTTTTAAATCCAACTTTCTTCGTTTTCTGGAATTATCTAAAATTTGTGATTGCATTTAATTATAAATGCAGGACTAATTTGTATGCAAATATATGACCATTTAATTAATTAATCACCTAAAATGCTGATCAATTGAGCAAAATGTCTTTATCCGAGCGATGGTGTGGCAGAACATGCCTGCTCTGGTCTGCAGGGCTGGTTCCCCCTTGCCCTCTGAGGGGGTTCCCTGGAGGGGCTTTTCCTTCTTCTCTTGAGCAGCTTCTAACAGCACCTGATCAATCGAGGGATTTCTCACTGAGGGTGTCAGGAGCACCCTCCGTGTCCCTTCCAGGCCTTGCTTCACTGTCTCCCACTGCCCAGTGGCTGGCTGTCACGGAGACAGCTTATTCCTTTGTGAGCCCTCCACCCCACATCTAGAGCTCCCTTTGGAATAGTGTGTCCATAACAGGTGGTTGTCTGTGTGCTACACTCCCAGCATGCAAAGTTTAAAGTATTTATTTAAAAGAAAATGTTTACAAGCATACTCTTAGCACAGCACCGGATTGAGCAAGGAAATCGGCTGTTGGTTTTGCAATTTTTATCCCGCCCTACCCCATTAGCTTGGCTTAAGAGGTGTGCCTAGAAAGCCATTGACAGACTCCCTCCCTCCCAACCTATAGGACTTTAAAAAAAAAAACCTCTTAAAATTCCAAGTGGAGGCTTGCTGCTTGCCAACCCCCCTCCAGGAGAAATGCATCTCTTCTCAGATGGCATTTGTTTCAGCATGTTAAGTGCTCTATGCAGGCCAGTTGGTAGAAACGTATAATGCACAAATGTCTTGCATCTTATAGCATTCAGAGTGCACAGTCATTTCATCCTCACAACCAGCTTGTATTGTCACAAATGAGTATTTGACTGGTCGACAGTGTTCTGCAATTCAAGATCTAGCCAAGTTCTTGGAAATTGCAGATGTGTCTTCACTGGATTCTTCTTCTTCCAATCAACACTGTCTTCAAGAGCTGAGGTGGTATTATTTCCTCAATGGCCAGAATGTCCAAGTGTCAAGCATGATATTTCTGAGTATTAATTTAGTATGCAATTTGTGTTCATACTACCCCCCTCCTCCTTTCTATTATCCCTCTTTTCTGAATAAAGATCTCTCTTCAAAGTTCCCCCACCTGCAGACTCTCAAGGATGCAGGATATGCAAGTAATCTTCCTATCGTAAAGCAAGAAGTGCCTCTCCTCCGAGTTCCCATACATATCAGCAAGTCAGGAATGTGTGGGAACGGAGAGATGTTATAGTATCCAAATAGGTAGTCGATAGTATGCTTTGAACCTTCTGTGTAATTCACATCTGTATGTTATGTTTTGAAGCTATCTGAACTTTGTCTTTGAAGTAGCCTTTAAGATGCCTTGCTATGTAACATTCTGTATCACTTCCAAGGTATCGTTCCTTGGGCAAGTGTTGGATTATCAATAAAACAAGTCTTTGATTTAAACAATAGTTCCATTATTTGAAATACTGATGCTTGACACCAAGTATTTCTTGAGACTTCTAGGCACTGCTCCAAGGCTCCAAGGTCAATGGACAAGATGAACAAATATTGAGTCCAGAGGCACCTTTAAGACACACCTGCCCACCTGAATCATCGAAGCATAGAGATGGAAGGGACCTCCAGGGCCATCTAGTCCAACCCCTTGCATAATGCAGGAAACTCACAAGTACCTCCTCCTAAGATCACAGGATCTTCATTGCTGTCAGATAGCCATCTAGTCTCTGTTTAAAAACCTCCAAAGAAGGAGAGCCCACCACCTCCTGAGGAAGCCTGTTTGACTCGACAAATCACTCTGTCAGGATGTTCTTCCTAATGTTTAGCTGAAAACTCTTGTTATTGAATTGGTTCTGGTCCAATCTTCTGGGGCAACAGAAAACAACTCAACACCATCTTCTATGTGACAGCCCTTCAAGTACTTGAAGATGGTGATCATATCACCTCGCAGTAGTCACCTCTCCAGGGTAAACATACCCAGCTCTCTCAGCCTTTCCTTATAAACCCCTCTCCATTTTTGTTGCCCTCCTCTAGACACGTTCCAGCTTGTCAATCTCCGTCTAAAATAGTGGTGCCCAAAACTGAACACAATACTCTAAGTGAGGCCTAACTAGAGCAAAGTAAAGGGATATCGTCACTTCACATGATCTAGACACTGTACTTCTGTTGATACAGCCCAAAATCACATTGGCCTTTTTAGCTAGAGATGACAAGTCCCTTTTAGCTAGAAATGACAAGTCCAGACAGCACACTTTGGGCTTTACCCTCTGAGTAGGAAATCCTCAATTACCAGCACCCACCTCTTTCTATATTGGGGAGCAGAAGCTCGATTCCTTTCATCCTGAGAATTTTCCTCCAAGCTTTGAGGAGGCTGAGGAGGTAGCCCTTGTTCCAGTGTTCCAGAATTGATGGGGAGATCCTGGAACCAATTGCTTAGCAACCGAGGCTCAAATGTCTCCTGATTGTCCTGCTCCTGCAAGTTACCTTTTCCCATGCGTCTTCCTCCTGTGTTGGGTGCTCCTCCAGTCACTGAGGTGACTTTTCCTCATTCTTCTGTCGCAGTCTCAAGAGCACTTCATGGGATCTGTCCGTGAAATCTTCTCCTTCCCTTATAAACTGGAGCATGGACAAACGTGCCTCAAGTCCTTGTAACTTCTCCTCTAGTAGGGCTAACAACTTACACTTGCTGCAAGTGTAATTGCTGTTACCTATAGTTAAGAATACCAACATGCCACAGACTTCGCGTGTCACTGCCTCTGCTCCTTCACCACCCATGCTGCTGCAATCCATTTCGAATTTCAAATCAAATCCAAATTAGTTCTGTTTATCTTGTACCTCCCTGATAACTCCACTGCCAAACTGCTTCCCAAGACTACTTTGTGAAGAGTACTCACCTTCCTACAGGGCCCCCAGGCTAACAGCCTCAGGGCAAGATCCCTTGGGCTCTCACCCTTCAGCTCAGCAAAATTAACCCTCACCTTACCAGTAGTTCTGTCCCAGCTTCTTCTTCCAGCCCAGTTGAGCCACTTCTGATCTAAATGGCATGATGGTAACCTTCTCCCAGAGGTGTTCAAACTCTAGTCAAGTCAAGTCAAGTTAGCCTTTATTGCCATAAAATATATAGATCTATATATCAGAGCAAATTGGTTAAAAAAAGATAAAATGGAACGATTGCATACACATACATCAGGAAAAGCATAAGCATAAACTGTTTCTATGAGATTCTCTGACGTGCCTTTAAAACAGAATAAAGAAACTTATCCACTTTCTCAGTGACACTAGATGAAGTATCGTTCAAAAGACTATAGACCTTAAGGGCATCAGAACAATCAACCATGCTAACTAAAAGAGGATGTAAATACTTGTGACAAAGATCTGTATATAAATTACAATAAAGAAGAATATGAGTAACTGACTCCACACATTTTTGCTTACAGAGACAGTATCTGACTGAGTAGGCTGTCTTGTTAAATCTGCCATAAAGAATGGCAGAGGGTATGGCGTTGCATCTGGCAAGGGAAAAAGCTCTACGCTGCTGTGGCACCTGCAAGACGGATAGATATGAGGCCATTTTCCCACTTCTAAGAGAGATCTTAAAACTCAGTGAGGAATAAGTTTTCTTAGCCAGACTGTTGCTCAAGCCAGACTTGGTGCTCAATATCTAGCAACCTGTTTTTAATTTGATGGACTGCGGTGGTGAAGGACAGCATGGACAATAGTTCTAGGGATAAACCCATTGCTTTGATTTTTCTCTCAATATGTGCTGACCAATTTGACAAATTCAATTCAGAGAGCATTTGAGAGATATAGCTCCCCAGTTCAGAGTTGTAGTGTGAGGGTGGCCAGAATACTCAAACTTGTGTTATTTTGTAATCTTCTCGTGTGCTTTCTTTTCTATCCTGCTGTCTGCCATGGTTACGATGTCAATTATCCAAACCCCATTTCTCCTATTTCCCCCTACTATTGTGAAATCAGGGTTTTTAAGTTCCAGGTGTTTGTTTGTAATCAGATGTCCCAAATAACAACAACAGCAACAACCAACTTCTGGTTATTAATATTATTATTACAGGTGATGGTGATGTTGTTGATGTTTTGCTGTTGTCATTATTGTTTTATTGTTATCTGTGGCTTACTAATGGGAAATTGAAACTGTGGCACTTTCCAGATAATCCATTCATATTGGCAAGAAAACGTCTGTATTTTCCCACTCTCCTGCAATGTATTGTTTCTTTGGAAATGCAGTTCTTTCCCCCAGTTAGTGAGTTCGACGAAGTTTGAACTGCTGCCTGGAAAGTGATTGTGTGATGCCCACGGGATAGCGGCATAAATGGAATGATTTCATCATATCATAGTCTCTGCTCGTGCCATATGGTAACCCTTATGCCAGGGAAAAGAGCACTGAAAGGGGAGCAGAAACTGACACCAGGAGGCAGGCAGACAGACAGCATCTCGGGAAAGAAGCTCTTCCTCGACCCTGGCAAAGTTTGGCAGAGTCATGCCTCTGAAGAGTTGTTCTTGTTTGTTTTGGCTTTTGAAACAGCTAATGGCAGAGTTTAATATGTCAATGTAAGCAATGGCTCAGTGGAAGAGCCTTTGCTCTGTATGCGGAAAGTCCCAGGTTCAATCCCCAGGATCTCCATTTAAAAGGATCAGGTGATGTGAAAGACCTTTCTCTGCCTGCAGTTCTGGAGAGCCGCTGCCAGTCTAAGTGGGCAAGACTGAGCTCGATGGCCCGATGGTCTGGTTCTGTATAAGGCAGCTTCAAGTGTGCACGTACCTCCAACCAGGTGTAAAGTGGTGTAGTTGACAAAAAAACCCAACACCGGATCCCATTATGAAGTCAGCTGAGCTCAATGCACAATGATTTGGAAGGAACAGAACAAAGTTTGAGTCCAGTAGCACCTTTAAGAACAATGGTTTTATTCCAGGTAGAAGCTTCCATGTGCAGATATCTGAAGACGTGTATTTGCATGTTATACCATACTGTACCATGCTAGTGTCAAGTTACACCATGTTATAAAAAGATAAAGGTAAAGGTAGTCCCCTGTGCAAGCATCAGTCGTTTCCGACTCTGGGGTGACGTTGCTTTCAGAACGTTGCTTTTCATGGCAGACGTTTTACGGGGTGGTTTGCCATTGCCTTCCCCAGTCATCTACACTTTCCCCCCAGCAAGCTGGGGACTCATTTTACCAACCTTGGAAGGATGGAAGGCTGAGACAACCTCAAGGCAGCTACCTGAACCCAGCTTCTGCTGGGATCAAATTCAGGTTGTGAGCAAAGCTTAAGACTACAGTACTGCAGCTTCCCCACTCTGCACCACGGGGCTCATATGTTACACCAAGAGCCAAATGATCTCACCATCGATCCTCCCACTGTCTGGCTGAAAGAGGGGCAGGCATCAAAAGGCTGCCTTTCAGCACCAGCACCACTCCTGCTTGCAGTGCTAACTCCCAAGGAAGGACTGTTGACAAGCTATGATAGGGGTGCCAACTCCAGGTTGCAAAATTAATGGAGATTTGGGAGAGGAGCCTGGGGGGGGGGGGGAGAGGGACCTCAACAGGGTATAATGCCATGGAATTCATCCTTCAGGGAAACAGATCTCTGTAGCCTGGAGGTCAGTTGTATTTCTAGGAGACCTTGGTTGTCAATGCTACCATAAACTAGGAAATGCTGGAGGGAGGGAGGGAGGAAGGAAGGAAGGAAGGAAGGAAGGAAGGAAGGAAGGAAGGAAGGAAGGAAGGAAGGAAGGAAGGAAGGAAGGAAGGAAGGAAGGAAGGAAGGAAGGAAGGAAGGAAGGAAGGAAGGAAGGATGGATCTCTTGGAAATCCTGGAGACTAGGAGCCAAGCGCAGGAGTGACCAAGCAGTGTTGAGGTAGCCCCTCTGCTGCCCTCCCTTCTCTCTCCTCCTTTGGAAGAGTCCTTCCCTACCTGGGCCATTTAGCTCTGCTGTTTGTGGGGCTTGGCAGGCCTGCAAAGCTGCTGTCCCACTGCTGAGCTGGGCCAGGCCAGGCCACTGCCTGTTTGGCACCCATCCATCTGCACTCAGCTCCTGGCATAGGGCTGAGAGAGGGAAGGCCCCCCGCCCCACCCTCCACTTCCATCGCAGTGCCCCCTGAGCGTGGAGCAGTGCATGCCGTTGGCTGGCGAGCCTCAGTGCTGCGTGCCACACAGTGACAGATGATTGACTCGAAACAATATCTAAGGCGATCAGGATAAAGTACCGACCATTTCAAGGCTCAGCAGAATTCAAATTCTAATTAGACTTCTCACCACATTCCAAATAAAAATTGTTCCCCTGATATCCTTTTTGCCTATCAGGTGTCTCTCCCTGATCGCTGGAACAAAACGCATAAAGAAAGTGATTAAAGCCATAACAAAGGCATAAAATTGAAATTATCGCTGGCATCACATCTGGGAGTAGAAAGTGTCACCATGCAGCCCTCCCCTCCTCCCCCCGCTCTCCGGGCGAAGCCCCCCCAAACATGCACACAGCACTGCAACTATGGGGCGGGGGCAGGAGGAACCTCTAGACTTGCCCTCTGAAGCCCCATACTCGGTCTCTCCCCCATAATTGGCACAGACTAAGGTGATAATAGATTATAAGCACAACTGCTAATTTCTCTTTTTATAACACTTTTAGTTTGTAGAGGGGTTTTTTAAAAAAAAAATCTATTATTATCATCCTCATTGCCTGCGACTCTATGAAGTAAATCACTGTCATTTATTCCTCTTTCATATGTGGGGAAAATGAGGCAGGGATTTCCACAAGATCGTTGTGTGGCTCCAAGGCCAGAGAGGAGGATTCCAGGCCCTCTGGTGACTCCCACTGGGTGTGCATTTTACCTACAAACCTGGCTCTGATCTGGATGGAGGAGGTGCTTTCCTCTGGCAGGAGCCTTCCCTGGTGCTCCTTCTGCCAGAGAAGAGTGCCCCCCCCAGAGCAATGTTCCCTCTAAACTGCAGAGTCTTGTGAGCAAAAATTCTACTTTGTGAGCTACTAGTATTAAAGTTGTGAGCTGCTGCATCAATTAGTGTGCTCTGGGGTCATCTTCCTGAGCTCAGACAAAAATGTGTGAGCTGGAGGCTAAAAATCTGTGAGCTAGCTCACGTTAACTCAGCTTAGAGGCAACACTGCCCCAGAGTGAAACAGACCTGCTGGATCCAGCCTTCTTCTGCTCAGCCCTTTATTCCCTCCTGCCTGCATAAGGAGCTGCACTCAGGGGACCGGGGAGCTGAGGGTCTTTCTCTGTCCAGATGGCCGCTTTCAGGATTTGGCTCAGTGCAAGCACCGCATAAGGATACCAGGCAGAGCCAGCAAACAGCACCACAACATTCGAGATGAAATATCAGAATTCAACAAATTTTTGAACTGGAATGAAAAATGTCAAGCTTATTATGTGAATTTACACTTTGAAATATTCAAATGTTTTAGACTTCACACATCTTTTGATTTCAGCTGACTTCCTATATGAAATCCTATAACCTGTCAAATGCTAATGATCATGTAAAGCAAATGCTATCGTATTAAAAACGTGAATTATATGCCAACCACATACTGTCAAATATCCACTGTTATCAAATATCACTGTGGGTGTCAAAGAGTCATATAAAATACGCAGTGGGCATTCAACAAATATTCTAGTCACTGGGGAACAACTGCAAAATATGCAGCAGCCATATTCACCTGAGGATTCTGGAGAGCAAATTCATTGCAGCCCTGCAAAACCTCCGTTTTCCACGGAGCACCCTTTCCATAGAGGAGGCCCTTGAGCCCTTCTCACACAAATGGGGTCTGTTGCTTCCTACCCAGGAAGCCTGGTGATGGCTGGAGACAGCCTGCACACAGAGAGCTCTTCTGGAAACAGAAACCGATGCAGCTGCTGTGACATATTTTTCCTATCTTTATTTTTTAAAGTATTTCCAGAAGGCCTGAGGCCACACTGTTGGCAATCCCAGAAACATTTTGAAGAGACAACTGCATCCTTGCAGGGCTCTACGTTTGCAGAGCAGCCAATGGGAGGCGCTGAGGCATCTCCAAGAAGCACCTGGGTTCCAGAGAAACAGCCTCGGCTTGGGAGATGTGGACCAGGCTGGGGGGTGTCATGTGATTCTGTCTCATTGCTGTGTTCCAGCCCATCTTCCCTATCTGTGAAATGGGATTTAATAATAATCTGCAGGTTTTCCAGGAAGATGAATCCTGAGGCAGAAATGTCACCTTGGGCTTTTGGGAGGCGACCATCTCCAAAGCGCAGCAAATGTTCCCTCAGACTGTTCAATGCGCCATTATAAAACCGCTCTCCACGTGCAATTCCTTCCCCCATTTTCAAAATATACATAAACATGCTCATGTGCCATTACTGTCTTATGGCTGAGAAGGCGCACGCACTGCTCTGACATGCATCATGTTCTTGCATTCACCTCTGGCTGTTGTGACTCGCAAGCAGGTGCCTCCTGCCTGAGTGGGAAACAAAATGCTCCAGTGCAAGCAGCAGAGAACAGAAAGGCATCCTCACCACAAGGCTGACCCCCAATCCCACTGAAGACAGGTGTCCACAACGCAGGGTCATGAGATTTATCCCCAGGTAAATTAATTTTATCCTGTTAATCGACACTAGTTTGATTGGACTTAGGTGACCACTGCCCCAGTAAACCCTTGAATTGAACTCTAGTCAGCGTTGAAGCCAGAGGTTGTTGTTGTTGTTGTTGTTATTATTATTATTATTACTAAATTTTATTTGTATCCCGCCCTCCTCGCCTAGGCAGGCTCAGGTAAAACACAGTCCACCTGGGCCCCCTTTGAAACTGAGTATCTCCGCTGACCCTGAGGCCTCCTGATAACTGTCTCTTTTCCCTATAGGAATTTGGCCAGGCCAGGCCATGTATCCACGGTTGAGAAAAACCCGTGTCCCTTTCCTACATGACCATACAAAAGCATTTTCCCTGTCCAAAGATTTTATCCAGGTGGAAGAAAGTAATGTATAAACGGATAATACAGACAGTCCTGGTGAGCTATGGTGCAAGGAAAGTCACGGTGCCTGGCCACATTTTGGGTCTCTTCCTTGCCCCGCCCCCTCACCGGGGCCCGGAGTGTCCCACCAAGAGACACTTCTCCGGGTTCTTTTTTTAGGAGGCTGAGGGGCATCTCCAGGAAGAGAGTTATGGGAAGGAAGAAGAAGAATGAGAAAGAGGGAGTGGGAGAGGGGGGAGAGAGAGAGAGACTAAAGCGATATAAAATTAAAAGGTAAAAAGCAGGAACGCAAATGGGAGCACTCTTTCAGCTTTCACATTATTAATGACTCTTCAAAAAATCGGCGAGTTTTCCAATCTTCTCTGAGAAGCGCTTGAAGGAGCTCACAGATGAAACTGACCTTCAAAATGTTCTTTGGTCTTTAGTTAAGAAATTCGCTCGCCATTATGGCATCATTAGGGAAACAAGGATAAAATTACTCCATGGTTAATGACCTATAGTATCTCCCCACCAAAATTTGTTTCAGATCTAATAAAACTGTGCTTAACACACTCGGATGAGTTATGAGGACTGTTCTGCAGGGTATTAAAATGTGGAAAATAGATTTTCCGAAGCTGGGGGGACTGGACTTTTCGAATCAGATGGCAGAATGGAATTTTCTGGGCAATAAATTCTTCCATGTCTCAATTTCATCTCTCTCGCTCGCTCGCTCTCCCTGTCTCTCTCTCTCTCTTTCTTATTCACTCTCCCCCTGAAATGCAAAAGCAACATGGAAATCTTCATAGTGCAGAGCCATTGTGAAGAAAGCCCCCCCCCCCCTTTGGCTTTCTGTCTTTTGCATGCACAGGAGATATTGGGGGCACCAGCCTTCCTCTTCATAGCAATTCCCATTCCTTTCTGGCATAGCTCTTGGGTTTGGCTTAGCCCAGTGTGGCATTAGAATGAACTTACGAAGGATGTCATTGAGGGGGGTGACATTTGAGATCTGCACCAGAAAGGAGGAAGAGCCCAGGACTGTCACAGCCCTCCACTCTGCATGCTCACGCACTCGCCAGTGTGCAAAACGGGATGGGGCAGGCCCCCCTCTTGCCCCACAGGAAGGGTCCAGCCCATGAGTCTGCCCACAAAGGACTGCTTGAGTGGTGCCAGAAACATATGGATGAGCCCTGCTTTACAGAACCCCACAGCCTCTTCCCGTGAACAAGGGTGGTGGGCCGGGGAGCCCACGGGCCAGCTGAGGGGAGCGGATGAACCCTGGCCGATCTGTTCTGGCCTGAAGCAAGAGTCCGAGTCTCCGGTGGCACTTCTGGGTTAGTGAGGGCTAGTTACTGCCGCTGAGAGAGGTGGCTTGCGAGGTAATGGCATTTTGCTCTCTTTAAACTTTAATCTTTCCTATTAATTCCCAGCAACTGGAGAATGTATGAGAGTTAATGTTCCATGAACGTGTTTCTCACTCGACAGTCTCTTTGAGCTAATTACCTTCAGGTGCTAAATGGAGGGAAATTGCAATCCATTTGGATGTGAAAAAATTTCGCCTTTCCAATCCCTTGTGAAACATTCTTTTTCCTGAGTGTTGCAGAAAGAATGCACTGGGGTATGTTTTTAATAAAAATTGCTTTCCTACTTTGCACCTCCTCCCCAACAGACAACATCCCTTCTTCTTTTCCTCCTCTTTTCAAAGACTCCGAGTTCTTCAGCAATCTGTGAGCAGCTTGGTCGGTCGGCAGAGGGCAGGAGGCTGCCTCACACTGACCACACACAGGCAGGGAGCCCACCCCACGGCTGAAGGAAGGAGGGACACTTGGTGAAATACGCAGCAGAGGAAAGCGACTGTTTGCAGGCCTGCAATTCAAGGGCCTCACACATGCCACAACATGCTTGTCACCGCTGTTCCCCAGGTACTGAGTTCGGGATGCAACAGTGAGAGAATTTCCCAGGCTGCCTTTTCGCTATGTCACATGGGACCAAAGGTGTGTGTGTGCGAGGGGGTCAAATGATTCCCTATCAGAAGCAGACACACCTGCCAATTCTGCTCATGCCACACCCAGAGCATCAAGCTCAGCAATAATGCCGTTGCATTCATTCCTAGGTGTTTCTGCCTGGAGCTATAGATGTGCGTGCATGCATGCACACCAACATCTTTATATATGTAAGCTTATTTTATTTATTTATTTCTATTTGTATCCTCCCCTCCCGGCAAATAGGCTCAGGGCAGCTACCAGCATATTAACATCATAAATACAATAACCTATTACGAAACAATATTAGTATAAAACATTAAGCAATTATTAAAACCATAACATGTATGTACCCATGTAGAGGTTTTTTTCCTGATTTGTTGGTCCTTCCACAGTGATTCAACCAATAACTGGTGATGTAAGAAGACTTTTCTTGGTTCCATACAAACAGCAGCTCTCTTACACTTGTCTAAATACATTCTCTTTGAGACAGAGTTTTTCAGGTGCTTTTGAAACTGCTTAGCTACTGTGTTTGAGTGAGAGCATGAACCCTTCACTGTTTTTGTTAGTGTGTGAAAGAGTCTTGCAATCTGTAACTTATCTATAAGACATCCCTCCTCATTCTCCAGTGTTTTGCTTTGAGCTTTATCATAAGCTCTAGCGTGCAGCTATTAATTCTGTACTCTGTCTATAAGTCCATTGTTGCAATTTATTACAGCATTTGTCTATCTATTTATTTGAAAATTTAAAGTCTGCTCAAACTGGTCAACAATATACACAAGTTAAAATACAATAAACCAACAAACATAAGATAAAACAAAAACAAGGCAATAAAACCCTGTTGAAGAGCGCGCAGGAGCAGCCATGGTGTAAGGAATCTGCCTCCACACCAGCACACTTGAGCTGTTCTCCAAAAGCCCTGTGGAAGAAGGCAGCTTTAGAGGCCTGCCAGATGGGAGGGGGAAGTTGGGGGAACCAATGAAAGGTTCACCACAGCAAAAGAAAAACGCATCCCCAGCGAAGTCACTAATACCTGAAAGGTTGCTGGAGATACTAGCAGGCATCTGTCTGCTGACTTGATCCAAGGCAGTGAATGGGGGATTCGTGAATATCCTTTCTGAGTGAAAAGAAAGAGAAGAAGCAACACCCCCCCCCCAAAAAAAAAAAAAATTGTGCACCACACTCTAATCCGTTATCATCGTTGTCTGGGAGTGCATACTGGTATGTCACAAATGCAAAGACTACGCACAAATTAACTGCAAATTTGTAAATCTCTGTGATTGTTGTTGCGCTACATAGTAGAGGTCTATGCAGAAATTATGTTTAGGTCATTTTGTTCTTTAAGATTTCTATTTGTTTTCTTTATTGCAATTATTACACTTTTTACTGTTTTTCATTCCTATCTATCAATTCCAAATGGGAAAGGCATCTCTATGGTTTTTTGTGTGTTTTCCACCCAAGTGGATTGAAATTCTTGGAAATTATAACATTCGCCCAAGAGATCCATCCTGCCACATTCAGGCTAATCGGGGAGATGATGATTTAGTGTATGAGCGCAAAATGTTCAATAATTAAATTTCTCTTGTTCCTAATGTCCACTTCCTCAGTCAAGCTGTACCCTTGCAATTAGACTGATGTTCGACCTGAAATTTAAAGCTAACACTGTTGAACACTGACCAAGTGGATTCCGTTGGTGACTGGTCAGGTCCATGGCAGAGCTGTGATCAGAAAGGATCCATGTAAGAGATCAGTGATAAGGACCAAATTTCTGAGAACTCAGTGCGATTGGCTGCAGTCCTAAGGACTAAACAACTATCTAAAACAGCCAAAAGCAAAATCTAAAATTTACAGAAGCAAAATTCCAACAACAGCCAGGTCAAAAACCTAAATCTTGGCCGGCACAGAGAGGTAGCAGCAATCAAAGGCAATGGAGGCCATGTTTGGAGCAAAATGGGCACTTGTAGGCCAAAGGGCCTCACCCTTGGGCTTTCCCACATTTTTACAAAATCAGTTCCAGCCCCGTATTTATTTATTTGTTATTTTCCATTTATAGCCTGCCCTTTCCCAAATGGGCTCTGAACAGGTTACAACAGCAAATAATACAAGTTTAAAATACAAGTTTTATATATATATATATATATATATATATATATATATATATATATATACACACACACACACACACACACACACATACATATATATAATATACAATCTAAAAACAATATAACAGTCTAAAAACATACTGCTTTGGCTTATCTCTTGATTTCTGCACACATTTTTAGTTCTCCCCACCCCCCAATTTTTCCTGCTCTTTTGAGACCACTTTCACCCCAATGTTTTTCTGGAAGCCTATTTGGGGTCGGCTTTTTACTCACATGTAATGTTTCTAGATCTAGGTTTCCTTTGTCCTTCCCATGTGCACCATGCACTTCCAGCCCGCATTTCAATGATTGAACTGTTGTCATCATTAAACCACCATTAAACCTAAAAGATCTATATGATATTATAGTGTTGTGCTGATCGTTTAAACAGGTTCACTGAGTTGTCCGCTCTCATTTTTTTTTAAAGTAAGTCTCTATTCCCTTGCCTTGTAGAGATGGGTTTTTTTTCTTTAGATCCCAACAAGGGAAAGGGATAGAGAATTACTTTTTTTAAAAAAAAAATGAAAGCTGGCAATTCAGAGAACCTGCTTAAACTATCATCACAACACTACAACATTATATTGATATGTTAAGGCTTTTGTTAAAAATGGGGGGAGGGCTGAGACACCACTGATGACAGCACTCTCTCCTGAAAATCTTGAGTATTGGATCCAGTTCAACATTTTGGTATTAACTTTCAAGGCCTTAAACAGTCTGGCACCAATGAATCTAAGGGACTGCCTCTCCTAGTATAGCTCTCAAAGAGCACTGTGCTCAGGGGAGAAGAACTTACTGGTGATCCCTGGCCCCAAAAGAATCCAGCTATCCTCCACCAGAGCCAGGGCTTTCTTGGCCCTAGCACCAACCTGGTGGAACTCTCAGCCACATGACATCTGTGCAATTCTGCAGGCCTTGTAAGAAGGAGATGTTCTACCAGGCCCATCCATGGTTGAGGACAGCAGTGGTTTTCTCACTAGCCAGGCTCTTTCCTTCTCTTCCATTGGGAAAAGGATACTAAGTTGTGTATCTTTTTGTGTCATCGGAAATTGCTAGTTGCACTGTTAAGGTTATTTTAAATTTTAAACTGTTTGTGAATATTGCTGGAATTTTGAGCCCTGTTTACAGGGAGGTCAGGTTATAAATGGAATTGAATAAATACATGAAATAATAACCAAGCCACACACAGAAAAAATAAACTAACTCCACTACTGTCAAATGCAGAGGGAGGACAGACGTGTGGAAGAGCCTCGCCCAAACTGATGCCAACGCCTGTGGAGCGACTCCAGATCTGAGTACTTTTCTGCGTGGTCCACAAGTGCAGGAATCAGTTTGCTCTGGGTTCTTCCACATGTCTGTCCACCCTGTGCATTTTTGCAGTTGTGGATTTAGCATTTTGCAGTTTATTTTCTTCTGCATGTGGCTTAAATAGGATTTTCAAGGGAGGGTGTCATTATTGGTGGTATCACATCACTCCTTATATTTTTTTAAAAGATGGCCCTAATGTGTCAATTTATCAATGTGGTGATGTAATGATAGTTTAAGCAGGTTCTTTGAATCCCCAGCTTTCTTTAAAAAAAAGTCTCTGCATCATTTTTCTCACTGTGGTATAAAGGAAAAGGCTTATCTCTGTGAGGAAGGAAAATACTTTTTGGGGAGGGAAATAAAAGCTAGGAATTCAGAGAACCTGCTTTATCTTTACAACACTACATCAATATATTGATATTTTAGGGCCATTTTAAA
Source organism: Heteronotia binoei (assembly GCF_032191835.1). Lineage (NCBI taxonomy): Eukaryota > Metazoa > Chordata > Lepidosauria > Squamata > Gekkonidae > Heteronotia > Heteronotia binoei. The sequence continues at coordinate 3,228,326 of NC_083228.1, read as the reverse complement.
AACACCTGAAATCACTTGTCTCCAAGGCTGGGAGGAGGGAGTGGTTTAACAGTGACAGCAGTCCAATCATTGAAAAATGGGATGGAGTGGGGTGGGGGGGGACAAAGGAAATTGATAGAAACATTATGCACTAAAGAAAAAGCTAACTCAAAATCAGTTTCCAGGAAAACATTGGGGTAAAAATGATCTCAAAAAGAACTAGAAAAGCCCAGGGGGAGCGGGGGGAGAGGAACAAAACCAAACAAAAGACCTAAAGTACAAACTAAGGTCAGAAAAATGCACATGGGACATATTATCGATATTAAAACAGGAAAAGCTAGGTGAGGCTAAGATTGTGGAAGTTAAGAAGAGGTGGTTTGAGTATATAAGATGGGTAAAAGCAGGAGGAGCCTATATTGGTTAAACTCCAAAAGGTGTGCTTATGGCTACAGATATAAAATAAGGTATTATTACTAGTCGTTTTGGGGGGTGGGGGAGGGAAATAAAAAGAAAAAGGGGGAAAAGAAGCATCTGATGTATTGATGTATGTTACATATGCTATGCTATGTATTGTTTGAGTTATATGAAAGCAGGATCAAATACTTCAATAAACTATCTGTTTTGGCAGAAAAGAAAAAAAACCCAGAAAAATGCACGCGGAAATCAGGTGATAAACCAAAGCAGTATGAGGCCAGCACCAATGGGGGGGGGGGGAGCATGTAGAAAAGGTCCTCATCTGTCTCCTGTTTTATCTTATTCTGGGGCTTTCAACATTTTTCGCCTGATCAGCTCTGACACTGTAAGACAGCAAGGCTGGAATGGAAGAAAACTGCCGGAAGAAACAGAAGGCAGCAAACGAAGGCGAAGAATTCAGAGTTTATTTCCCCTCATCAACATGTGCTGTTTCAGTTTAAAAATTGATCACAGCCCCTGATCACAATTTTTTGCATCCCTTGGAGGAAGAAAAATAAATCCCTAGGTCAATGTTGTCACACCATTGTTTTCTTGGGACCACCATGTGTCAGCCCTGGCAACTCTGGCTCCGCTGCCCGGCCTGCTTTTCGTGGGGTTCCTGCATCTCCTCTCCTCTCCAGTCCACTGACCGATGCTTGCCTGTGCACTTCCTAGTCTCAGATCTGCAGCCAAATGTGCATCCTTGCCTCTTGTTTTTAATTGGGGTTGAAACATAAAAGGTATAAATGAAAAGAACGCAATGAAGCAAACTGCCCCTCTGGCTCCTGTGCCTTGCTGCCAGTCTTCCAAGGGGTGCAAAAAAACCAGCTCCCCGGATGCCTTGGAGCACCAAAAGGCCTCTGCCTTTTCCCGCTTGAAACATGGAAACAAATAATCAATAAAGCAAAAAAAAAGAAAGAAAAGAAAAGAAAAAGAACACTGTGAGTGAGAACAGACAGGCGTTTAAAGCCGCCTGGGGGACAGGCATGTCTACACGCGCATATCTGCCTGCCGTCCCCGTCCCGCCCCGGTTTGTCCCAGGCTGGCCGGGAGCCGACTAGAAAAGGCACCACTTTCAAAGTGGTACCTTTTCGCTGTGGCGCCTCTGAGGCGCCTCCCCGGCCATCTGGAAAGCCAGGAGGTGCCCAGAGAGCGCCCGGGGAGCTGCGGACGGGACGCGAGAGTGTTCCAGACACTCCCAGGGCCCCCACGGCCCGCCCCTTTTCTGTGCCTCTCCGAAGTTCCGGGGTGCTCCATGTCCGGCTGGTTCTCTTTGGGGCGGCTTCAAGCTGCCCTGAACTGGCCATCTGGTTTCAGCCTGTAACAGCAAAAAAGTTTTCAAGAATTAAAGAATTAACAGAAACAAGAAGTCCTGCCCTTGGAGGGGAGTGCACCCTTTCAGATAAGGAAGGGACCATCACAAATGGAAACAAGACGCTGAATTGTGTGCATATTTTGGGGGAACCAAGTGGGTGGACTGTGCTCCCCCTGAGGGTCTGTCAGATTGTCATAGTTTAGGTTTGGAAGAATTTTAGTCCCATTTGCCCCCTTATTGAACCTGACTTTGGCTATAAGCTTTCTGAATATGATGTTCTCTGCCCTGAATTGTGTGGCTTCATGCATGTTTATTGGTGTGGGAGGAAATCATATCTTTGGGAAGAGGCAGGACCATGGCGCTTTTTTTTTTAGCAGGAATGCAGTTCTGGCTGGCTTGGTGTCAGGGGGTGCGGCCTGATATGCAAGTAGGTTTGCCAATCCCCTTGTCCCAGTGGAGGTTCTTCTGCTTTCCCAGGCTGCTTCCCACCCCCAGTCAGCTGGCCGGCGGGGGGAAGCCCTGCACCCAAAGGACCATGTGCTTTTGCCCCTCCAGAGGCTTCAGTCTCCGATTGAAAGGCTTCCTCTTGGGATGGTGTGTCTGTGTTGCTGTGAAGAAGCTGGCAGCACTCGTGAGTAGAGAGGCCAATCCCCTGCTTTAGAGTCAACAGAAACGGTGGGGGGGGGGTGGAGGAGGGAGGGAAACGTCTGCTGAGCACTTCATTATTCCCTATGTGGAGATCGATTCTCATAGGGTATAATGGGGAATTGATCTGGAGGTTTCGGGGGCTCTGGGGGAGCTGTTTTTTGAGGTAGAGGCACCAAATTTTCAGTATAGTATCTAGTGCCTCTCCCCAAAGTACCCTCCAAGTTTCAAAACGATTGTACCAGGGGGTCCAAAAGAAGGTGCCCCTGAGCCACTTGTGGGAAGGGCGGGATATAAATTCTAAATAAATAAAAAAATTATTTCCTATGGAAGGAAGACATTTTAAAAGGTGTGCTGTCCCTTTAAATGTGATGGCCAGAACTCTCTTGGAGTTCAATTATGCTTGTCACACCCTTGTTCCTGGCTCCGCCCCAAATATCTCCTGGCTCCACCCCCAAAGTCCCCAGATATTTCTTGAATTGGACTTGGCAACCCTATATGCAAGTGAGTTCATAGTGGGATTTTTCTACAAAAAACCCCCTGGCTGTTAACAATGCTGATGTCATGGGGTGTGGCCTAATATGCAAATGAGTTCCTGCTGGGCCTTTTCTATTTAAAAAGCCCTGGGCAGGACTAAATGTTCTTTGAACATCACTCAGTGGAACCGGAGTGGCAAGTAACATTCCCTGCAAATAGAGTTTATTCTAGTCATTCCAATATAGTGATTTCCATTAGTGGTAGTAAACTTTGGGCCTAATCATGTACCAACCATAAATGAAAGCATTTCCATTGGGTTTAGAGAGGTTTCTTCACTTCCTACTTCTTTGCCATAAAACTTTCAAAGAGATTTTCACTTTTATTTTCATTCTTCCTTTTGTCCTGGCTCCTCTTGACACAAAAGCACACAGTTTCTCTCTCTCTTTTTCTTCTCCCCATCACATTCTGCCTTGCTCTTTCCTCTGGCTCTCCCTACCCCCCCCCCCCCCCATCACCACCAGCACCTTGTTTTCTTTCTTGTCACACTCCCTAAATGGTGCAGAAGCCAAGACTGAAACCCAATGCCTCTGAAAGAGCAGAGATGCTTTTGGAGGTCATTGGGGGGTTAACAGGTGTGAGTCCAGACAAAAGGCTATTTCATAAGTCTTTGGAGGGGATGAATTATTTAAATGCCACCACATTTAATAGGGTAATGCAAGCAGATATTTCACCTGCTGATTAAAATGGCAGCGTGGACACATTTCTGGTCCAGGCAGAACCTCCACTACAAAAAGCGTACCTTAACTCTACACCACGTCTCTCTCTTTTCAACCCACAGGTAGCTGAAGACTTCCTCCCTTCTGTGTCCAAAATTAGGCCACACTTCAGCCCGAAGGGTATTGTGGCTTGATGAGAGCAGCTCAGGTTCCACTCCTTGTTTGCCATGAAGCTGGCAGGGTGCCCTGGGGGCCACTCAGCCGCACTTCCTCACAGGGCTGTTGTGCGGATGAAACGAAAGAGTGGAGACAGATGTTGCACACCACTGGGGGTCCCAGTTGGAGAGGAAAGGAGGGTATGAAGAGCCAAGCTAAAAATAACAAAAACTAAGCATACACAAAGAGGCACATCGCTTGGGCAGATCTGAGGGGAGGAAGGGGCTGCCTCACCAGCTGCCTCCCTTGGCATCTTTATTGAGGCAGCTTTGCAGAAGGCTGTGAGGGGGGGGGGGCTATGTTTGCACAAGGCACTGCCTTCACCTTTTTACTTTTATAGGGGTCTGTGAGGAAAACCATGAGGACAATTCAACTGTATTTTTTTAAAAACCTCAAAGCGAACATAATTGTCCAGATAGTGGCGGGCATCCGACCAGATTTTCCATTCAATCTCACCCAAGTCTCCTCCTTACAACAGACCACCTCACACATCTTCTGCCCATGATGGCCTGGGCGGATTGTGACCTCTTTGGGGTAGTCCAAAGAGCAACCTTCTTCCCTGGTCAGCAGCGGGAAAGTTGGCTGGATCCACATCCCACAATCATGTTTAGAGAACAGAATCTAAAGTTCCTGAGAACAGAATCTGAAGGAGTGATTGAGTGCAGGATTCAAAAATATAAATACTACACAAGCCAGTCTTCTGCTCCTAATTCAGAAACATAAATACTACAGATTTGAATCCTGTAAATGGTACTAAAGCTGCAAATAAAACAGGATTCAAAAACGTAAATACTACAGATGCCAATTTTCTGCTTCTGTTCACCCCTACCAAAAAAACCCTGTGTGAAACAGTGGTGACATCAGGGGGTGTGACCTCTCGGCTTGACTTCGTGAACGAAGATTTAAGAAGAGTGCAGTAGTCCACGTCTGCTGCAGGCTCGCTGGTGGCTGACAAGACCAATGCGGGACAGGCAGATCCGGCCACAGTGGCTGCAGGGAAAAGTCTGATTTGGGGTTGGCGCTGTAGCAGTGCGATTCTTCCTCAATCTCCTTTTGTCCTCAAGACCAGCTATGCGTGCGTTCTCAAAGGAAGAGACAGCCTGGTGGATGGTGTGCCTCCATGCTTTGCGATCTGAGGCTAGGTCAGACCACTGGTGATGGTTGATGCGACAGGTGCCAAGGGATTTCTTCAAGGAGTCCTTGTACCTCTTCTTTGGTGCCCCTCTATTTCGATGGCCGGTGGAAAGTTCGCCATACAGAGCAATCTTGGGAAGGCGGTGGTTTTCCATCCTAGAAATATGCCCTGCCCAGCTGCGTCTTCAACAGCAGTGCCTCGATGCTTGTAACCTCCGCCCTCTTGAGGACTTCAGTGTTGGTCACAAAGTCACTCCAGTGGATGTTGAGGATGGTGCGAAGGCAGCGCTGATGAAAGCGCTCAAGGAGTCGCAGGTGATGACAGTATAAAACCCACGATTCAAAAAAGCCCTGGTACCTCTGTAACCTAGTCCCTGGCAGGGGTTCCGGCTCCAATCCATCGACCAAGCCAGAAAAGCCCCTCCCCCAAGCCACCCCTCCCCCTCCCTCATGCAAGATTTAAAGGGCCCTTCAACCGGTTGGTGGGGGCCGTGGGGCCACTGATCAGCCGGCAGGCCCTTTAAATCCTGCACGAGGGAGGGAGGGCGGGGGTGCCCCCCTCTGCCTGCTTTAAATGCTTTGGGGAAGAAGCATTTCTCTATGAGCTTCTGAGAGCCAAGACTCGCTTCATCAGATATGAGCCAGAACGGAGATCCCAGAGTCCTTATATCCCCGTCAGAAGGCGGGAAGGGGATTTCTCTGCAGGGTATGAGCTTTAGGGATCCTTTATATACTTTGGGGGAGAAATGGGGGGAGGGGCAGCCACAAATTCACAGCTTGGAGGGAGTGCAGGTGCCAGTCCCCAACGTGAAAATTGGCATCACACTGGGGCTGTCCCAGACCCTTCTGAAACGCCGCCCCCCCCCAAAGTCCCCCACAGGGACTCAGAAGGACCTGGCAACCCTACTGCATCCTGAGTTCCCCTCCCCACGTCTGACTGGGATAGAAGGACTACGGGGTCTCCATTCTGACTTGTGTCTGACAAAGGGAGTGTTTAGGGTTGCCAAGTCCAATTCAAGAAATATCTGGGGACTTTGGGGGTGGAGCCAGGAGACTTTGGGGGTGGAGCCAGGAGACATTAGGGGTGGAGCCAAGATCAAGGCTGTGGCAAGCATAATTGAACTCCAAAGGGAGTTCTGGCCCTCACATTTAAAGGGACGGCACACCTTTTCAATGCCTTCCTTCCATAGGAAATCATGAAGGATAGGGGCACCTTCTTTTGGGGCTCATAGAATTGGACCCCCTGGTCCAAACTTTTTGAAACTTTAGAGGTATTTTGGGGAGAGGCACTAGATGCTATACTGAAAATTTGGTGCCTCTACCTCAAAAAACATCCCCCCCAGAGCCCCAGAAACCCGCGGATCAATTCTCCATGATTTTCTATGGGAATAAATCTCCATAGGGAATAACAGAGTTCCCAGCAGACATTTCCCTCCCCTCCCCCCGCTTTCTGACGACCCTGAAGCGGGGGGAGGGCCTCCAAACCGGGGGATCCCCTGCCCCCACCTGGGGATTGGCAACCCTAGGAGTGTTACCTCTTGAAAGCTTCTACCCGTGGAGAAATGCGTCATCTTCTGGAGGGTTGGCAAGCAGCCCAAAGCCTGCTCAGTGCATTTTACCAGTTTTTCCTCTCATCAGAGGAGGAAGCCCATTCACTGGCACATCAGCTCAGCTTCTTACAAATGCTAATGACTCCAGCAGCAAAGACAATGGAACAGATAAGCCTTCGCCCTTTGTCTCTCCTCTTCAGGCAGAGAGCAGTGGATGGGAGATGTAAAATGCTAGACAGGCTTCAGGAGACAACAGGTTGAAATTAAACCAGACAAGGTTTTGACTAAATATTAGGAAGTACTTCCTGACAGAGCAGTTCCTCAGTGGAACAGGCTTCCTCAGGAGGTGGTGGGCTCTCCTTCCTTAGAGGTTTTTGAACAGAGGCTATGTGGCCACCTGACAGCAAGGCTGATTCTGTGAATTAGGCAGATGTTGAGATGGAGGGCAGGAAGGGCTGCTGTTTCTTACATGCCCAGGGAATACTGTTCTCCACTTTGGGGTCAGGCTAGTTTCTCCAGGCTAGTTTGCCCAGGGATCTTGGAGGGTTGGGGGGTGGGGTTATTTGGTTTGTTTTTCCCCCATCTTCTGGAATTTGAGCAGGGGTCACTGGGGGTGTGGGAGAGGTATTTATGAGTTCCCTGCATTGCAAAGGGGTTGGATTAGATGACCCTGGAGGTCCCTTCCAATTCTATGATTCTAAGCCTTGACCTGGGCCAACCGGAGTCCAGGGGTGGAGACACAGGATTAATACAACTGCCTTCCTGGAGGAAGTCACTCTCTTTCTTTTGGGATTCAGCTGACAGGAAGTCCCTGAGCTGGACCTGCAGGCTGGTGGCCATTTTTGACCAGGCAGTCAGACTGAAGGGCTGAAGGATGCTGAAAGGTCATGGTATCTCTGTAGTGAAACTAAAACAGCTTAATTAAAGAGCCTGCCCTATATCTTACCATAAGACAGGGCATGTTTAGAGGAAGGACAGAGAATTTGTGTTTCTTACTGTGTTCTTTTGTTTTTCTTTGGTCAGTCTAGTGCTGTGCTAAAAGTATGCTTGTAAACATTTTCTTTTTAATAACTACTTCATAATTTTTAGTTCTGAAAGTGGTTCTCTGTACCACACAGACTTCTGCTGTTTCAGTCATGCTGTTTTAAAAAGGGGAGCCCCAGAAGGGGGGAAGGCAAGCCGTTGGCAACTGGCTGTTCCCCCAGGGGTGCCCAAAGTCAACTGTCCCTGTGGTTGCCAGGCACTGGACTGGCGGGAGACACAAGGCTAGGCCTCTGAGCTGGGAAGGGAAGCTGAGGGTCCTCATCCCCACTGTGGGAAATTCCTATACTGATCAGGTGCTGGTGGGGGCAGCTACTGAAGAGTAAAAGGAAAAGCCCCTCCAGGGAGTTGAGAACCTTCTAAGAGAGCAGGGCAGAATGGGGTTTGCACACTTTGCCACGTACCCAAAAAATCTTGTTGATCTCAAAGGTGCCACTGGACTTGAATCTAACCTTTGTTTTTAAGTATAGCTGCCATTCACAGGTCTACAAACTGCTTTATTCCAATCTCAGATACATTTATTAGAATCATAGAGTGAGAAGGGACCTCCAGGGTCATCTAGTCCAACCCCCTGCACAATGCAGGAATTTCACAAATATCTCCCCCCCACACACATACACACACATCCCCAGTGACCCCTGCAGGCTCCATGCCCAGGGCATGGCAAAAACCTCCAGAATCCCTGGCCAAAGTGGCCTGGAGAAAAATGGCTGCTTTGGAAGGTGGACTGCCTGAAACTATACTCTACTGAAGTCCCTCCCCACCCCCTTCTTCCTCTTCTTCCCCTTCTCCCAGGCTCCATATTCAAATCTCCATGCATTTCCAAACCTGGAGTTGGCAACCATGGGTTGAAAACATCGGAGAGGTGTAGCAATCATCCTTCAAGGTCCCGCCTCTCCTCCAGGGCCCTGAGCCAATCCTTATGATTGAGGCGTCATGCAAATCCCAGTGTTTTTCAGCCAATCAGAGCCCAGGGAACTCCATTGATTGGCAGGGCTGACCCAGCCTCAACCTTAAGAGAGGGGGGAGGAAAACATCTTTCCTTCAGACAGGAATTTGGGTGCTCTGGAAAGGAGCATCAGATTAGTCCGGCTTTTATTTAAAAAAAATAGATAGGGTCTGGGGGTCAGTTTAGGGAAGAAAGCCTATTTCAGTGGTACAAATAAGCATTTTGTTAAGGGCCCCTTATTCCTCACTGGTGTGTGTGCAGAACAAAATCTGAGTCCGTCAAAGTTTATTCAAGGTTTGAGCTTTTGTGCGTACACATACTTCTTTAGATACAATGAAATGGAAGTTACATACATATAGGTAGAGGGTGAGCAGGAAATTAGCATACAACATAATGAAGATGTTTAACAGATCCAAGGGCCAAACAAGCTTAGTTCATTTGTTTGGATTTAATTCCTGAGGGAAACACAGAGAAAGAAAGAAATATGTCAAAATTGGAGACTAAGAGGCAAACGTATCCTTAAATGTGGAACGTTGAGAGAAATTAATGGAGACCCTGCTATTATGTTCCCTCCATCTCCTTTCCAGCATGGAGGCCACCTGATAACATCTTCTTCTTTGAAGTGGGGAGATTGTCTGCAGGTTCTGTGGAAAGGGGGGAGGGTCTGAGGGACCCTGTCCAGAGAAAGCAAAATCGCATCTCCCCTCAAGGATTATTTCCTTCACTTGAGAGCCATTTGAGATAGAGATGATACTTTATATATCTAAGTTATCCACATATTGTATTCATTTTATTTTCCATTAAATAAACCTTTCTTTTTCTTCTCCATCTGTGTCTTGCCTGTCAAGTCCAAAAGCTAAGAAGTAGGGAGTCTCTCTATTTCAAGAAGAAGATGACACTGGATTTATATTCCGCCCTCCGCTCTGAATCTCAGAGTCTCAGAGTGGCTCATAATCTCCTTTCCCTTTCTCCCCCACAACAGACACCCTGTGAGGTGGGTGGGGCTGAGAGAGCTCTCACAGCAGCTGCCCTTTTGAGGACAACTCTGGCAAGAGCTATGGCTAACCCAAGGCCATTCCAGCAGCTGCAAATGGAGGAGTTCAAACCCGGTTCTCTCAGATAAGAGTTCGCGCACTTAACCACTGCATATAAGTACAGTCTTGGTCTACCAGATTTCCAAATAAGAGCTCTTTAGGGTGTACACAAAGAGTCAGACTCGACTGTGCGACTGAACAACAAACAAAAGGGTGTACACAGTTTACACACTGCCTCCTTTTTATTTGATTGTGGGTGGTTGGAGCATGAAGAAGCTATCGGAGAGGCCAGAGAAGGGGACCAGATATTCTCCCCCCACCTGCCCCATAGCTGCCCCAAGAGCCATGAAAGGGAAGGGTTAATGACCCTCTCCCTCAGAAGCCATTTGTTAAAGCATCTGGGGAGGGGGGATGGGGCTGCTAGTTGGGTTTTTCCTCTTTTCTTTCTAAGCAGAGACTTTTAACCAAGAGATCTCTCTGGTCCAGGCCAAAGGAACTTCCAACACTGGGGCCATTTCAGTGGGGTCTTCATTGTGCAGTCGGGCTGAAGACCCTCCCAGTTATTCTTTGCCTCATTTAAGTATCTGCACAAGAGTTTATAACTTTAAGACACGGCTAGTTCAAGCATCAGCTGATTTTATTCATTAATTTCTAACATAAATCATATTCCTGCCTTTTAAAGCAGCAAGGGTGATAAAGCATGTCGTAAAAGGGGACTGAGGGAGAGACAGAAAGAGATCAAAATGTTTGAAGAGACAATTTGCTGGGAATAAAGTGGAATTAATTTATGCAATTGAAATGGAGCCACTCCCATGCCAGAAGTGAGATCAGGCCCCAGGGATCAGGGTGAAGCTCTGTAGGAAGAAATGGACTGGGAACCAGGACTGCGGGAGGGAACATTTATCCCTTTTCCTGCCAGCCACTCACACCCTGCGTCCTGTTCCCCCTCCCCGGGGTTCTTTCACTGTGTGGGGGATTCTGAACCCGGGTCAAAGGGGGGGGGGGAGATGAGAGAAGTGCTGGACACCAGGCAAGAGGGGAGATGTTTCAATGGTTTCATTCACATTATTAGGGATGGGTGCAAACTGGCAAAATATGTTTCCATTGGAGAGGTTCATGACAGAATAATCTCCCCGTGTCCTCGAGACAGCAGACTCACAGGAGATCTCTGTCTGCATCTCTTCTACTTGCCCTCCAAGTTTTTTGAGGATTGCACTTAACGTCCCCACCCCCAAGAGGGGGCCCTCAGGAAAGTGTTTTCTGGGGAAATGACAGTTAAGTTCAGGAGGTTCAAGAGTGTAGAGGACAGGCCTTGTGTGAGCTGGAGGAAGGACCTCCCCCGATCATACACTACATACCCTCCAAGTTATTTGCAAGTTGGACTTGGGGAGTCTGAGTTATGCTCCCCCAAAGAAGATGCCCCCAGGAAAAATGTCATGTTCAAAAGTGTATAAAATCGACCCCCTGCAAGCTACACACACCAGACTGTCAGAACTTGTAACTATTGCTGATGCTTCATTGCCTTGTAACCAGTGCTTGTATTCTGATCTCAGTATTGCTCATGTATGGATTGTAACTGAACCAAACTGACTCCATGTTGTAACCTCCTAATAACCCCAAGTGCCTATGTAGCAATTAACCTTGCCCTACTGGTATCCAAAATATTTAGGGCTGTAGACTGAATTATGATGTGTCTCTGTACATTCTCACACTGGTGCCCTTTGAAGCCAAGCCGTGTGGCCTTCAGAGCGAGGAGGCAACCTCCCCGCTGATAGTGGATGGTGGGAAGACAGATGTGCTTGTAACGGTGTGAATTGTGGCTTTGTGATGTGTTTGCTTTAGTGTATAAAACTGCGCTGGTGCTGGCCCTCGCCATCACTGTTATCTCGTCTCTTCCAGTACTTAGTTCTCTCTAATAAAATCCTAGCTTTGTAACCAAGTATGGGATCCGTTTGAAGTTCTTAAGTTCTGACATTATAACAGAACCTCCAATCAGGGAACCGGACGATCTGTTCCGCCCACCTTATGTCCGGTTGGTGGCGGGCGAGCCAAGCCGAGCCCACCACCACATCGAACGAGCAAGAGGGGGCGATTACGAAAGTCTCAATCCCCCAGTGCTCCTCGGTCCCTACCGGGACCGCCTGGGTCTCAAGAGTGCATGGCTCCCCCCTCATGGGTCCCCCGTCCATTTGTTGAAATTGTATCGGTTGTGGTAGAGGCGAGGTGGTTAATCCTAGGGCCTCTACCAAGCGGGGGGTAATCAGGTCTCTGTTACACCCTGAGTCGATTAGCGCTCGGGCGTGCATGAACCGCTTTAAGTTTGGATTAAGGAGGGTAACGGCCATAAACAATAAACCCCCAGAGGCTCTCACCGTGAGGAGTGCCGGATGTTCTTGGACCTGCTTTGCGGCACCCATTAAAGCAGGTCGCTGTCGTTTCCCGCCGACTCGGTGTCATCCGACTCTTCGGTTGATTCCTCCACGGCTGTCAGGTCGGTGGTAAAATCCTCGTCAGTCGCCAAGGAAGTGGCGACGGAGCCCCGACTGGGCTCCTTCGAGCAGCTACCCTTTTTCTTCTTCGGCCCCGAGGCGGCAGGTTTCACCGAGGGTGGTGTTGCTCCTGCTTTAACGGGGCAGTTGGCGGCGAGATGATCCGGGTCTCCACATCTGAAGCATTTGCGTGCGGCGGAGGGGGTTGAGGTCGTTGGGGTCTTCCTCCCTTCCGCTTTAGTCGGAGTGTGTTTGGCCCCCTTCTTCCCCAACTGCTGCCGGCGCATCCCTACATGTTGGAGGTTGGTCTCCACCTCCCCGGCCAGTTGGATCCATCCGACCAGTGTGTCGGGCCTCCCTTGGCTGTAGCAGCGGTCGAGGATGTTCGGATTCAAGCCATTGCGGAACGCGGTGTACTTCATGACTTCGTTCCACCCCCGGGCCGCCGCACAGTATCCTAGGAACTCAGTGGCATACTCGCGAGTAGTGCGGTTGCCTTGTTCTATGCGCTGGAGGGCAGCGATGGCTTTCTCTTCTCGAAGAGGGTCGCCGTACTGGCGAAGCATTGCGTGCAGGAACCCCGCGACTGTTGCCAGTTCGGGCTTCCTTCCCGTGTAGAGCCCCACATACCACTTGCGGGCCGGGCCCCTCAGTCGGGACGCGATGTGGTTCACTCGGCTGGCCTCTGTCGGGTAGTCGGCACCCCAGTGGGTGAAGAACGTGTCGCATTGTATCGTGAAATACTCCACGTCCTCTGCATTCCCGTCGAATGTAATCTTCAGCTCTCTGCCCCTGCCGTCGCCCCCCCCCCCGGAGCAGCGGGGCCAGGGATCGCCGGGGGTCCCCCTGGGAGCGGGGCCTGGGGTATCGCCGGCGGCGGCACCGGGCCCGGCGGGGCCGGCAGCATCGGGGCGGGGTGGCGCCGGTTGCACCGGAACGGGTGGTGCCGGTGGCGCCGGGGCAGGCGGTGCTGGTGGTGGCAGGGCCGGCGGAGCCGGGGCGGGTGCCACCGGCGGTGCTGGGGCCGGCGGGGCCGGTGGAGCTGCGGGCGGCGGCCCCAGCGGCAGCCCTCCTCCTAAAGCCGGGATCCCCAGGACCGCAGTTTGCAGGGTTCGAAGTTGGTCGTAGATCGCGCCCAGATTCTGCTGCATGTCCTCCGCCTTTACAGGAAACCTCACTCTGCTACCTGGTCCTCTAGGAAAAATCCAATGCATGGTTATAGGATGGGGGAGACTTGTCTTAGCAGTAGTATGTGTGAAAAGAATCTAGGGGTCTTAGTGGATCATACACTGAAAATGAGTCAACAGTGTGATGCGGTGGCTAAAAAGGCAAATGCGATTTTGGGCTGTATCAACAGACGTATAGTGCCCAGATCACATGATGTGATCACTTTACTCTGCTCTGGTAAGGCCTCACCTGGAGTATTGTGTTCAGTTTTGGGCACCACATTTTAAGAAGGATATAGACAAGCTGGAACGGGTCCAGAGGAGGGCGACGAAGATGGTGAGGGGTCTGGAGACCATTATGAGTAAAGGCTGAAGGAGCTGGGGATGTTTAGCCTGGAGAGGAGGCGGCTGAGAGGTGATATGATCACCATCTTCAAGTTGAATCCGACGAAGACGGAAGTTCTCTATCTGAGTTGGGGTGGTCCAGGGGGAGAGATCCCTCTGCCGGCTCTTGATGGGGGGTCACTAATCCCGGCCCCCAAAATCAAGAGCTTGGGTGTGCTCCTGGAGTCCTCTCTTACAATGGAGGCCCAAGTAGCAGCCACTACTAGATCTGCCTTTTTTCATCTTCAGCGGGTGCAGCAGTTGGCCCCTTTCTGGGAGCATGATGACTTAGCAATGGTGATCCATGCTACGGTCACCTCAAGAATAGATCACTATAACGCTCTCTACATGGGGCTACCCTTGGCACTGACCTGGAAACTACAGCTAGTGCAGAACGCTGCAGCGCGGCTGCTAATGGGGCTCCCCCGGTGGGAGCACATTCAGCCAGTGCTGAGAGAGCTGCACTGACTACCTATTGTGTTCCGAGTCCGTTTCAAGGTGTTGGTATTGACCTTTAAAGCCCTTTATGGTCAGGGGCCTGTCTATCTGCGGGACTGCCTTTCCCCACACATTCCCTGGAGAGCACTGCGTTCAGGGACAAAAAATCTGTTGTCTATCCCTGGACCAAGGGAGGCTAGGTTGCAGCAGACGCGAGCTAGGGCCTTCTCGGTGGCAGCGCCAGAATTGTGGAATACTCTCCCAGAGGCCATAAGGGCCCTGCAGGATCTTTCCACTTTCCGCAGGGCCTGTACGAACTGTTTCAACAGGCCTTTGAGATCTAACCTAATTTGGGAGAGAGCTGCCACTCTACACCATTAAAGAGTACCATGATCACCATTTACATTTATATTTATGTTAAATTATATCATAGTGATACAGCACCAAAAATGTAATGGAATGTTTTAATGTTTAAGTGTTTTAAATAATCTTAAATTGTAGTTTTTTTGGTTAAATTGTAAAAATGTATGTTGTTAGCCGCCCTGAGTCCGCTTGCGGAGAGGGCGGGATAGAAATTTAAAGTAATAAATAAATAATAAATAAATAAATTAAAGGGCTGTCATATAGAGGATGGTGTGGAATTGTTTTCTGTGACCCCAGAAGGTAGGCCTAGAACCAACAGGCTGAAATTAAATCAGAAGAATTTCCGGCTCAACATTAGGAAGAACTTCCTAACCGTTAGAACGATTTCTCAGTGGAACAGACTTCCTCGGGAGGTGGTGGGCTCTCCTTCCTTGGAGGTTTTTAAACAGAGGCTAGATGGCCATCTGACAGCAATGAAGATCCTGTGAATTTAGGGGGAGGTGTTTGTGAGTTTCCTTCATTGTGCAGGGGGTTGGACTAGATGAACCTGGAGGGCCCTTCCAACTCTATGATTCTACGATCTCCTCAAGTTGGGGGCAGACTACATTTCTGGGGTCCCAGGTACAGACACCCCCCTCCCCCCAAAAAAAGATCTCCCAGTGGTCTCTCTGGGAAAAGCTGCCAGTTACAGGAGTCTACAGAACAGCTCAGGAGCAAGCCAGCGACACCAAACGCACAACAAAACTTCATCTGGGCAGACCACCCCCCCCCCCCCAGACACTGCTAGCAAGGCAAGCATCCCCTTCAAGTCTCCAAAGGCAGACATTCCCAGAGTTCCAACAGGGGCTCCCCAAAGTAACCCCACAACAGGATGGCAAGCCCCCTAGCCCCACATGCTAAGGATGCCAGCCTCCACATGGGCATGGGGATCCCCCAGAATTCCAGCTCACCTCCAGACGAGAGAGATCAGTTCCCCTGGAGAAAATGGATGCTTTGGAGGGTGGACTCCGTGCCCTTGTACCCCACTCAGGTCCCTGTCTTCCCCAGGCTCCATCCTCAGATCTCCAGGAGTTTCCCAGCCTGGATCCGGCAGCCAGGGGGAGCTGGCAACCCTACACACAACACAAGCAAGGGAAGCATGGCCAACTCTTACAGTACCACCCCACCCCACCCCAAGGACTGGAACACACAGCTCCAGGGAAGATTCCCCATGGCATATCTGGGGCCATGGTGTTGTGCGGCCGTGCTTATGCTGCCCCACACCTGAACTCAATGCTGAGTTTGAGCGCAGGAGCCGCAGTCATGGCGTCCTGCCCAGCCTCAAGCGAAGGGAGTGGAGGAACAGGTTTGGGATCCTTGCCATTACTTACCTGTCAGTGGGCCAACAGGGCTGGTCATCCATTAGGCACCTCTTCGCTGTTGCATATGGGTGCAGCTCGGGGGGGGGGGGTGCCAAATTGGGTGTCCCCCCCCCCTCCCAAGCAGTGGCGAGAGAGCCAGCGAGGAAGGGAGAGTCACTGCCCTCCCTGCTTGCAGTTAAAGGCCCCACTGATCAGCTGACCAGAGAGCCTTTAACCTGCTCCCTTCAGCACATTTTAAATTGTGCAGGAGGGAGGCAGCAGCAGAGGCAAAGGCGGCGGGTGTGGCTGTGATCTGGATGTCTGGATTGCAGCCCCCACAGCAGGTCATACCACATGTTGCCATGCTGGGGCGCTCAGAATGGCTGCTGCCAGCAGCACTGTGGGCAGCTGTACCCCGCGGCCTCTCAGGTAAGGCGGCGAGGTGAGGCTGGCACCTGTGGGGGGGGAGGACTGGGGAGTACACTTTGCCCATGGAGGGGGAGACCAGGGCTAGGGGGCAGGGAGTCATTGCCTGGGGCACTAAGCACTCTAGCATTGGTGCTGTGGGTTGAGCTTCCAGAGGTCGGGTGCCTCATAGGGTTGTGATATGGAAGAGGTCAGTCAGAGTGTGGACTTGATGCTCCTCCTTGGGTGTCAGTGCAAAGTGCTTCTGTCACCACCCAAGTGCCCTGCCATCTGCTCTAAGTCCGCACGGCAGGGAGCTCCTAAACAGAGTCCCACACTGCACACCCTAACTACTGAGTTGTGAGAAGCCCTGGTGGAAGTTTTTGTAGGGTGGGGGCCTGCCATTGGGTGCTGGGGAGGGGCTTGGCTGCCCTGGGGAGGGAGCGGATTGGCTGAGCCTGCAGTGGGCATCCTGAGCTCCTCTGAGACTAATGGGTGATGCTGCAGCAGTGGAGGAGGACTTGATTTCCATGTTCCCTGGGTGTCGAACAGCTACTTTTAAAACACTTTAGCCTCTTTCCTTCCTTACAGCAACTCAAGGCAGCTTACAATGTAAATAGCAACAAAACATAATAAAATACATTTAAAATACTAGTTGACAAGATAATCTAATGCTGTCTAGAATAAAACTGTCTTCATCTGCCTCCTAAAGACTAAGACTGCGGGGGCTGAGAAAGTTGTTGCATAATTGTGGGGCTGCCACTGAGAAGGCCCTCTCTTGTGTACCAACTAGATGAAGTTCTCTGTCCGGTGGGACAGTCAGGTGGGCCTCTTCCTGTAATCCTAGTTCCCATGCAGGAATGTATGGGAGAAGATGCCCTGATCCCAAACCATGTAGGGCTCAAAACCAACCCCTTGGATTGGGCTCAGGAGTGGATTGGGCTCAGGAAGCCAGTGCAATTGCTGCAATATTGGCCTCACATGCTCCCCATATGGCTGTCAAGCATGGTTATTTTTCCATTAAGATGGCTGAGGTATTGTCAAGTAAGAGCCCTGGTCATTCTCCATTACCTACAACCCCTTTCTCACGTCCCTGCAGCCATCTGGCAAAGGATGTTTATTAACGGAATTGTCTGGCTATGTCTCTGTGCCCTGACTCCTCCGTTTCATCACAGGCACTGCTCAAACCTTATCTCGGTCATGGGTTGGTGCTAGAAGGCTATTGCTAGGTGAAAATTTCTTCTTTGCCCTTTGAACTACAGATTCCAATAGTGTGTCATTGTAACTTTATGATACCCTATATAGCATCCGGTAATCCCTGATTCCTCAGTCTTCTCAAAGACTATGTCTTGTATGCAACCTGGAGTTAAATAAAGAATCTCACTTTGATTCAAAACAAAGGACTCTATTATTGAACTACTCATGCTTGACAATAGCTTGCCCCAACCAGCAGTCTAGCTATTGTGTTCTGCAGTGCACTAGCTGCAGCTTCCAAACACTCTTCAAGGTTAGCCCCAAGTGGAGTGCATTGCAGTTGTCCAGTCTAGATTGTTGTTGTCCAGTCTAGATCTGACTGACCCAGGAATGGATGCAGCCGACACACCAGCCAAAACTAGGCAAAAGCCCTCTGCATTATAGCAGCCACCTGGTTTTCTAAAGTGATTGCTAAAGTGTCCAGCAGTGCTCCCAAGTTGTGAACCGGACTTTTCAAGCACGATGTAACCCCATCCAAGACAGGGGAGATCTCAACTTCCTGGTCTGCCTTTCTACTAATCCTACTACCTCTGCCTTGGATGAAGAGAGTGGTGCACAGAGATACGATTTTAAACAGTTTACAATTGCATTTAGCTTAATAGCCTGTAATGTTGGAAAGATCTTTAAATGATTGGTTGAAAATGAAACAGTCTCCCCCCTCTCGCACACACCCAATGATGACCCCTATTCCATGCCCAGAAGATGGTAAAATGCCTCCAGGATCCCTGGCCAAATTGGCCTGGATAAAAATTGCTGACTGACCCCAAAGTGGTGAACAGCATTTCCCTGGGTATGTGAGAAAGGGCCGCAAGAACTAAGCACTGATGCAGCCCTTCCTGACCTCCTTCTCATGATCTGCCTAATTCACAGGATCTTCATCGCTGTCAGATGGCCATCCAGCCTCTGTTGAAAAACCTCCAAGGAAGGAGAGCCCACCACCTCCCGAGGAGGAAGCCTGTTCCACTGAGGAATCGCTCTAACATCAGTAAGTTCTTCCTAATGTTGAGCCGGAAACTCTTTTGATTTAATTTCAACCCACTGGTTCTGGTCCGACCTTCTGGGCAAGGATCGTTTTGTAGAAAAATAGGTGGTGGAACTCATTAGCATAACTCACTAGCATATGCTACCACCACACCGGCCAAAAGCAACCTGATGCAAGAAAGGAGAGCCCCAGGCAGATGAGGCCTGCTTGGGCTGGCTAGAGATCCAGCCAGCTCAAGCAGGCTTCGCTCACCTGGGGCTCTCCTTGGCCACCTCTCCCCCACAGTCAAAAGGCCAGCAAGCCACCTGCTGCTCAAAGTCACATAAGAAGTGGAGAAAGAGTGGCATGGGCTTCTCCAGGGGTGGGGGTGCGGCAAAGCTCCTGGTGGCTGGCTGGCTGGCTGCCTGCTCTCCTAATCCAGGGATTGTTATGCAGCTGCACCTACTATTCAATGGGGGGAGGAAGAGAAGGGCCATCAGAAAGGTTCAGGAGCTGCTCGCCTGTGAGCTCCTGCTGAATTCAAGGCCTGCTTCTGGGGCAACAGAAAACAGCTCTGCATCACCATCTATATGACAGCGCTTCAAGTACTTCTGGCTAGAATTGTGGTTTTAAAAGCCATTCAAATCCTGTGGTTTTCATGAGTGCAAAATAAATTATGAACGCAGCACAGGTTACAGGAGTATTATTTGATCTAATTGCATGGAGATCAATCACAATCAGAAACCATCTGGGTCACCCTCAGATGTGCAAGATTCAGGTTCTGGTAAGAGCAAAGCTGCTCCATGCAGCATTAACAGAGCCTCTGAAATGGGGCTGGCCCCTGTGGATAACTGTGTCTCTGCCCCGAGGATTGACTCCTTTCAGACCTGAGCCAATGCTAGGCCTACAAATCTCCAGGAGGGGTCTGGGGTTGTCATGGAATTAAAACTGACCTCCCAATTGCACAGCTCATACTCAGATTGAACCGTACTCTTGAGGGATGCCCAACAGCCAATGGCTTGCCCATCCAAAAAGGGTGGTGGTGTAAGGTTTTGCCCCAAATCTATCACAAGACTTCTTGAGTAAATGCAAAAGAAGCTTTTGATGAAGAATCAGGTAGCAAACACTTGTAGCATGTATACACAAGACTATTTGTCTTGGGAGACTGACAATAAGTGAAAGGAACAGTTCAAATATGTGCAAGCACCAGTCGTTTTCGACTCTGGGGTGACGTTGCATCACAACGTTTTCACAACAGACTTTTTACAGGGTGGTTTGCCATTGCCTTCCCCAGTCATCTACACTTTCCCCCCAGCAAGCTGAGGACTCATTTTACCAACCTCAGAAGGATGGAAGGCTGAATCATAGAATCATAGAGTTGGAAGGGACCTCTAGGGTCATCTAGTCCAACCCCCTGCCCAATGCAGGAAACTCACAAACACCTCCCCCTAAATTCACAGGATATTCATTGCTGTCAGATGGCCATCTAGCCTCTGGTTAGAAACCTCCAAGGAAGAAGAGCCCACCACCTCCTAAAACCAAATTTTTGACCAAAAATATGAGTAAGGAGCAAATTATACAATTAGAAATCAGATCTGGGTTTAAACATGAAAAGAAAATTAAATATTTAGGTATTTATTTGACAAACGAGCTGAAGTCTATACAATGAGACAATTATGGGAAAATCTTAAAAGAAATTGGAACAGATCTGGATAGATGGAGAGATCTGCAAATTTCTCTTTTGGGGAGAATAGCCACAGTCAAGATGAATATCTTGCCCAGAGTTTTGTTCTTGTTTCAGATGGTTCCAATTGTTTTACCAAAATCTTTCTTTCAACAACTCAATAAAATGGTCATGACATTTATTTGGCAAAATAAGAACCCGAGGATAAAATTAAAAGTGCTGCAAGATAGTAAATTAAGGGGAGTATTTCATTACCTGAATGGAGTCTATATTATAAAGCATGCTGTTTAGCCTGGGCTAAAGAGTGGCTTGTATTGGAGAATAAAAGATTGCTAATACTTGAAGGTGCAGGACTGGTAAAAGGTTGGCATGCGTATATTTGGTATCAGGCTCCCCAGAGGAATAGTATTTTTTTGAATCATGAAATAAGAAAAGCAATCTATAAGGTCTGGATGGAAGTTAAAAGTAAATTTTATACTTATACACCACTTTGGGTATCTCCAGTGGAGGCAGCCATGCATCCAAATTTATAAGATTGGGGAAGCTCTTATAATTATGGTACATTGCTGGATAATGGAAATAACTTAAAATTAGATGGTAACATAATATCGGATTGGTGGGTCAGGTGTCAAGTAAAGTCAAGATATCAATCTGATAAAGAATTAGGTTTCCCAAAAAATTTGAAATTAAATGAATTTGATACACTGATCCAAGATTCCCAAAAACTTATCTCAAAAATTTATAATTGGTTATTACAGATTAAGATGCAAACTGAAATTGTGAAAGAAAGTTGGATAAAATGGCTAGAGGATTTTGGATATACCATTGAATTGGCGGAATGGGAAAAGGTTTGGGAACAAAATGTAAAGTTGACAAAATCATCGGTTTTTAAGGAAAATTTATACCGCTGGTACCTTACACCGGAAAGATTGGCTATACAAACAAATGTTATACAAAGTTATACAAACAAATGCTGGAAAGGTAGGAAGGTTAAGGGGACGCTTTACCATATATGGTGGAAATGTGAATGTGAATGTGCAAAAAATTTTTGGATCCAGATTAATATCTGGGCTCAAAGAATTTTAAAAAAAAGGTTTAAACAGTCTACGAAATTGTACTTATTGAGTATATGCAAAGAACATTTATCTATATCTGAGAAAAAATTATTAATTCATATGATTACTGTTGCTAGAATCTTATACGCAAAGTATTGGAAAGTCTCCCAAATCCCTGATAAGGAAGAATTTTTATCAAAGTTATTGGAAACTGCTGAAATGGATACTTTAACTACAAGGTTAAGAGATGAAAATTTGCAGGAGTGTAAAAAGACTTGGGAACCAATATATGTATGGGCCAAAAGTATGGGAATTGTTATGAGAGAATATAAATTGTATATAGCAATGCCCTCAAACTCCTTGTATGAATGGGTGGAAGGGTGATGGTATGGGTGATGGTAGGATGTTTATGTTTGTATATTAGTATGTTGTGTGTTTTTTATAAACAATAAAAACAATAATTCAAAAAAAAAGTGAAGTGTCCTTTTACTTTTCCTGATTTGGGTGGCTTGGATTTCTTGGGGTTAGGGTGAAGGTTTTTTTGTGGGGAGGGGTTGGTAAAGTTCCTGTACTGTTAAAAGTCAAGTTTTTTACTGTTTTAAAAGGATTCTGTGTTTGATTTGTTGCTGCTGTGTTGTGCTGCTGTTGTTCCTTTTCTCTTCTGATTCTGGTTCTTGGGGGGGGGGGGCTGTTTGGCCTAATTTTCATTGTTTAAAAGGTCACTTTTTTAACAGTTGAGTTTGTTGGCCTTTTCTCAGTGATCTGTTTGGATCTGTTGTTGTTGTTGTTTGGAACTGTCCACCGCTTCTCTTGTTTGAGAGTTGTGTTGTTTGGGGCAGGGCTGGAGAGCTGGCATCTGTAGATTGTGTGTTCTGTGACAGGGAAGCTGGCACCTGGGTGAGAGACCCAGAACCAGCATGCTTGTTGTGCTTGGTCAGCTCTCTCCGTGTTGTTTGGGGCAGGGCTGGAGAGCTGGCATCTGAGCAGATTGCATTTTGTGTGGCAGTGATGTTGGCAACTGGGTTTATATTGGTTCCAGGCCAGCAGGGTTCATAGAGTAGATAGATGGATGTAGTGCATTTAGGTCCTATAGAGACTCTGTGGTGTGAAGTCAGGTTTGGCTTTGGGTGCCCCAGGAATTGGGCCCCCTGTCCCAATCTTTTTGGGACTTAGGGGTTTTGTAGGGGAGAGTCCCCTGCGGGTTCTCTGGAGTTTTGGGGGCTCTCCTTCAACCCCCCTGCCCCACAGTAGCCTCTATTTATGCCCTATGTTGCCATTGATTTCAATGGCCCATAGGGTATAATGGTGGGATAGGGGCACCCTTTTTGGATGCCCCTGGAATGGGACCCCCTGGCCCAATCTTTTTGGGACTTGGGAGGTTTGTAGAGGAGAGTCCCCTGCAGGTCCCCTGCAAATTTGGGGGCTCTCCCTCAAAACCCCTTCCCTCCAGGTGGATTCCAATAAACCCTATTTTGCCATTGATTTCAATGGCCATAAGGTATAATGGGGCCATATATTCAGAAATAGCCACGCATCTACCATATATGCGGCTATTCCGAGTACCCGTATTCAGAAATATACAGTATTCCGAATTTTTTGGCCCCGTATATTTCCAAATCCGATTATATATTTTTTTGCACACCCCTACCCACTACCTCCCAAGAAAGCCTGTTCCACTGAGGAATCGCTCTAATGGTCAGGAAGTTCTTCCTAAAGTTGAACCGGAATCTTTTTTTATTTAATTTCCATCCACTGGGTCTGGTCTTACCTTCCGGGGCCACAGAAAACAATTCCACACCATCCTTTATATGACAGCCCTTCAAGTACTTGAAGATGGTGATCATATCACCTCTCAGTCACCTCCTCTCCAGGCTAAACATCCCCAGTTCCTTCAACCTTTCCTCATAGGACGGTCTCCAGACCCCTCATCATCTTCGTCGCCCTCCTCTGGACCCGTTCCAGCTTGTCTGTGTCCTTCTTAAAATGTGGTGCCCAAAACTGAACATAATAATCCAGATGAGGTCTTACCAGAGCAGAATAAAGCGATACCATCACATCATGTGATCATACTTCTGTTGATGCAGCCCAAAATCGCATTTGCCTTTTTAGCCACCACATCACACTGTTGACTCATGTTCAGCATATGATCCACTAAGACCCCTAGATTCTTTTCGCACATACTACTGCTAAGACAAGTCTCCCCCATCCTATAACCATGCATTGGATTTTTCCTACCTAAATGCAGAACTTTACATTTATCCCTGTTAAAATTCATTTTATGGATTTTAGCCCAGTTTTCCAGCCTGTCAGGGTCATCCTGTATCCTGTTTCTGTCTTCTTCTGTGTTTGCAACCCCTCCCAGCTTAGTATCATCTGCAAATTTAATAAGCATTCCCTCTATTCCTTTATCCAAATCATTTATAAAGATGTTGAACAAAACAGGTCCCAGGACAGATCCCTGAGGCACTCCACTTGTCACTCCTCTCCAAGAGGATAAGGAACCATTCACAAGCACCAGTTGCAGATCCATCTAATGGTAATAGGATCCAAACCACATTTTACCAACTTGTCAACAAGGATAGTATGTGGAACCTTATCAAAAGCCTTACTGAAATCAAGATAAACGATGTCTGCAGCATTCCCCTGATCTAGCAAGGTAGTCACTTTCTCAAAAAAAGAGATCAGGTTAGTCTGACATGACTTGTTCTTGAGAAAACCATGCTGGCTCTTAGTAATCACATCCATTCTTTCTAAATGTTCCAGGACCGACTGTTTGATGATTTGTTCTAAAACTTTTCCAGGTATATGTCAGAACTTGTAACTTTCCTGTGTGCTGTTAGCCTGACTGACTCCATATTGTAACCAGATACTAACCCAGTGTACCCTGCTGTAGGCCACTAACCAAAATTCCCATGCATTTCAAACAAACTGTGTTCACTGGAGGGTGACAGATAGCCTCTGGTCAACATCTGCAGGTGCCCCTTTGAAGCCAGGCCGGCCAGGCTTTCTCAGCAGGACTCCATCCTCCCTCACTGATAACAGACCCTGAGAAACAGACAGTTGTCCATTCATATCTCCCAAAATCAGGATTTTACCTTCATAAAAATCTAATAGCATTTGATAGAAGTTTTCATAGAATTTACTTTTGTTATCATTTGGTGCATATATTGACGTCACTGTCCAGATTTGTCCTTCTGGTAGTCTGATCTTCAGAATAATCTTTCAGAATGATCTTTCATGCTGATCTTTTAATTCTTTGATTCTAAATCTGTGTTCTTGATGATACAATAAAATATAATCTGCATGAAAAAGCACAAGCTTTTAAAATAGTCTTTTGATATCCAGATTGATATTTGTGATTTTCCTGCATTGTGCAGGGGGTTGGACTAGGTGACCCTGAAGGACCATTCCAACTTTATGATTCTATGATTCTAAGTATTGGCAAAGTGAAAAGTAGCATAGAATCTAGATATACTTCTGAAAAAAGATTTAAAAAATAGAGATAGTTTATTCCATCTTGTCGATGGAGGAAGAAGAAAACAGCAACAGGGAAATTTTAGACCGAACAACACAGAGCTGTAAGTTCTAAAGCTTGTTCCACGATATTTTCATTTACCAAATTAAAAGACAGAGGCTGCAGGGGAGTGGGGTGTTGAACAGCCACCAAAGAAACTGCTAGGTTCCAATAATAGTTTATATCCAATTAGTTCTTTTAAATATTATGTTAAGAACATAAGAGAAGTCATGTTGGATCAGGCCAATGGCCCATCCAGAACAACACTCTGTGTCACACAGTAGCTAAATATGTATATAATAATAGCCACTGATGGACCTCTGCTCCATATTTTTATCCAAACCCCTCTTGAAGCTTGGAGGCTATTTAAAACTACAACCCTAGAAGCTCAGATAAAATATATATCACAAGTTAGGAAAGGCACAAACAGGTATAAGAAAAGGCCTGCATGCTTAACAAACAAAGTAATAGAAGCTGTAAAAGGTAAGAAGGACTCCTTTAAGCGGTGGAAAGCTAGTCCAAGTGAAATTAATAAAAGGGAACACAGGCTGTGGCAAATCAAATGCAAGACTGTGATCAGGCAGGCAAAAAGAGACTATGAGAAGCATATTGCAAAAAACATAAAGACCAACAATAAAAATTTCTTCAAATATATTAAAAGCAGGAAACCAGCCAGGGAGGCAGTGGGACCCTTGGATGACCAAGGGGTCAAAGGATTACTGAAGGAGGATGGCTGAGAAGCTGAATGCATTTTTTTCCTCCGTCTTCACTGTGGAAGACGAGAAGTGTTTGCCCACTTCAGAACCACTAATTTTCGAAGGGGTGTTGAAAGACCTGAGTCAGATTGAGATGACAAAAGAGGAGGTCCTACAACTGATTGACGAATTAAAAACTAATGTCACCAGGTCCGGATGGCATACATCCAAGAGTTCTGAAAGAACTCAAAGTTGAACTTGTGGATCTCCTGACAAAAATATGTAATCTTTCATTGAAATCTGCCTCTGTTCCTGAGGACTGAAAGGTAGCAAATGTCACCCCCATCTTTAAAAAGGGTTCCAGAGGAGATCTGGGAAATTACAGGCCAGTCAGTCTGACTTCAATACCGGGAAAGTTGGTACAAACCTGTCAGAACTTGGATGAACTTCAGACGAGTCCAATACTTGTTACAAGTTAGGATCTTTATTGAAGAACTACAGTACTAGAGCAACGAAATAACAGTAATGCCACTTCCTGGCAGTTGGTTACATTTTATGCCATCAGCAAAGCACAATAAAACAATCATTCACACGGTCTCAGACAAGTGTCTCTTCTTCCCAGCCTTCGTTATCAGAAGGGAGGATGCTCCCCTGTTGTGAAGGCCAAACGGCCTGTCTTCAAAGGGCCCCTGTGGATGTTAAGCAGAGACTATCTGCCGCCTGCCCTACTGCCCTACATATTTGGCATAGCACAGGGGCCAGGGTTAATGGCTGTGGTCAGGCACTCTATGTTATTACTAAGTTACAGCATGGAGTCAGTTTGGTCAAGGCAAGTAAAGCAAAAGTTACAAGTTCTGACACAAACCATTATCAAGGACAGAATGAGTAGGCACATTGATGAACACAAGTTATTGAGGAAGACTCAGCATGGGTTCAGAAAGGAAAGATCTTGCCTCACTAGCCTGTTACAGTTCTTTGAGGGGGTGAACAAACATGTGGACAAACGGGACCCAATAGATGTTGTTTACCTTGACTTCCAGAAAGCTTTTGATAAAGTTCCTCATCAAAGGCTCCTTAGTAAGCTCGAGAGTCATGGAGTAAAAGGACAAGTCCTCTTGTGGATCAAAAACTGTCTAATTAATAGGAAGCAGAGTGTGAGTATAAATGGGCAGTCTTCGCAGTGGTGGACAGTAAGCAGTGGGGTGCTGCAGGGTTCAGTACTGGGTCCCATGCTCTTTAACTTGTTCATTAATGATCTGGAGTTGGGAGTAAACAGTGAAGTGGCCAAGTTTGCAGATGGCACTAAATTGTTCAGGGTCGTGAGAACCAGAGAGGATTGTGATGCACTCCAAAGGGATCTGTTGAGGCTGAGTGAGTGGGCGTCAATGTGGCAGATGAGGTTCAATGTGGCCAAGTGCAAAGTTATGCACATTGGGGCCAAGAATCCCAGCTACAAATACAAGTTGATGGGTTGTGAACTGGCAGAGACTGACCAAGAGAGAGATCTTGGGGTTGTGGTAGATAACTCACTGAAAATGTCAAGACAGTGTGCGATTGCAATAAAAAAGGCCAACGCTATGCTGCAAATTATTAGGAAGGGAATTGAAAACAAATCAGCCAGTATCATAATGCCCCTTTGTAAATCGATGGTGCGGACTCATTTGGAATACTGTGTACAATTCTGGTCACTGCACCTGAAAAAGGATAGTATTGGGAAAAGTCCAGGAAAGGGCAACTAGAATGATTAAAGGTTTGGAACACTTTCCTTATGAAGAAAGAATAAAACACCTGGGGCTCTTTAGCTTGGAGAAATGTTGACTGCGGGGTGACATGATAGAGGTTTACAAGATTATGCATGGGATGGAGAAAGTAGAGAAAGAAGTCCTTTTCTCCCTTTCTCACAATACAAGAACTCGTGGGCATTCAATGAAATTGCTGAGCAGTCAGGTTAAAATGGGTAAAAGGAAGTACTTCTTCACCCAAAGGGTGATTAACATGTGGAATTCACTGCCACAGGGGTGGTGGTGGCTACACGCATAGCCAGCTTTAAGAGGGGATTGGATAAAAATATGGAGCAGAGGTCCATCAGTGGCTATTAGCCACAGTGTGTATATATATATATGTGTGTGTGTGTGTGTGTGTGTGTATACACACACACATATATTGGCTACTGTATGACACAGAGTGTTGGACTGGATGGGCCATTGGCCTGATCCGACATGGCTTCTCTTATGTTCTTACGAGGAACTTTATCAAAAAGCTTTCTGGAAGTCAAGGTAAACAACAGCTATTCTGTCCCCTTTGTCCACATGTTTGTTCACATGTTTGCAATACTTAGTCCAATTAAAGGTGGAAGAAGTAAATGCCTCAAAGCACACATACTGCCTTGCCAACCCCTTGCCAGCTTGGCCTTCCTGGATCCCTGGCAGCAAGGGCAAGCACAGTGGGGAAGGAGCGCCGAGGGCAGCAGGGAGGGGCACCAGTGGCCACCTACCTGGCTTACTGGGAACACCAACCCTGTTTTCCAGAAAGTGGAGAGGGAAACAAGGACTTCATTCTCACCAACAGGGAAGAACTGGTTGATGAGGTGGAAGTCGTGGGCACCCTGGGTAGTAGTGACCATGTGATTTTGGAATTTACAGTCTTGAGGAAGGGGAAAGCTGTACATAGTCAGATGCATAGGTTGGACTTCTGGAACACAATTTTTGACAAACTTAAAGTTATGCTGGGTAAAATCCCATGGCCAGAAATACTTAAGGAGAAGGGAGTTCAAGAGTGGTGGGAGTTAATTAAAAGCCAAATATTGAAGGCACAATCACGATTCCTATGAGAAGGGAAAATGGGAGAAGCCTAAAGAACCCAAGGTGGTTCCATAAAGAACACTCTAAAGAGAAATTTTAAAAAGATTCATTTATGAAATATAACCAAGAATAAATATTAACAAATCACCAGTGATTGTAGAGGCAGAGTTAGGAAAGCTAAAGCTCAGTATGAGCTTAGGCTACAGTGAGGCTAGTTTATCTTGATTTCAGTACAACTTTTGATAAGGCTTCACATACCACTCTTGTTGACAAATTGGTGAAATGTGGTTTGGATCCTAAAAACAACAAAAAGGGGTTCTTTTCTTATGTACAAAGTAAGAAAAAAAAACAAGGATGTGATAGGCCCATTACGAGGAAAGGAAAGTGAAATTGTGACAGGTGATGAAGAGAGGGCAGAACTGCTCAACTCCTACTTTTCCTCAGTCTTCCCTTGGGAGGGAAACAGTGCTCAGCATGGCAAAAACAGAACATATAATGAGGGTATGAAGTTCCAACCTAGGATCAGCATAGGGGTAGTATATAAACACCTAGTTTCTTTAAATGAAGCTAAGTCCTGAGGGCCAGATGAACTGCATTCATGGGTATCAAAAGAACTTGTGGACATAATTTCTGAAACGCTATCCATTATTTTTGAGAATTCTTGGAGGAGAGGTGCCAGAGGATTGGAGGTGGGCAAATGTCCTGATCCTCAAGAAGGAGGAAAAGGAGGATCCAGGTTACTACTGACCCATCACCTTGATGTCTATCTATACCTGGAAAAGTTTTAAAACAAATAATCAGTCAGTCCTTGAGCATTTAGAAAGAATGGCTGTGATCACTAATAGCCAGCATGGATTTCTCAAGAACAAGTCATGTCAGACTATCTAAAACCTTATCTTTTTTTGAGAAAGTTACTCCCTTGCTGGATCAGGGGAATGCTGTAGACATAGTTTATCTTGATTTCAGTACAACTTTTGATAAGGTTTCACATATCACTCTTGTTGACAAGTTGGTAAAATGTGGTTTGAATCCTGTTACCATTAGATGGATCTGTAACTGGTTAACAGATCGCACCCAAAGACTGCTTTGTGAATGGTTCCTCATCCTCTTGGAGAGGAGTAACAAGTGGAGGGCCTCAAGGATCTGTTCTCAGGCCTGTTTTGTTCAACATTAATAAACTATTTGGATGAAGGAATAGAGGGAATGCTTATTAAATTTGCAGATGATACTACATTGGGAGCAGTCGCAAATACAATAGAAGACAGAGACAGATACAGAATGCTCTTGACAGGCTAGAAAATTGGGTTAAAACAAATC
Organism: Heteronotia binoei; assembly: GCF_032191835.1. Lineage (NCBI taxonomy): Eukaryota > Metazoa > Chordata > Lepidosauria > Squamata > Gekkonidae > Heteronotia > Heteronotia binoei. The sequence goes on along the minus strand of NC_083228.1, from coordinate 3,198,951 downwards.
AAATGAATTTTAACTAGGATAAATGTAAAGTTCTGCATTTAGGTAGGGAAAATCCATTGCAGAATTATAGGATGGGGGAGGTGTGTTTTGGCAGTAGTGTGTGTGAAAAGGATCTGGAGGTTTTAGTGGACCATACTGTGATCATCAGTAACCAGTGTGATGCACTGGCTAAAAAAGCCAATGAGATTTTGGGCTGTAACTACGGAGGTATAGTATCCAGATCATGTGAAGTGACAGTTCACTTTACTCTGCTCTGGTTAGACTTCACCTAAAGAGTATTGTGTTCAGTTCTGGACACCACAATTTTAGAAGGATATAGACAAGCTGGAATGTGTCCAGAGGAGGTCAATGAAGATGGTGAGGGGTCTGTTAGGGAAACTGCTCTCAAAATGAGATTGGGGAATTAGACTGAGAGACAGTTGTCCCAATAGGAATCTTTTATTATCTGTGTATACCAGGCTCAACCGTTCAGAGAGTCAATGCTCAATAAAGGACTCTAGTTTAATAAAATCAATTGTGGTTTATTTGAAACAATAGTTCGTTCACACAAGGTATAAAATCAATCACACATTCATACAGGTCTAGGAAAAATAGAGAGATCGATAGGGGAACATAAAGGAATGGACATACAGGGCAATACTACCTCTCGCAGACTCCAATGGAAGGCTCCGATGGCGACGAATGAGGAAATGGGGGAGAGGTCCCGAAACTGATCAGGAATCGGGGGTGTTACTACCCAGCGGGAATGGGGGTTTACTGAGTAGAAGGCACACCTGTGGGTAGCTAGTCCACAGGTTATATAGAGTCACCTTAGTCCTGAGGGGATGGGAGGTGACTGGGAGTGGTAATGGGAGGTTCTGCAGATGACCAGGAAGGCTGGACATCGGCTGGACCAATGGTGGGTCAATGGCGACACCTGATTGGGTGTGTGCTTCAACCAATGAACATCACCTTCATCCTGGGCATCCTGGAAGCTTCCAGGTTGCGACAGGGCCTGGGGCGGCTCCGTAGGTATCAATGTGGGAATGGTTGGGTGATTGGGAGGAGATGGGATTAACTGGGAAAGGGACAATAGAGAATCAGATATGCACCTAGGTATTCCGGTGTAGACAAAAGGGCTTGGTGGTATCAGGAGAGATCCTTCCTCTTTCTCAACTCTCCGGGGTGAAGACAGTTGTTTAGGAAATCACTGGGCAATCAGGATTAATAGTGGAGCCATTAATCCATTCATAGACTAGGTGGGTTGCTTGCGGGCTAGGAATGACTCAAGGTGTGTACGTGAGGTTTCCACATAGAAGGAATGAATCCCATCCAGGCAGGAAGATGGCTACATGTGGTGTTAGCAAAACACAGTGGTTTCCATGCTTAGTGCTTCACACCGTTCGCCTGGACAGCTCCGTGGCGGCGTAGCCTCCTCCTTACCATGGCGGGTTTCACGCGATGGCGGGGAAACATTAGAGCGCAGCTGCAGACACTCTGTGCCTGACTCAAGCGCTTATATACTTGTTAATAGGTACACGGGAGTCTTATGTAGTTCCTGGGTAGCGTCACTCGCATTCACTGGCCAGGCGGATGCAAGCTTACTTCTCCAGGCGCCCTGGCAACCATGTTTGTGACAGAGGGGTCATTTTCTCACAGTTCCCCCCCTCGAGACTGACGTCACCGTCTAGTGGCAAAGTCTCGTATGTACAACTGATAACAAACAAAACGGGGCTTCGGTAAGAGGGCGGTAAGCCCCTGAAGCGTGGGGTGTCTACTAGGGAATACCGGCTACCTGAAAAAAAAAGGTTGGAGCCACTATCTTAAACTACTCAAAAACACAATTTAAAAATGCCAATGGGCCATCAGATCCTTCCTTGGCGTTCATGCTTACAGGGAGGCCTTCTGGGATACATTGTACATATTCGGTATTTCATATAGCATTATTAAAATCCATAAAAACACATGGTAAAATTTCATAATACAAAGTATTTGAATCAAAGGTTACTTAAAAGCAGTCATCATGTGTGCAGTCTAGACCGGCTAGGCTGCAATAATTGATCAGACAGGCAATAAGCATTTCATATTACCCACGGATTCACAAGGCAAATCATTTTAAAATCACCAGGTTACATTTCATACATATATATATATATATAAAAAAAGAAGAAAAACACAAATCTTATCACTATGCTAGTACATAATTCATCTGTCTGACCTTTGGTCTTCGGGCTTCTTCTTCTCCCCCCCTCGATAACTTCCACGCTGGGGAAAGGGGAGGCTTCCCTTCTCATTTGGCTTGTCTGTAGTCTCCTTCTGGAGGGGAGGAGGCTGGCGGCGCCGAGGAGTCTACGGCGGATATCCCACCCCCCCTTGTATCCAGGCTGCCCATAGTGAAGCCAAGTCGTACATGGAGCATGCCCAACACGGAGGCCTCCGATCCCGCTCGGACCCAGTCGGGGGGCCCGTTCACATGGTCTGAGGAGACCCTGTCAGAAGGAGTTTCCTGTACATTTATGTAAATGTCATGGATAAAGGATTCTGGGAGAGATTTTTGCAGGTTTTTGTCCAGGTTTATACAGTTCTAGTACAATAATAAACTCTTCAGGCAAAACACTTATACACAGTCAGAGTTCCCTAGGATTTTGCAGCCCTTTTCAGTTTGTCCCCGGACCGCTCTCTTCAATCTTAAAGTGAGTCCGTTCCCATGCCCTCTAGGTTTGGCAGAGGGGGAAAAGCATACGATGGACGTGCGGACCCATGGGTCAACACCCCGAACCGGGGAGTGTGGCTACAGAAAGGCCTCTCCTGGTGTAGTAGGTTCGGGGAAGTTGACTCAGGGATCGCTTCCCATATTTTAATCGGGAGCCCGTGTGGGCTCCGGAGAACCAGCTTTAAGCGTGGTTCTCTTTTAGGGCCTCTTGGAGTCCCTCCCTGACTGGGAGGGGGGGACTCCCCCTTTATTTGGTAAAAGATAGAACACAAGCAAAAACAGACACATAAGGAAAACCCTTGGTTCCTATTGACACTTAGCCTAAGGGTCCCTGTCTGTCAATCAAGGTTTGGACTGGCAGGGGCGGGTTCTGCGTTGCCTGGCGGCTCCCACTTCCTGTGGGGTCGTGCCCCTAACGTGGTGCCAGTAGTCTATCGGTGGGTGTGGGAGATGCAAATGACCCCTTGCAAAGCAGCGTGGGAAATTTTCCATTCCTCACACTAACCTGACTATTCGGTGGAAACCATGGGGAGGAGGGTTTTGAGTGCGGCCAGTTACTCCGTTGGGTAGGCTTCTCCGAGCCTACACTACCAGGAGAGGCCTTCCGCCAGGGAGATGTTTCTTGGTGAAACGCAGAAAGAGCCCGGCATCCCCACGATGGAGATGCTTCTTGAGAAAGCTTGATGAAGCCCTTGTCAAAAAGGGCTAACTTGCTTCTCTGGCTCTTCTGCCACCATACTCTCTGGTTCGGTCTTGTAATTCTCAACCCCTCTAATTTTTGAAACCAGCCCACCCGAAAAGGGTGGGCACCCTTCTTTTGGTCAAAAATAGATTCATAACATCTTATAAACATAGATAAACATGGCTGGTTGGTCGAAATCCCATTTTCTCTCACCCCTCCCGCCCGGGAGATGGCAACGGGTAGACTGACACGTCATGTCTTCTGCTGAGCACTGCCTTCTACAGGCAGACAGGGCGGTTGACAGAGGCGCCAGGCAATGAGGCCATACAGTTCATTAAGCAGACCAAGTGGGAGGCACATATGCAAATACTCTTTTGCCTTGAAATGGGTTTCTTGGGCCCTTGTGGGGCACCCCCTTATTCAGAATCGCCCCAAAAGGTTTGCGGTCATACTCCAGCGGTTTTCCTATTATTGGGCACTCCTTTCTCGTGGGGAAAGCCAGAGTCACTGTGACTTAAAGGTGCTTCGGCGCGTTTGGCTCTCCCGGTGGGGGCCGGGTTCAAGCATTCTGCCTGGTCTCGTGTGCGCCTTTACAAACTCAGGGTGCCCCTGCAAGTATGGCACCTGGTGCAGAGTCTGTTCTGGCCCCCTGAGACCCTAGGTGGGCGGAACTTTTAGCTGGAGCTCCGCGCTCCGGAGGGCAAGTGTCAGTGCCTGCCCTCTTTTAACCCTCGGGCTGCTTCGGCGGCCCAACCTTCTCTGGTAAAAGATAGACAAATCTTAATAACACCAGTTCATTACCCACATAGGGTGTTGGAACTCTAAGTCCCAGATGTCCCCAATCTTGTGCTTTGGGTTAGTGCATGCGCATAGTGTGTTTATGCAGATGAACTAAGCCTAAGGCATGTTGGGAATAGGATATTATAAAATATTTTTCAAATATATGGACCTAGGTTCGGTCCGCTCCTTGTGGGAATAGTGGCTTGTGAAAGGGCCATAGTTCAGGCGTACTGGTCCCAAGGTCGCTTTTCACCCGCGTTGCCTCTTTAATCTAAAAGGTAGCTGGCGGACCTAGGGTGCCCGCGGGAGGTGGCCTTTCCTAAGCTCCTCGGTTCGGGTGCCCATGCACAGCCTGAGTCCCTTCCACAGTTATGTGGGTAAGGGCTGCACGCTCAGGCGTCCCAATGGGTCAGAACAGTGGCTGCACCAGGTTCCTGATGCTTTGAGCGTCTGCAACTTCTTCCCCTCTCCGTTCCCTGTGTTCCTTCAGGATCACGGAGCGCCGGAAGAGTCACAGAGCTCAAACACTGGACTGCTGGGAGTCTCTCTGGGTCAGAACAGGTTCTGTCCCAGAGTCACTTCGGGCCTTGTAGTGATGGATCACTTGGTGGGACTGTTATCTAGACCATCAAGAAGCGATCCAACACTTGCAAGAATGCCCTGAGTTTGTTCTGCTCAATATGGGCTTCCTCTCACCCCGTCCCCCTGGGCCAACGAGCCCACCCTTTACTTGGTAAAAGATAGAACTTCCCATAGGAACAGAGCGGGGCTGAGAGATACTGACATGCATAATGTAAAGGCTGGCTGTGGGGACTACATTTCCCATCGTCCTCCTTTTCCCATCCCAAAAGTTGGGGCATGTGCAAGAGAGATTCATGCAAATGCCTCAAATCCAAGGCGGCCTGGGAGCGACGGGGCAGTGAAGTTTTAGACCATTAATAGCCTTATTCGGGGGTTAATGAGGAGGGGGGTATTCCAAATCTATAAACAGGATGTACTGATTTAATATATATATATATTGGGCCGAGCCTCCATTTGACTCCTGGTGACCTTTTAGTTACTTGGTGGGATTGAGGCACCAGAGGGGGTTGATCGGGCGGCTTTAGCCTGTGACCCGACCGGTCCCCGCTGTTGTCAAACATGTGGGGCTGCAGAACCGGGGGTCCCAGTGGGCCTGTTGAACTGAAGCACCCGGTGCAATCCAGCTCAGCGGCCCAAATCCGGGGCTGCCTGGAAGATCTCGCAGGAGAGCTTATGGAGGTCCTCCAATGCACACTTCCGTTTCTTCTTTGAAACAGAAAAGTTTGGGAGTGATCGCTGGCACAGTCCACGGTTCGGTTTCGTCGCCTTTCTCCCCTCTCCCTTTCCCTTGGGCTTCACAGCCCCCTCTTATAAGTAAAAGAAAGATCTTGAAAAAGGAATAGGGAACGGGGAGCCTTCCCCCGCCTCCCCCCCCCTCGCACGAGTGGGGAGAGGATTCAAGGCGGTTCTTTAGGGCTTTTCAATGACGAGGGGACGATATCTCCACATGGTTTGGAGCTCGTCCACCTTCTTTAGCTGCTTTCTCAGCCAGCACCCCAAGACAATTATTACAATACAGAGTATAATCTGGAAGACCAAAATGACCACAATGGGGTGCAGGGCTACGTTAAGTATCGCTGACCCAGTAGGGCTCCAGCCAAGGAGCGCGTCAAGGAACGAATGCTTTCCCGTGTCCTTGATTTGTGTTAAAAGCCCGGAGATTTCTTGTCCATCATGTTTAACCACCATGGACGCAGTGTCTCCGCTCCTCTTGATTTCTTGCAAGGTCTGTTTTAAAAGGGGATGAGACAGCAGGGATCTAATCGCCCGCAGCCCCATGCCCAGAAAAACTGGTTGAATGAATTTGAACAGACTAGGGGCCAGCAGGATTTCCTCCCTAGTCCATATGGGGACTGTGAATTCTATATCGCATCCCACAATGGAAGATAGGTTGCAGAAACATCTGTTGACATCTGGCAACATGGGTTGGATGTGGAAAGTATTTATGATGAGGTACTCACAATATGTCCTCACGCAAGCACACCCTCTTCCCAAGTACACAAAAGCGGAGGCATTCTCTTGCCTAAGTGCATATTTGCATTCCTGAGGGGAGTCCCTTAAGGGGTTCACGCAGGGGTGGTGAGTTTGTAGAGTCTGCTCATCACAAATAAATCCCAGGTTGTCTTTGTGTACACATGCCTTTAGATCCACAGCTTCCCAACTTCCGTTGTCATTCCTGGCCCATTTATCTGAGTCCACGGAATACAAAACTTCGGTTGGTCCCACTTGCAGCCCTAGTGGCACAACGGGGTGTACATAAAAGAACCTTTGTGCAGTGGGCATCAGGATGAGAAGTCTCAATTCCTGCCTGTCCACTGAGAAAGATGTATTCACCAGAGTCCACCAGGCTTCCAATTCCAGTTGCGGGGTGGGAATTTCTGGTCTAATTAACTGCTTGATTTCCAGGGGGATATTTCCCTCCGTGGCTTGCCTGATCATGCCCATGGTTACTGCTAAATTCATAGCTTGAGCCTGGGTGCATGCCAGTGCTAAAGAAATATTTAACTGTAGGGATTGAGTACCTCTCAACAGTAAGGCAAAATCTCTTTCAATTTGGTTTTCCCAATTTACTAAAATGGAGCTGATGGAATGCTGGACTTCAGAGATGGTGTGGAAAGAGTCATTAATGGGTTTTCCCAGCTGGGAAATATAAGAGGTAGCGTAGGCAAATTTATTTGCGAGGGTTTCTATATTTATAGAATCTAAAACCGCTACTCCTCCAGCAACTGGTGCAACCCAGTCTCCTACAGATCGTTTCAATCTGCGAGGCGTGTTCCCCACCCATAACTGCAGCCAAGCCTCCCAACCCTTTTTACTGGGTTCCAAGTAGGGAGCACATTGTGGCAATTTTTCGATGGTATTTAATCCTGTCAGGCTGACCCTGATTTCCTTTAATACCATCTGTGGCCGAATTAAAACTTGTTCCCTAATATCCCGCTTAATCACATGGGAGCCAATTATGTGAGAGTTGGCACTTAATGTACTCTCAGCGTCTGGAATGAGAGGGTTGAATTGGAGCTGGGTAAAATTCCCTATTGTGAGGGTGTAGTTTCCTTCCTCCGATGGAAGCTCTGTGTTGAAGGTGCCCAATTTGGTGAATTTCATTCCCATTGCGGACTCCCGCTGGCATAGAGGGTCTATTACTATAAACCAGTCAGGAGGTCCCTGTGTCCCTAACTCCGAATCAGTAATGATCCAATTTTTATTTGACCATGCGGTTAGCTGGTGATGGTGCGTCTCTCCACTAGGTGTCTGTATTGAGAACGCAAGCGGCTTTTCTATCCTAGAGCCAATTGATAATATAAATTTGAAAGGATCCTTTGCGCTCCATACTGCGGTCGACACGATTGCAATTTCACAGTATGGCCCCATGTCCTCAGTAAACCCTTTAGAGGCTGGAGTAGCGCTAGGAGTTATTGTGGGAGTTGTTGTTAATTTCCGTGGGCCCTTTGGGACATAAACACAATGCATTGGCACTAGAGGTCTCATGGTGTCCTCATGGGAAAAACAGTACAGTTCCTGCGTTAACATTCTGGTCCCAGCACATAACAAAATCATATTAGGTGGTCTGACCCACTCTTCATCACAGCTGCGAAAGTCATAGCTGCTTCTGGGGAGTCTGCTGTCATTTTCCCCATAATTAGACTTTATGACTTTGCACAGCATGATTTCCTTGGGATATAGGCTTGTTTTACATCTCCAATGAGAGAATGGGACTATAGTGGGCAATACTGCTCTATCAGCTGTACATTCCTCCTGCATTAACATCAACACTAAATACATTGCATGCATCATTGTTCTCACAAATCTCACCTTCACATTCTGGTAATCCATATTGTGTACCTGAAAATAAAAGATAAGATTGTGCTGTAGACCCTTCTTGCTATTTCTATAAGCTTGAAGGAGTCACAGTACTAAGACAAGGTTGGGGAAGAGGGGAAAGGGAAGGAGCAATTTCACAGGAGAGAAGAAAAAGAGAAAAAAAACTGCTGCAGAACTAAAATTACATGTTTGTGTTCTGAGTTCTTTTCTCCTGCACTCCCCCCCTAGATTACTGTGGACAGGTCTGTCTCAGGAATCTTTATACTTGGACTTGTTCAAGTTACACCAAGGGTGAGGAAGGTGTCACTTAAGGGGAAATCCACCGGTTCAGGGCAGGGCATGACAGAGATTTGTCGAATTTCGGCTCTTCTCTGCGGCGGCGCCCCTTCAGGTTGCTGAATCTGATTAGGGTTAGCTGGCGCAGTCCCCTTCCATTCCTTGAGTTGGGAACAATGGAAGTACTTTCGCCAGGTTTCTCCGTTCTTTTTCTGAATTTCTACTTGGTAGACTGCCGGGCTGATCCTCAGTGTTATCGGGACTGGACCTAACCATTTGGCTTCCAAGGAGTGCTCGTTTTGCGAGAATCTCCTATATAGCACCAGCTGGCCTGGATCCCACACTCGAGGATTTTTAACCCAGCCTAATCTCTGGTCCATTGCCTGCTGTGTTTTTCCTAGTTGTTTAGCTACCTCCAGGTGGATATTGTGGACCTCCGTGACTAGCGATTGCACCCACGCGTCATTCACAACCACCGGCATCCAGTCAGATGGAAGTTGTGTTTTGAGCCAGAAGGCTTCCGGCAACACCATTTTCCTTCCTGTCATGACCATATGCGGTGTGTGACCATGGACGGCAGTAGTTCCCCTCAGCGCCATCAGGATAATGGGTAGCTTCTCGTCCCAATCCCTGCCTGTGGATTTTACTACTTTCCGTAGGGCTTCCTTGATTGTCCGGTTAGTCCTCTCAATTGCCCCTGATGCCTGGGGGTGCCCGGCAATGTGAAACCGCTGTTCCACCCCCAAGGCTTTGCACAATTCCTTTGTGACCTCCCCGATGAAGTGTGACCCCAAATCCGAGTCCATGACCCTCGGGATTCCCCATCTCGTCCATAGGTGGTTGAATAAAATTTTAGCAGTTGTAGCGGCAGTATTATATTTACAAGGGAAAGCCTCCACCCATTTGCTGAAAGGATCGATCACCGTGAGGCAGTATCGATTTCCTCTTGCTGTGCGGGGAAGGGGGCCGATAAAATCGATTTGTATACGAGCCCAGGGTCCCTCTATTCTTTGGTGCTGGATGGGAGCTTTGGGTCCTGATGTGTCGGCATTAACCATAGCGCACGCAAGGCAATTATTAACCCACTGTGCTACTTCCTGGCGCATGCCCGGCCACCAGCCCGTCTCCTTTACCCGTTCCAAAGTTAGATTTGCACCGCGGTGTCCCTGCTCGTGCACAAACTTGATTAAATCCCCTCTGACTTGCAGGGGCACAATCCAGTGTTGCTCCCCCTGGCTATCTACTGCCCAGTAAATGCCCTCTTTCTGAATGATGGTGTATTTCCCCGTTCCATCCTTCTGGGCTTTGGCAAGCTCCAGGATCTCTGGGTCGTCTTTCTGGAGCTCGCCCAAATCCATCAGGATTTCCCTCCCTTTGCTCTGGTTCCGGGTGGTGACCGGGTGTAAAGGAAAGGTGGGGGGTGAGCGGAAAGGATTGCTGTCTGCGAATGCAGCTTCTTTGGCAATAGCGTCTACTCTATTGTTCCACATCCCTTCCTCTGTATATTGTCTCTGATGTCCCTTAACGTGAGTCACGTAGGTGGAGTCAGTTCGCGCCTCTATTCTCTCCGCTATTTGCAGCCATTTTTGAGAGTGCGCGACCGTTTTCCCCTCGCTATTCAGCCAATTCTGTTTCTTCCAAATGGGCAGCCAGGCCGTGATCGCCTGCACCGTCCAATGAGAATCTGTAAAAATGGCTAGGGGAACATCCAGAGGCTCGAACTGGAGGATTGCTAGCACTGCTTCCACTTCTGCGGCCTGGCTAGAATGAGGGCGGACGGTTCCTTTAAGGACTAGGGAATCCTGCACTCTAATGGCGCCGTAGCCGGTTCGAGCTGAGCCATTTACATGGAAAGAAGATCCATCGCAAAACCAACAAACAAGCTCTTGTTGTCGGGCTTCTGCTAGGGTTATTCCTCCATTAACTGGCCAGGGTATATGTTGTACCACTGGCAGCGGACACTCATGCTCTTCCCCTACAACTACGAGACCATAGGGCGAGGGCGGTTCCTTTTGCTCCTTCTGGAAATCTACCCCTCTATTAGTTAACGCCAGCGTCCACTGGGCAATCCTTTGGTTCGAAACTTGCCCATCTTTAACTTTCCCGGAGAGAATATACTTAAGAGGGGAATGAGTGGTTTGAACTACCACCCTTGCTCCTCCTATTATAAACTCCCAATGGGTTAAACTCCAAACCAGAGCGAGGCAGACCTTCTCGCAGGGGGAGAATTTTTCCTCCACGGAAGTAAGGTTCCTGGAGGCGTAAGCCACCACCCTCTGAGATCCCGCTCGTCTCTGGATCAGAGTAGCCCCCAGACTGTGCTCCGAGATAGCCAACTGAATGAAAAACGGCTGGGTAACGTCGGGATGGGCAAGCGCCGGAGCCTTTGCGAGGTCATTTTTGAGCTCTGCAAAAGCCTTTTGCTGCTCCGGTCCCCAGTACCACTGCACATCCTTCTTCAGGAGCTCATAAAGAGGTCGGGCTTTCTCGGAGAACATCTCGATGAAATCCCGGGAAAAGTTAAAGGTGCCTAACAAAGCTCTTAGTGAATGGGGGTCTGTGGGGGCGGGGAGTTTAGAGATCACTTCTACTCTCTGTGAATCCGGTGTTCTCCCTTCTGCTCCTAGTGTGATGCCGAGGTACTTCACCTCGGTCTTTACTAGCTGGGCTTTCTCCCTGCTTGCTTTGAAGCCCGTTTCTTGGATGAGGTTGAGGACCTCCTCAGTGACCTCCCGGACCTTCTCCTCTGTCTCTGCGTGGATCAGCACGTCATCTACATAACTGAGCACGCAATCCTTTGATCCGGGTAGCAGTCGGTCCCACATCTGCACAACATGCGCGTGACAAATGCTTGGGCTAGAATGGAAGCCCTGCGGTGTCCGCTTGAACACGTACTGTTGGCCGCGGAAGGTAAACGCGAATTTATACCAACAGGATTCGTGCAGGCGGATCGAGTGGAACGCGTTGGCCAAGTCCACCACGCTGTAAAATTTAGATCCCGCTGCAATGGCTGCCACTATCTCGTTGTACTTGGCGACCACCGGGGCCACCGGGGGAGTCACTGCATTGAGGGCTCTGAAGTCCACTGTCATCCTCCAAGTTACTCCATCTGCCTTTAGGACCGGCCACAAGGGGGCATTGCAGATGGACTGCATTGGGAGGATGACATCCCACTTCAACAGACCCTCAATTGTTTTCCCTATTCCTGCTTCCGCTTCCGCGGGGTATTTGTACTGACGCTGGGGAGGAGGATCTTTGCCCTCTATGAGAACACAAGCGTTTCTCACAGTCCCACACTCCGCCTTGTCAGTAATCCACACCCCGGGAAACTTTTGAGTCCATAGATCTCCCGTCACTGAACATACAGGGAGGGGAGCTTTTAGAGCCGCACATCGGTGTATAGCATTAATAAAGTCCGGTCCTCCCGGGATGTGCCACAGGAGTCCGTTGGCTAAATCCACAGTTAAATGGTTTTTCTTTAAGAAGGGAGCCCCAATCATTCCTTCGTCTTCTCCTGCATTGTTACAGGCTCTCATGGTGGCTTTGAGTCTCCCTACAGTGATTGGAATCTTTTTCCAGATGTGTGAGAGGTGGCTTCCTCCCGCGTACCCAGCCAGTTCCAGGGTTCTATCTGTCTGGGTTCCCTGAGTAACTAGCGTTGGATGGAGCACGCTAATCGATGCCCCTGTGTCTACTAATAGAGTGGCAGGTTTAATGTTCCCTGGAGCCCCAATGCCTGCCTTTACCATTGGTCTCCCCCAAGTGTCTGGCTTAAGTTTAGCCACTACTCCTTCGGGGAGATTAGTGGCCCCGGGCACCCCTAGCGCAGACCCTGGTCTTCATATTCCAGACTGTTGACGACCGTCTGCTGCTGGACCGCGGCTATCGGAGCCGGGTATAACTGAACGGTGGGGTGCATTGGAGGAGGTGGATGTTGAACTACTGCAGCTACGGGCGGAGAATACCCTTGAGGTGCCGCAAAATGAGATTGGGTTGGAGGAGGTGGGGGGGCAGACGGCTGCTGATTTCCCCACCCCTGCATCACTTGTTGTTGCCTCTCTATCAAAAGTGCGGTGGGTGCTAGATCCATATTGGTCATGTCGCACCCTGCATGGAGTAAAAAGTTCCAGAGCGCTTTTCGCTGAGTCTGTTCTCCGGGCGATAGCGAATTCCAAAAACGAGCTCGCTCAGCCTTTCTGTTATAGGAAGGCTTGTACCCTCGACTCTGATTCTGCAAATCTTGATATGCCTCCCCATAAGGGCCCGTCATTATGTTAGGCTGTGGGGCCGGAGGCGGCTGCACTGCGGGAGAAGGAAAAGGGGCCGAGGGCTGCACGGGTGGAGGAGGGGCTCTCGGTTGATAGTTAGGGTTCCCCCCCCCCGCTCCGGGCTTCTGCCTGGCCGGTTTCCCATTGCTCCGCGCCTGAGCGTGCTTATTTTGTCCTGTTGGAGGATTGACTGGAGGCTGCGATGGGTTATAGGGGTCCGGATTAACTTCCCTCTTCTGATACTGAGAGTGAGGCCCGTTGTTAGCATAAGTAACTGTATTAACAGCTTCCTTAGCCCGGTCTTTCTTACTACTCTTTTTCCCTTGCGCAACCGTGTCCATATATCTGCTAATATTTTCCAGATTGGCATAAAGTGCGCTCCATTTGGGGTTAGGTGCATGTGTGGGTCCTAGTGCCTGCCGCGTTTCTGGGTTGAGGCCTTTAATGACATCTGTTATAAAATCAGCGTCATCGTAGTCGGGCTCCTGACCCTCTTCCTCCGGGAATACTACTTCGGCAACTAAGGCTAAGAATTGTTTCTTTGTTAGATAGACCATAGGGTCTTCATCTGGACCTTGCACAGTCTGGGTATACACATATTTAACATTCTCTTCATTCCAAGTAATTCTCAATAGTTCAGCTATCCACTCCAAGGTGGTTATGGCGCCTGTGTGAGCGACTATCAATTTTTCTCTCACCTTTTCTACATGAGGGCCGTTTAAAGCCAACCTCAGGACCTGATTTAGCTCCCTGATGGTTATGTTTGGGTATTCACGGTACATTTGCATCATCCATCGGATGGAGGTTTCTCTATTATATGGGCCAAGAATTTGGTGTGCCATTTTAATATTTTCAATTTTCCAATCCTTAACCTCCTTAGTTATCTGCACCGTCTCTTTACCGTTCCCCTGTCTAGTGGTAGTTTGCCGGGTGACCACCGGGCATACTGGGGCGGGGGCAATCTCACAGGGTTGTATTTCCTCCTCATCCTCACTTTCCTCATCCGAAAAAGCATAGAAGGTGGATGGGGAGACCGTTGCTATAAGAGCATTTTTACGGTCTAACTTCTGCTGCAATGAGGCAATTTCTTTTTTACACGCCTCATGATTAGCTGCCTCTTTGGTTTTCTTCACCGTTTCTGTGGCTATTTCAACGGCATATTGCAGTTTGTCATTCCGGTTTTTGGTTTGCTCCAGCTCTTTGCTCAATGCCTTTATTTGCGATTGGGCTTTCTTTAGAGCCGTTAGGGTATCTTGGTGTATTAAGGCCTGGGTATTTTTCTCTATCTTAACCTCTTCTATGGTTCGACTTGCCTGCTGCCAGTCGAGATCAAGTCTATTATTTTCTTCCGCCAATCTATTTATTTCTGCGGCGTATTTCCTATGCAATTCCGCCTTTTCTGCCTCATTGTTTTGCCAAACTTCTGCTTTTTCTGCCTCATGGTTTTGCCGAATTTCATCCATCTCTGCTGCATGGGTCTGGAGCAAGAGTTCCTTTTCTACGGTATGCTTCCGGAACTCGTCCTCCAGTACCTCTGCATGTTTCTTGAGGCTTGCCTCTAATTCTTTTTCCTTTCTTTCCATCTGCACCTCTTGCTGTTCTATTTGCCCTTCCCTCTGGGCAAGCTGTTCCCTGAGCTGCTTATTCAGGGTAGTGCTATCTCGTAGGGCTTCAAACAAGCCCCACGCGGCAAAAAGATCTCTTTTGCCGGCGCTAATTGTTTTGTTGCCACATCCCTCTTCAAAAATGTCCCTGAGGGATTGGAGGGGGTCAGAGCCTTGGTTAAAGAGTCCCTTTTTCCAGGGATTATCTCCCTTCTTTATCAGCCACTTATCCAATTTGGGGATTTCTTCCTTCTTGGCAAGAATGTCCATTGTGGCGTGTGGGGATTTCTCTTTTTTTGGTTCTACTTATATTTCGCTTACTGCCAACCTCCGGTTGTGTTTCAGCTAGGGTTACGGGGCACCGAGCCGACCCAATGATCGCGTCTCGGGTGAAAAGGGAGCCACGGGCCGACCCAACGATCGCGTCTCCGGGCAGAGTTTTGGGCAATGAGCCGACCCAACGATCGCGTCTCAGCCAAAGGGGAAATCCACGAGCCGACCCAACGATCGCGTCTCGGGTGAAAAAGGGGAGCCACGGGCCGACCCAACGATCGCGTCTCCGGGCAGAGTTTTAGGCAGCGAGCCAATCCTATGATTGCGTCTCAGCCAAAAGGGAATCCACGAGCCGACCCAACAATCGCGTCTCGGGTGAAAAAGGGAGCCACGGGCCGACCCAACGATCGCGTCTCCGGGCAGAGTTTTAGGCAGCGAGCCAATCCTATGATTGCGTCTCAGCCAAAAGGGAATCCACGAGCCGACCCAACGATCGCGTCTCGGGTGAAAAAGGGAGCCACGGGCCGACCCAACGATCGCGTCTCCGGGCAGAGTTTTAGGCAGCGAGCCGACCCAACGATCGCGTCTCGGCCAGAAAAGGGAGCCACGAGCCGACCCAACGATCGCGTCTCGGGCAAACAAAATAAAAAGTTGCCCAGCAGTCAGATTGCAGCGGTCCTACGACCCACCTGCCTTCTTGACTGTCGGGTGCCTTAGACTAGCCTTGGCCTAGACTCGTGTAAGGACTTGGGTGTGTGTGTGCAAGTGTCTGAATGTGTATGTAGTGTGTGTGCGTGTGTGCACTAAGCTCTAAAGAAAAGGGAGAAGGGAAGGGTGCTCTATCCAGATCTTAAACAATCCTAGCCTGTCCTGACATTCCCTCCCACGATAGACGCGTTTAGAAGGCCTCGGGACGGCGGCCGGACTTCACGGGACTTCCCCCTTGCGTTCGATCGGGCTCAGTCCTCTTGCGAGGTGTCTGGCCTCCTCGGGGCGGCTGAGAAGTCCAACGCTGAATGGTAGAAACGGGAGCAGCCCAACCCACAATTTTTAGAGATGCTCGCTAGAGCCTTTCACACAGAACTCATTCACTCAATCACTCACGCAATAGCCTCGCTAGCAAGACTTTCTGAACGGTGCAACCTTACGTCTGTCTGTATGAAGACACGCGTGTCGACTCGCGTGCGTTCACACAAACAGGATAATGCCAACGCTTTCTCCACCAATTTCTGTTAGGGAAACTGCTCTCAAAATAAAGTTGGGGAATTAGACTGAGAGACAGCTAGCCCCACAACGGAATCCTTGTTATCTGTGTATACCAGGCTCAACCGTTCAGAGAGTCAATGCTCAATAAAGGACTATAGTTTAATAAAATCAATTGTGGTTTATTTGAAACAATAGTTCGTTCACACAAGGTATAAAATCAATCACACATTCATACAGGTCTAGGAAAAATAGAGAGATCGATAGGGGAACATAAAGGAATGGACATACAGGGCAATACTACCTCTCGCAGACTCCAATGGAAGGCTCCGATGGCGACGAATGAGGAAATGGGGGAGAGGTCCCGAAACTGATCAGGAATCGGGGGTGTTACTACCCAGCGGGAATGGGGGTTTACTGAGTAGAAGGCACACCTGTGGGTAGCTAGTCCACAGGTTATATAGAGTCACCTTAGTCCTGAGGGGATGGGAGGTGACTGGGAGTGGTAATGGGAGGTTCTGCAGATGACCAGGAAGGCTGGACATCGGCTGGACCAATGGTGGGTCAATGGCGACACCTGATTGGGTGTGTGCTTCAACCAATGAACATCACCTTCATCCTGGGCATCCTGGAAGCTTCCAGGTTGCGACAGGGCCTGGGGCGGCTCCGTAGGTATCAATGTGGGAATGGTTGGGTGATTGGGAGGAGATGGGATTAACTGGGAAAGGGACAATAGAGAATCAGATATGCACCTAGGTATTCCGGTGTAGACAAAAGGGCTTGGTGGTATCAGGAGAGATCCTTCCTCTTTCTCAACTCTCCGGGGTGAAGACAGTTGTTTAGGAAATCACTGGGCAATCAGGATTAATAGTGGAGCCATTAATCCATTCATAGACTAGGTGGGTTGCTTGCGGGCTAGGAATGACTCAAGGTGTGTACGTGAGGTTTCCACATAGAAGGAATGAATCCCATCCAGGCAGGAAGATGGCTACATGTGGTGTTAGCAAAACACAGTGGTTTCCATGCTTAGTGCTTCACACCGTTCGCCTGGACAGCTCCGTGGCGGCGTAGCCTCCTCCTTACCATGGCGGGTTTCACGCGATGGCGGGGAAACATTAGAGCGCGGCTGCAGACACTCTGTGCCTGACTCAAGCGCTTATATACTTGTTAATAGGTACACGGGAGTCTTATGTAGTTCCTGGGTAGCGTCACTCGCATTCACTGGCCAGGCGGATGCAAGCTTACTTCTCCAGGCGCCCTGGCAACCATGTTTGTGACAGAGGGGTCATTTTCTCACAGGTCTGGAGACCAAGTGCTATGTGGAAAGGTTGAAGGAGCTGGGTATGGAGAGGAGATGACTGAGAGGTGATATGATCACCATCTTCAAGTACTTGATGGGCTGTCATATAGAGGATGGTGTGGAATTGTTTTCTGTTGTCTCAGAAGGTTGGATCAGAACCATTGGGATTAAATTGAATCAAAAGAGTTTTCAGCTGAACTTTGGAAGAACTTCCTGACTGTGAGAGTGGTTCCTCAATGGAACGGGCTTCCTTGGTGTTGGAAATATATATCTGTTCTGTATGTCCTTTGCAATATTCTAAAGTTCCAGTCATTATAGGGTTAACACTGTGCCTGATTCCCTATTTTCTGCATGACCTAGGAAGAAGATACTGACTGCTGTCAATCAAGGTCTAGAAGCAGGAAAACCTGTTTTGTCTGTTTGGTCAGTTAGTCAGGTGACTTCCTTTGTTCAGGCAGAGAGGTCAAGAAGAAGGAGGAAGTAGCCTCCATTAAGCACATGATCTTCTAGTGTAAGCATGTAGTTCTATAGTGTTTGTTATTTCACCTCCCAGTACCCTTTCCCTGTAGAAATAAATATGTTTTTGCTTTTTCATGTTAAATGCCTCTCAATGATTATTTGATCCAGTGATCCATCGCACTGTTTGAGATAAAGAAATAGAATTTCAAACAGAATTCCCTAACAAAATTGGTAGCAGAGCAGATGGTTCTTGGTTTTTGCCATCAAGCTGGTAGCTTATAGCGGGAAAACCTGTTTTGTCTGTTTGGTCAGTTAGTCAGGTGACTTCCTTTGTTCAGGCAAAGAGGTCAAGAAGAAGGAGGAAGTAGCCTCCATTAAGCACATGATCATCTAGTGAAGGGATGGCCAACGGTAGCTCTCCAGATGTTTTTTGCCTACAATTCCCATCAGCCCCAGCCAGCATGGCCAATGACTGGGGCTGATGGGAGTTGTAGGCAAAAAACATCTGGAGAGCTACCGTTGGCCACTCCTGATCTAGTGTAAGCATGTAGTTCTATAGTGTTTGCTATTTTCACCTCCCAGTACCCTTTCCCTGTAGAGATAAATATGTTTTTGCTTTTTCATGTTAAATGCCTCTCAATGATTATTTGATCCAGTGATCCATCACACTGTTTGAGATAAAGAAATAGAATTTCAAACAGAATTCCCTAACACTTGGGAGGTGGTGGGCTCTCCTTCCTTGAGGGTTTTTAAGCAAAGGCTAGATGGCCACCTGACAGCAATGCTGATTCTGTGAATTAGGCAGATCATGAGAAGGAGGGCAGGAAGGGCTGCATCAGTGCTTAGTTCTCGTGGCCCTTTCTTACACACCCAGGGAACTGCTGATTGCCTCTTTGGGGTCAGTGAGCAATTTTTCTCCAGGCTTGTTTGGCCAGGGATCCTGGAGGTTCTGGGCATGGAGCAGGGGTCACTGGCAATGAATTGGGGGGGAGGTATTTCAAAGTTCCTGCGTTGTGCAGGGGATTGAACTAGATGGTCCTGGGGGGTCCCTTCCAACACTGTGTTTCTATGATTCTGCCAAGGGCTGCTACAGTTTTCTCATGCCGCCTTAGCTAATAGGGCTTTACCATGTAGATTTCTGCTTTTGCATGGGTTCCTTGAAATGGTAGGATTTTTTTCCTCAGTGACATAAATAGAAAGGGGGAAAAAGTGTAGCCCAGACTATCATCTTATCCCCCCTGCCCACACTCGCCTGCTTGGCCGCCAGCACACTGTGTTGACACGCATCACTCTCTATTCCTTCCCTGCTCCTCTGCCAAAACACCTCCTGCTGTTTATTTATTTATTTCCTTCTGATAATGGAGAGGATCGTGTTTCCGGAAGAGCGGCAGCAGATGATACGAGCCCCATCACTGATACTGCCAGCAAAGCTTATGCCAGCCTTTTCTGCTGGAAAAAATTCATTTTTTCCAGAAGGAAGCCATGAGTGCAAAGTGGAATCCAAATTCGATTTCTCTGCACTTTTTTCCCATATTGGTTATCGCAGAACGGCCCACCAGGTGGGGCAATGGAGGAGCTCATTCGGCTGCATCTCAGAGCCCTAATCCAATTTACAGTTTCTCTCCGAGAGATAATTACAGCCCTTAAACCAGTGAGTGCTCCACCACAAAGAGGCTCCCAGACAAAGTCCCAGGCAGCCCTGCCTTCCAAGGACCCACCTGGAGTATGAGGGACTCTTTGGAAAATGCAGAGAAGACAGAAGGGAAGCCTAGAGGGAAGACATGGATTCTGCTGCAGGCAACCCACCCCCCAAATATATCCCGCCCCCAGCGCATTCATACCTTACTGAGTTGTCCTTGTTCTCACCAGTGCGAACAATAGATTCAGGGATGGGGGCAGACCAGCGGTCCGTTCTGGCACCAGGAATTATGGCCCTGAGCAGAGACGACTGTGATGGTGATGCTGATGGTGATGAAGGCTGAGCAGAGATGCACTGTCAGATAATACTCTGACCTGAATCAATCCCTTTCTTTAATATGGGTAATATAACTAATTCACAATAATTTATAGTCTTCAGTGGAAATATTACAATCTGATTGTTATTCTTGCAGTCTCGTGGTCTGGCTTCAGTACCCCACGCAATGTGAGGAGCAGTCACTGGACCGAGGAACTCAGCAGATACTATTGATCCTATTTCTACCTGGATCTATTTATTTATACTTCATTTATATCCCCCTTTTTTCCCAATGGGGAACCAAAGCGGCTTACATCTTCTCTTATCCATTTTACCTTTACAGGGTTGTTACCAGGAGTAGGTCAGACCAGGGGTGTCAAACTCATATGTTATGAGAGCCACGTCTGAGATGATGATGATATTGGATTTATATCCCACCCTATACTCTGAATCTCATCTCAGAACGGTCACAATCTCCTTTACCTCCCCCCCCCCCACAACAGACACCCTGTGAGCTGAGAGAGCTCTTACAGCAGCTGCCCTTTCAAGGACAACTCCTGCAAGAGCTGACCCAAGGCCATTCTAGCAGCTGCAAGTGCAGGAGTGGGGAATCAAACCTGGTTCTCCCAGATAAGAGCCTGCACACTTAACCACTACACCAAATGTGACCTTGTTGGGCTGCGCCACGTGTGTCATAAAATGTAATGCCAGGTAGGGGAGATATACACTTTATAAAGGACACAGACAAACATACACACTCAGCTTAATCCACCTCACTGGCTTATTGAGCCTCAGCCAACAGAAAGAAGAGAGGCTTGGCTCAGTAGTTCTGCTGTGCGATTGAGAGAGCTAGTTCTCCTTCCCCCCGCCCTCCTCTGCAAGGGAGGAGCTTTGCTCTGTTGCTTCTGTGCGATTCAGCAAGCCTGCCAAAGAAAGTTGTGATGCAGAAGGAAGCAAGAGGGGGAGAAGGAGGCAGATGACAGTGGGTTCCTCATGGGCCTGATAGGAGCCCTCCAGGGCCTAGATTCAGCATGTTTGACACCCCTGGGTTAGACTGAGAAAGAGTGAGTAGCCCAAGGTCACCCAGCAAGAGTGGGGTCTTCAATGTGGTTCTCCCAGATCCTTGTCACCCTGATCATACCAGTTCATGGAATGTCTCTTCTCTGTCTCATGGGGCATTTCTCAACTGAGAGCAACTGGCTGTAACTTCTGACTGCAACATTTCCCATTTCTACCATTCCTCATACCATCTGAATGGCTGGGGGTTGGGGGATCATTCCAGAGAATCCTGAGGGAGGGAGGGAGGGAGCAGGGGTGCAGATGGGCAGTTCCTTCTCTCCACTGAAGCAAATGCCTTGTTTGTATCTGCAGATGGGCAGGCAGGATGGCTGCGGGAGCAGTGGCAAAGACCCCTCTCAAAAGGCAGCACACCTGCCCTGCAGAGGACAAAGGTTTCCCTTGTGTCTGCTTTTAGGCAAGGCTGCATCGAATGGAAGTGAGGACAGTGGCTGGAAAGACAGCTTTGCCCCTCCCAACAGTAAGCATGAAACTGGATGAGGAAGGTGAAGTCAGTTATGGAAAGATCAGGTTTCCCTTTTGAGAAAGGGTCATGAGTTGAAGATTAGAGGTCCCTTGATGTTTTTACTTTTTAATTTCATTTCAATGCATCAGTGGGGGGGGGGACAATTTGTGCAGAATATTTATTTGTTTGTTTGTTTATTGTATGGCAGAGTTATACATAGGAAGTATATAATAATATAAAATAAGTAACCAAGTTGATACAACAGGTATGCAGATTGATTGAGCAATCCCCTAAATATCTGAATTTTCAATCCACTCAATTGCAGCTGAGGAAAGTTCAAAGAGCTCCGTCACATCACCCTGAAAAGCACGATGCTCACATTCCTGTGACAGATGGAAGATATTTTGGCAGGCTGCACCACAATCACATTTGGATTCTGGTATTTTGCCCAGTTGAAACAACAGATCTGCGTAACTGTCAAGGACTGTTCATATTCAATTAACTGTCTTCCATACTTTATATGGCAAGTCAAATCCTGAGGGCCTCTCGTTGGTGTTTATCAGATTATGGATATCAGGTGGAACTGATTGCATCCATGTTCTCAACCATCCATTTCCTAGATCGAAATTTTGTAATTGTAGGATTTCTGCGGATCTTGTTGCTGGGTGTCAGGATCTTAGTCTGGATAGGCCCATGTCAGTGATGTCCTTGTGGATGGACAACTCTCTGTTTTCAGTGATCCTTCTATAGTCACAAAGAAGAGCATCTTGTCTTCAGAGATTTTTTATTGTTGTTCAGTCACACAGTCGAGTCCAACTCTTAGTGACCCCATGAACAAAGTCAAGCCAGGCCCTCCTGTCTTCTACCATCCTCTGAAGTCCGCTCAAATTTGTGTTAGTTACATCTGTAATGCTGTCCAGCCATCTCATCTTTTTTCATTCTCTTCTTTTGCCTTCTGTCTTTCCCAGCATCAGGGTCTTCTCCAGTGAGTGCTCCCTTCTCATTTGGTGGTCAAAGTATTTGAGCTTCAGCTTCAGCATCTGACCTTCCAGGGAATAGTCAGGGTTGATTTCCCTTAGGACTGACTGATTTGATCTTCTTGCAGTCCAAAGGACTCTCAGGATTCTTCCCCAGCACCACAGCTCAAAAGCATCTATTCTTCTGCGCTCAGCCTTCCTTATGGTCCAGCTATCATGGCCATACATTACTACTGGGAAAGTACTTCTTTCTCTACTTTCTCCATCCCGTGCATAATCTTGTAAACCTCTATCATGTCACCCCGCAGTCAACATTTCTCCAAGCTAAAGAGCCCCAAGTGTTTTAACCTTTCTTCATAGAGAAAGGGTTCCAAACCTTTAATCATTCTAGTTGCCCTTTTCTGGACTTTTTCCAATGCTATATCCTTTTTGAGGTGCGGTGACCAGAATTGTACACAGTATTCCAAATGAGGCCGCACCATCAATTTATACAGGGGCATTATGATACTGGCTGATTTGTTTTCAGTTCCCTTCCTAATAATTCCCAGTATGGCATTGGCCTTTTGTATTGCAATCGCACACTGTCTTGACAATTTCAATGAGTAATCTACCACGACCACAAGATCTCTCTTGGTCAGTCTCTGCCAGTTCACAACCCACCAACTTATATTTGTAGCTGGGATTCTTGGCCCCAATGTGCATTACTTTGCCCTTGGCCACATTAAACCTCATATGCCATGTTGATGCCCACTCATCCAGCCTCAACAGATCCCTTTGGAGTGCCTCACAATCCTCTCTGGCTCTCACGACCCTGAACAATTTAGTGTCATCTGCAAACTTGGCCACTTCACTGCTTACTCCCAACTCCAAATCATTAATGAACAAGTTAAAGAGTATGGGACGCAGTACTGAGCCCTGCGGCACCCTACTGCTTAGCATCCTCCACTGCGAAGACTGCCCATTTATACTCATTCTCTGCTTCCTAGTAATTAGCCAGTTTTTGATCCACAAGAGGACCTGTCCTTTTACTCCATGACTCTCAAGCTCACCAAGGAGACTTTGATGAGGAACTTTATCAAAAGTTTTCTGGAAGTCAAGGTAAACAACATCTATTGGGTCTCCTTTATCCACATGTTTGTTCACCCCCTCAAAGAACTGTAACAGGTTAGTGAGGCAAGATCTGGCCATGCTGAGTCCTCCTCAATAACTTGTGTTCATCGATGTGCCTACTCATTCTGTCCTTGAGAATGGTTTCTACCAACTTTCCCGGTATTGAAGTCAGACTGACTGGCCTGTAGTTTCCTAGATCTCCTCTGGAACCCTTTTTAAAGATGGGGGTGATATTTGCTACCTTCCAGTCCTCAGAAAAGGAGGCAGATTTCAATGAAAGATTATATATTTTTGTCAGGAGATCTACAAGTTCAACTTTGAGTTCTTTCAGAACTCTCGGATGTATGCCATCCGGACCTGGTGACTTATTAATTTTTAATTCGTCAATCAGTTGTAGGACCAACTCTCTTGTCACCTCAATCTGACTCAGGTCTTTCAACACCCCTTCGAAAATTAGTGGTTCTGGAGCGCGCAAACACTTCTCATTTCCACAGTGAAGACGGAGGCAAAAAATGCATTCAGCTTCTCAGCCATTTTGGTGTAGTGGTTAAGTGTGTGGACTCTTATCTGGGAGAACCGGGTTTGATTCCCCACTCCTCCACTTGCACCTGCTGGAATGGCCTTGGGTCAGCCGTAGCTCTGGCAAAGGTTGTCCTTGAAAGGGCAGCTGCTGTGAGAGCCCTCTCCAGCCCCACCCACCTCACAGGGTGTTTGTTGTGGGGGGGGGAAGGTAAAGGAGATTGTGAGCTGCTCTGAGACTCTTCGGAGTGGAGGGCGGGATATAAATCCAATATCTTCTTCTTCTTCTTCCCTATCCTCCTTCAGTAATACTTTGACCCCTTGGTCATCCAATGGCCCCACTGCCTCCCTGGCTGGTTTCCTGCTTCTAATATATTTGAAGAAATTTTTATTGTTGGTCTTTATGTTTTTTGCAATATACTCCTCATAGTCCCTTTTTGCCTGCCTGATCACAGTCTTGTATTTATTTGATTTGCCACAGCCTGAGTTCCCTTTTATTAATCTCACTTGGACTAGCTTTCCACCGCTTAAATGAGTCCTGCTTACCTTTTACAGCTTCCATTACTTTGTTTGTTAACCATGCAGACCTTTTCTTATACCTGTTTGTGCCTTTCTTAACTTGTGGTATATATTTTATCTGAGCTTCTAGGATTGTAGTTTTAGATAGCCTCCAAGCTTCCCCAAGGGTTTTGACTGTATTTACCTTTCCTTTCAATTTCCTCTTCACATGCCTCCTCATCTCAGAGAATTTGCCCCTTTTAAAGTTAAATGTGGTTGTGCTGGTCTTTTGGGGCAACTCCCTATTCATACAAATGCTGAAATCAATAAAGTTATGGTCACTGCTCCCAAGCGGTGCGATCACTTTTACATCTCTCACCAAGTCTTGGGCATTACTTAGGACCAAATCCAGGATCGCCCCACCCCTGGTAGGTTCTGTGACCATCTGCTCCATAGCACAGTCATTGAGAGCATCTAGAAACTCAATCTCTTTCTCTCGACCACAATGCGTATTGACCCAATCAATCTGCGGGTAGTTAAAATCACCTATTACGACACAGTTTTTACATTTAGCCACTATCTTTAATCATATTATAATCATGTTATAATCGCCCTCTATCTTTTGATTTGGTGGGCGATAACAAACTCCCATAGTTAAATTTCCTTTTGGGCCCTCTATTTCAACCCAAAGCATTTCTAGAAGGGAATCTAATTCTCTGATCTCAGTCTTACTGGACTGTATACCCTCTCTGACATATAGAGCCACTCCACCTCCAAGTTCCCTCCCTATCCTTCCGATATAACTTATATCCAGGAATCACAGTGGCCCACTAATTCTCCTCATTCCACCAAGTTTCTGAAATTCCCACAATGTCTATGTTTTCTCCCAACACTAAACATTCCAACTCACCAATTTTACTTTGAACACTTCTAGCATTTGTATACAAACATCTACAATTTCCCAGGCAAGTTAGGCCCTCAACCTTCCTTCTGTCGCCTTGAGACTTTGGCAGACAGTCCATACTGTTTGTCACCATCTCAGTGGACACCTCTGATCCACTACCCAGTAGAAAGGCAACAGCTAACCCTTCACCTCTTTGAGATGAGTCCTCCCGAACCAGAGACATTTCATCTCCTGTTGGCTTTCCCCCAAGATTTAGTTTAAAAACTGCTCTGCCGCCTTTTTGATTTTAAGCGCCAGCAGCCTGGTTCCATCTGGGGACATTTCTCGGCTGCTTGCTTCAAAAGGCAAGGAGGCAGGGAGCCATTGGAGGGCTCTCTTCCACTTCCCCCAGTTTGGCAGTGAAGTGGAGCGAAAGGGAGGCTTCTAATGGCTGCCCATCCTTAAAGTGAGCTACTGACAAGTGGGCCCACTCAGCTGCTCGCTTTAAGCTGTGGGGTCCTGCGAGCTACTTCGTGAGCTACTGACATTAAGGTTGTGAGTGAGCAGTTTGGCTGTTGCATAAATTTGTTTCTTCTGGGGTCCTCCTTCCTGAGCTAAGACAAAAATGTGTGAGCCAGAGGCTAAAAAACTATGAGCTAGCTCACACTCACTCAGCTTAGAGGGAACACTGGCAGGGAGCCATTGTCAGGGCTTCCTTTTGCTTCCCCCACCTGCGAGGGGAAGGAGCAAAAGGGGGCTTCTGATGGCTGCCTGCCTTCCTGCCTATCTTTCTATCTGTCTCCTTCCTTCTCGTCATCCTTTTTTATCTGTTTTACTGACTGTCAGCCCCATAGCTAGGATTTGGAGAGTCGAGGGGGGATAATTTTGGTGGCCCCACCCCCGTAACCTTCCCTCCCTCCCTGCTGGCTTGCCCAGGGCCTCCCCCACTCTCCACAGCAGCTGCCGCAGGGCCTTCCCTTCCCACCCCTCTCCCAGCCACTCTTCTTATCCTTCTCTCAGCCCCACACAACCTTCCCTTCCCTTCCCTTCTGCTCTGGCTGCTGCTGCCATCACCTGCCCTCCCTTCCCCAGCACTCAAAACACTCATGGCAGGTTTGAAAAAAAAGCAGCCACCGGCCTCCCACATGACTAAAGGGGCCCACCGTTGAGCCTTTAAATGGTGCAGGAGGCTGGCGACTGCTTCTGCCGCCTCTCCCACAGCATGATTTGAACCATGGATGGTGGGGTGGTGGGGAGAGCAACCAGTAAGCTGGGCTGCAGGAAGCTGCTGCTGTGCCACAGCCTGCCCCCCACCCCACGCCTGGCCAGCAAGCCGGGTGGCAGGAAGCAGTTGCCGTGATGTGGCTCATCCCGGCCCCTGGGGCCCAGCCAGCGAGCCAGGCTACAGGCAGCTGCCTCCATGGAGTGGCTCCACAAGCCCAGCCAGAGAGCCGGACGTCAGGTTGGGGGCCCTGAGTTGGGGGGCCTTGGGTGACTGTTGGGGGAAGGGCCCCCCCAAGGGCCCCCCTGTGGCTATGGGACTGCTGTCCGTCTTCCTATCATTTTTGTCTGCTTCTATTCCTTCCTTTTTTTTTTTTCATTTTTCTTGCTCTCACTCTTCATCTTTTTTCTAGCTCTCCCTTCCTTCTTTTCTCATTCTTTCCCTGTCTCTGTCTTTTCACTTTTTCACTTTTTCTTTCATTCTATATTCCTTCCTTTCACTTTTCTTTCTCTCATTCCTTTCTCCCCATCTTTTTTCTACCTATCCCTTCCTTTCTTTCTGTCTCTCTCTGTATTTCTGCCTTTTTCTTTCATTCTATCTCCTTTTCTTTCATTTTTCTTTCTGTCACTCCACTCACCATCTTTTTCTACCTCTCACTTCTTTTCTCTCTCTGTCATTCTTTCATTCCATCTGCCTGTCTTCCTTTCATTTTTCTCTCTTTCAGTCCTTTCTCCCCATCTTTTTCCTACCTCTCCCTTCTCTCATTCTTTCTTTGTCCTTGTCTTTCTTTCTTTCATGCAATCTTCCTTCCTTCCATTTTTCTTTCTCTCATTCTTTCTCTGTTTCTCTCTGCCTTTCTGTCTTTCTCTTTCATTCATTCTATCTTCCTTCCTTTCATTTTTCTTTTTTTCACTCACTTTTGGTGATGTCAGGGGGTGTGGCATATGCAAATGTTTTGCTAATGAGTTGTGCTAATGAGCTCAGCACCTCCCTTTTTACAGAATGACCCCTGACCATAACCTTGAACCAGATCTGGTATTCAACCAGCAGCCAGTGCAGTTGGTGCAACACCAGCTGAATGTGTGTCCATGCAGCCCTCACTGCCACATTCTTCATTAGCTGCAGTTTCTTAATCAGGCTCACAGGTAGCCCAATGTAGAGCAAGTTACAGTAATTCAGTCTGGAAGTGACCATTGCATGGAGCTGAAGCTAAGTCTTGGGGGGTGAGATAGGGAGCCAGTTGCCTAATCTGTCAAAGATGATTAAAGGCAACCAAAGTGACCTGGACCTCCATGGAAAGTGAGGAATCCAGCATCACCCCAAGACTCCTTAAATCTTGGAACTAGCACCAATGGTGCCCCACCAAAGGCTGGGAGCTTGATTCTCAGTCTCAGATCCCCACAACTCAGGCACAGGACCTCCGTATTTATTGGACTCAACTTCAGACAGCTCTGCTGCACCAACCAACCAACCAGCCCGATGCCCTGTCCAAAATATCTGGGGCAGAGTCCATCTGACCATCCATCAACAGATAGAGCTGGATGTCATCTGCATATTGATGACAACCCAACCCAAACACCCAGACAAACTGGGCAAGGAGGTGCATGTAGATGTTAAATAACATCTGGGAAAGGATCACCCCCTGCAGCACCCCACATTCAGGCGGGTATCATGGCGACATCCACTCCCCGAGTGCCACCCTCTGCTCCCAACCACAGAGGAAGGAGGAAAGCCACTGTAAAGCAGTCCCCTGTATCCCAGCATCAGTAGTTGAAATTTACATTTTGAGCTGAAATTACATTTTTCACAATTTGAAATTCTGTATAAGGTTTTGCCAGTTATTGACCTCAGGAACTCAAGTGCATGTGAAAATGGTCAAGATTTAATGAGAGTCAAGTACAGAGCAATGACCTTTTGTTGAAGAGCCATTGCTGAGAATAACTTGCATACAAATGGGGCAGATAATATGGGAAACAAAAAAGGTGTGCAAAACTCCCAAATTCCATCACAATCCCCAGACTTTGATGTAAACACAAGACATCTTCGCTGGGCACTCAAGGTTGCTCTGTTCATTCCAGCCATTACTATAACTACCAGATAACCAGCTCTCTGCAATAGTCTTCTCCTGCACAACTTGGAAAAATGTTACCAGCAAGCAGACACTACATGACAGGCTGAATGGATAAATACTTGGCAAGGCAATACCGTAAATGTATGCTCAGCGAAGTGGATGCAATAAATGACCAGGGCAGTGAATACATGATAATACCATCCCAGAAGGACCAGCCAACCCATTGTCAGGGAACCTGACATCCAGGATTTCAGGATCTGAATATAAATGCTGTTATTTTTGTTGTATGGATTAACACTGGCCTTTGTGAGAACACTTCATTATACTAAATCTTAAAACTGTATTGATAGAAATAACATCGACCAGGGCTTTTTTTGAGCAGGAATGCGCTGGAACACAGTTCCGGCTGGCTTGCTGTCAGAGGGTGTGGCCTAGTATGCAAATGAGTTCCTGCTATGTAAAACAATGATAGTATCAGGAGGTGTGGCCTAATACACAAAGCCCTGACTGACAGGCAGTTCCCCCAAAGTGAGGCTTTGATGGGCTGAGCTTCCCAAAAGAGAAGAGTTCATAATTAGGAATGTTTAATGAATGGCCATTGGGGTATTTGAAATAAAGGGGAAAGCGACCTGCAGGAACACAATTTTAGGAGGCATAAATGAAATAGGAAAGGCACAACCAGCAATTTTGTGAGGAGAGTTCACTAATTTGCTTCATAAAGAATGTGGCTTTTCAGAAAGGTTTTAAATATGCCATTCCCTTTTTTATGATTTAGCTCTGCCGAAGATGGGTTCATTAAATGTTTAAAAGGTACTGCTGGTGTGAGAGGAACAAGGAACAGGTGTCTTTTAACAGCCAGATGGAGATGGGAACACAAGTCTCCCAGAAACTCAGTGAAAATGCTTTGCATATTTAGATCTGGTCATCCCCAAAAGGAGGTTCAGTCCCTGCGTACAGTCCTGGAGAGACTGAAGCCCACAACACCATCCTGCAGACATCAGCTGCACTATATATCAGTTTAACTGGCACCGAGTCCCTAAAGAATCCTGGGAACTATAATGTGCTGTGAATGTGCTGTGCTGGTAAAGTTTCCCTAGCTGCCCATTGCAAACTTATTTGAACTGTCATTTGATGAATTCCTCTATATTATGGAACCAAGCCATTCTCTCAGAGGCAGAAGAATCCCAGAATATACTGTGCCTTGTTGTTTGGCTCCAGTCTAAAGGGAAGATGTTTGGTGTTGAAAATGGCCCCAGGAACTGCCAAAAAAGCAAACTTTTTCCTTGGTGACTTTTTCCTTGGTGCAATAGCAAGACTCACACCAAGGTCTAAGCAGCTGCTTACAGGTCACATAATTGTTAAAACTGCCCTTTATCACATTTTTATCCCTTCCTCTATTGAGATTAGCACCCTAGCCGCACTGGCTATTGCCTGACCTTCATATGCTATTGACTGAGGAGCTATGCAATCATGGAATATTCACAGAGCATCTAACTGCTCATTCCCCCTCTTTCAACCCCCTTTCTCTACTGCAATTTACCAACAATTAAAGGTACGCACATTGTCAGCATGTGGCAAACAATGAGACTTCCCTAAGGGAAGTGAACTTGCGGTTTGAAGAGTTGATCCCTGTCAGAGATACAGGTGAGCCACATGCTGTTGAGAGAAGGGGGCAGAGCTGAGGATGATGGAAGAAGAAGACTGCAGATTTATCTGACTCACTGCAGAGAGTCAGAGCGGCTTACAATCTCCTATATCTTCTCCCCCACAACAGATACCCTGTGAGGTGGGTGGGGCTGAAAGGACTCTCACAGCAGCTGACCTTTCAAGAACAACTCCTGCAAGAGGTATGGCTGACCCAAGGCCATTCCAGCAGCTGCAAGTGGAGGAGTGGGGAATCAAACCCGGTTCTCCCAGATAAGAGAGCTCTGGCTGACCCAAGGCCACTCCAGCAGGTGCAAGTGGAGGAGTGCGAAATCAAACCCGGTTCTCCCAAATAAAAGTCCGTGCACTTAACCACTACACCAAACTGACTCTACAGGCAAAGTGATCAAAGGAAAAAGTAAAAAAAAAAGTATAGGCAAAAGAAAGGGAATCCAAGAAGATTGTGTCATCATGGGCATCATTTCAAGTGAACGTGCACAGCCAGCAGCACACATCATTTGGCAACATTTGTCCTGGGGGTTAATGCACATAATTTACAGAATTCCCAGGCAACAGAACAAAAACAAGCAGTTTGTAGAAGGATTTCCCTTTTTGGAAATCCCTTCTTGGCTTCCCAGCTTGAGGGTTTCTGCCTGGATATCTGTCTGGATAGTACGTCAGGAGCTCTGCTTTCCTCTCTTGCTCAGCTGCTTAAGTCCCTGGCATTCCACAAATTCAATGAAATATTTTGCATCATGATGTGAGTATCCTAGTATACAGTGCAATTTCTACAAACCTGATACTATCAGGGTGACTTGAACTGTTGTACTATTCCCCTCAATAAAATCATCCCTATACTCCTTCACAGAACAGGAGGTGACTTTAGATGTCCATATGACAGTCTGGCAACCTCCAAATCTCTATGGTTTTATCAGAGATCTGAGGGATTACTGGATCATTGCAGCAATGCAGGATGTCATGTCTGGTTACAGGAGAGGAAGTGACATAGCAGCATTGCTGTGATAAAAATCCCCCCTCCTCAATTTCTGCCTCAGCTGCACTGAGGAGGCCAGAAGGTAAGTGGCTCTGATTCACACAGACCTATGTATAGAGACAGAGGCACTCAATCCTGTGGCAAGCCAGGGGAAATGAACATGAGAGATGAGCCCCCACAATCACCACTACCCACAGCTCCAGTAGGCTTGAAATAACCAATGAAAACACCTCTTGTTGAACATTTTTTCAAGGTGAAGAGCAAATGGGTATAGCCATGGGAGAGCAACATGACAGTTCCACCGCACAAAACATTGCTATTTTGCCTTCTGTAATGGCTGCTCTAGATGCAAAGTGAAGAGGGGATCCAGCACAAAAATGTGCACTCTGCTGTGTCCTTTTTCCCTCTGCTTTTGGGCCTGCCTGGAGAGTGGCCATTATGCTGTGCTGCTGTGGCAGACCTTTGCCAGCCTGTGCGATGCTTAATGGTACAGATGCTCCTGTGTCAATATGGGCTCTCCTGGACACTTGGATTATGGTGTTGCTGGCCAGGGGACTCTCTGCTTGTTCCAGCAGCATTTCCAGGCCAGGAGTAAACTGTTCCTGAAAGGGGCTTGGCTTACACCCACAAAGAGCCTCTGGCTTCCCTTTCCTCTTCTGATATAGAGCAAACACATTTCCAAGCCTTCAGGCCAGGCATAGTTAGCCTGTCTTCTACAGAGAATGAATCCTAGCCAGGACGGAGAGAATCTGACTACTTCTGTCTTTAAGCAGAAATGGACTACGAAACTGAGGGAAGTTACACTGTACTGTCTCCTGTGACTACCCTCAGTGTGTTGACTTCAGCATTTCTGATGCTCTCATTCTGTCATTTCTGCTATTGAAGACTAGATAGCAGGAAGAAATTTCCATCTCCTGAGGCTTGCACAAGCCGTGTCAAGCATCGATATTTCATAATAATCTAGCTTTTGTTTTTTAATCAAAGATTTGCTTTATTGCTCCATGACTTGCTCCAAGGACGGATTCCTTGGAAGTAATAATCGACACAGTACTGAATAGTATCTTATAGACTACTTCAAAGGGCAGGGTTACAAATAACTTCAAAAGAATAACATCAGGATGCAAATTGCGTTGAATGCTCAAAAGCTACTTGCTAGTATCTCTTTTATGACTCAGGAATGTTAACATCTCCATTTCTCACACATTCTCTGCTAGCTGATAAGACATGGCTGTGTGAATCTGGGGGAGAGGCACTTTACACCATTAATACAAGGTTATACTAAACATCCTGAAGTCGGAGGGATTTATTATGCATCCACAGGAGGGAAGGGAGAGTGGGGGGGGGGAGGAGTGAAGAAAGATATAGATAAACCAGCAATTAGAAATAGCATGCTTGACAAGCAGAGGGCACAGTTTAGCTGCCCTTGCCTGCATACAGTGTTTTTAAATTAAAAATGCACAATCCCCCCCATCTCACCCAGCTTTCTCAGCTGATGAAGGGGGGGTTACCTGTCCTTTCCCCTAACAACAGGGCTTATAACAGAGTGGGGACACAACTATTCATTGCATGGGGATACAGCTATTTATTGCTGGTGAAAAGTACCATCAAGTCATAGCCAACTTATGGCACCTCCACAGGGTTTTCAATGCAAGAGATGAACCAAGGTGATTTGCCACTGCCTGCCTCTATGTAAGAGACCCTGAGATTCCTTGGTGGTCTCCCATCTAAATACTAACCAGGGCCAACCCTATTTCACTTCCTGCTGGGGAACTTTTCAATGGAAAGCTCCAGACCCAAGCTCTAATTTGGTGGGCAATTTCTTGCCAGAGAGAATGAGAGCCACAGGGGAAAGTCTCCTAATTTTGGTTTATTATATTTAGATTATTTATTTTATTATATTTGTATCCTGCCCTCCCCTGACGGGCTCAGGGAGGCTGTAGACATCCAAGTAAAATAGACAGTTGAACATAAGTGTACATTCAGATAGTAAGGAATATATTCCAGCTACAAACATCAAGTTCCCTGGGCATTGATGAGCAGCTCCAACCCTTGGTAAATCAGAAGTATATATTATCTGGACGCCTCCTTGAAACAATAGCTGGTATCATACCCATTGCCATTTTTGAAAGTTTAGAACAAGTCATCAGACAGTCAGTTCCTAGGCATTTAGAAAAGATGGATGTGATCACTACTAAGAGACAGCATGAGGTTTTCTCAAGAACAAGTCATGCCGGACTCAACAGTTTCATTCTATTATTAAGACCTCTAACATTTAGCATCATGAATTTGTACATTTTAAATAGGTTTGTCTCAATAGGCAGAAATCCATTCTGTTAGTCTTGGACATTCCAAAGGCATTTGATTCCTTGGAGACTTCATATCTGAAAATATGGGTTTTGATATTAACTTTCTGAATGCCATAAAAGTAATATATGCCCATCCTACAGCCAAGATAAAAGTCAACAACCATTTATCAGATTTGATTACTTTGTCCAAAGGTTCTAAGCAAGGGTGTCCTTGCTGCTTGCCTTAGAAATGGGAACATTAGTGGAGGCTATTTGAAGTAATACCCATATTACAGGCATACAAATACAGGCATAAGATAAGTATGTAGCCAATGACTTAGTGGTTTATTTTACAAATCCACCCCAGTCCATAATTAATTTAAAAGCTTGCATCATATTTTAGTGGAATCTTTAGTAGAAACTTCATCTATTTTAAAAAACAAATTTTCATATAATTGGATTGTGGACAAATAGAGATATCTGGGAGTGTATATTCCAACAGATCTTTCACAACTTTTACATTATAATTTTATTAAAATGTATAATGAAATAAAAGCTTCCATTAAAAACTGGGAAGCCTTACAATTACCTTGGCCAGATAGAATATATTTAATAAAAAGTTTTATACTCCCCAATTTTTTTTGTTTTGAAAAATACCTATATATACATTTTAAAGAAAATGATTAGATCAATGGCTGCAAACACTGAATAAATTTATGTGGGCCAAAAAGGAACCAAGAATTAGCTTCCAAGTTCTTTAGAGACCAGAAAATAATGGGGGTTTAAACCATCCAGATCTGACTTTATATTTATTATAAGGCATCTAATGCAGCAAATATGTTCTAAGCACTTACGACAAATTCAAAAAATGATTGGTTACAAACAGAACAGTATTTTTCTTATCTGGACTCTTCAACTGAGACTTATTGGACAACAATTAATAATAGACAAGTTGCAATTAAACAGAATAATTCTTTGGAATCATCCTTAAAAAATTGGAATGACACTAGGAAAAAACTGTTCACTGGAATGTCATCATTTTTCTCCTTTTCCCAATCAGGATTGGTTCCTTCCAGGGAAGCAGGATAAAAGTTTTCAGAAATGGGGACAGCCAAAATTACTTTGCTTGTGTGACATCACTGATAAAGGAAAAAAATTAAAAGACAAAAACTGTAACAAATATCAGTCAGTAAAATTAGTCTATTTACCTCTAGTTTATTTATTTATTTTTTATTATTTATTTATTTATTTATTATGTTAAGCTTATATCTCGCCCTCTCCGCAAGTGGACTCAGGGCGGCTCACAACATCACATTACTTCCATTAAAAACCAATAAAACATAATTACATATTTAAATTATTTAAAACATTTCATGGTGCTGTATTAATACAGTACAGTATAGTGGTTCTGAAAGTTTGATGGTGACCATCGGTACTCTGCATGGAGCTCTATATGATGTCCAGTGGCAGCTGGTTAAATGTCGAAGGCCTGTCGGAACAATTCGGTCTTACAGGCCCTGCGGAATGTAGACAAATCCCGCAGTTAAAACAAATGTTAGAATCTCCTTAGCTGGTTGAGACATTTTCTAGACCTTTGACAGATTTTGAACTTTTTTAAAAATAAAGATCCAACATCAAAAGGTCTTGTCCCACAGATATATGGATCATTGTTCAGATACAGAGTAAACAGATTACAAATTATCAATCTTGATGAACAACAGTCAAAATAATTCAGAAGATTCTCCCAGCTCTCGCTCTGCTGTTTTTAATATAAAATTTCAATCATTTAACATTCAAACAAAATGGTATCTTACCTAAAGTCAGTTGCATAAAATAAACAAAAATTACAACCCAAATGTTACAAAAATTGTGGTCACCAGGCAGACTTCGTCCACTGTTGGTGGACCTGTGAATTAATGCAATTGTACTGATTAGCTATTGTTCAGTAAATCAGACAAATAAGAAATTATTATTACCTTTAATACCAGAACTGTTCTTATTTGATTTCTGGAAGCAACCTTTAAAGGATAACAGTAAAATGAAATTAATATCAATATTGTTAGCTATAGCCAGAATGACATTGGCAGCTATGTAGAAAGATAAGAAAATGTCCATGATTGAGCGATGGCAAGCTTGATTTTGGGACTACTTTATTATGAGTAAAATTTCAGATGGAGTTAATTATACTAAAGCAAATAATTCCACCATGAAATTTGTTGAAGTATGGTTTCCTGTAGTTCAACATATAACTTAGTTATACTTCCCAAAAAATATACTGTATCAAGATGTTATTTTTTTTAACAAACCTCTGATATATTTGTAGGTGGCCAACATATATGAAAATGTCATTTTGGTGACTGTCCAGATGCTGCGTGTTAGTTAATATATTAATTTTTTAAATAAAGTTTTAAAAAAGAAATATATGCACTGAGGCACTCTTTTCCCCAGCTGCCCCACCTTCTATTCAGGAATCTGAACGGAGCCAGGGAAGCTCCAGATTAATGCTCAGGTCTGCAACTGCTGAATGCCAGAAATTACTGCTGTCTGATTAACTATAATAATATAACATAAGTAAAGAATAGGCATGATTCAGGTCAGATTTTGATCCATTATTATCCAAAGCTGAGGCAAGGCTACCTCTTCAGACTCAACAATTGGGAGACATGTACCATCCACCCAGATTTGCCTCTTACACCTTCCACAGTCATGAGAGATAATGGGATCTGGTTGCTGACCTCTATCCAAGAGCTTCCTCTCCCCTTGAGTAACTTGGATAAAGTCCAATGCATTCCTCCCACTCCTGCCCCCTCTATGACCCACAGTGGAAAACAGGGAACTAGTAGATAACCCTCACTTGATGCCTCCACCCATTCTTGAGAATACTGCCTACCCTCCCATGTGCATCCACTCCTCAATTCATGCTCACCCTTGAGGCCACTTGTGTGCTTTCCAGATGTACGGAATGGAAAGAAATCTAAAGGAGAGAACTAAAGGAATGTCAGAAGAGTACCACTCCAGAACGTAATTTCATCGTCCGTGTATAATAGCTACCAGCAGTTGATGGAAGGAGCCATTCTCCCACCATCAAAATGAACTGAACTCCCACATTTCCCTTGTGCACCCCCCCCCCAACAGTGTGATTTGAGCCCTGTACATTGTAGGTGAGGTGGAGCAGAAGAGGCTGACCAAGTGAGTCCAAGGCCGACTATTTTCCATTGCATATTCTTAGAGCAATCATGTGAAAAGCAAATTCTGTCTCTTTAAATGTAGCACAGACTATTTAAAAAGAAAAAGAAAAAGAAAGAATTGACAAGCTTCCTCCTCTCAAAAGAGTGAGATATTTTCATTGATTGATTTCTTCATGGCTTCTTAAACAGATAATTAATTCACCATGAACCTCTGGACACTCCGTATAGTCGTTAATATTGTAAATTCAGATATACTTCAATAATCACCTGACCCCCCCATCACCCTGTAACAGATAGCTATGCAGGGATGGTGATGCTCTGAGGGGGAGGGAATCAATTTGGGAAGACATGAAGGGATCACCCAGTGAAGGAAGATATTGATTCTCTCTTATAAGGGACTGCTATAATATTTATTCTTTTGTAAACAGAATTAACCCGACATCATGGGTCATTCCTATTGAGTTGCATTCCTTGTGTTTCATATAGGAATACAGATTGTATCAGACAAGGTGGAAACAACAGACAAGACATAAAAACCAAACCACTTACTTGAAATGCACTCGTCACAGGTCTGTTGCTCTTTGAAGGGACTTTTCAGCAACCACCAGTTTCTTCATTGTGAGCCTGGCTTTGCAGGCCCAGGAACTAACAGCTCAGAGGTGATAAATCATTGGATAACCGACCAGCACAATCTATACAATGGAAACCACTCAGCTCGAACATCGGCAGCCCAGGCAGATTCATGTAAAGTGAATGGATCTAGCCCAGCATCATCATTCTCATATCTCCTGCCCTCCAGTTTGGGGTTCAGAGAGATATCTCCATGCAGTCTTCCCCATACTTTCATCTTACAGGTCTTCCCAGACCATTTATTCTATTTAACTTTTTCCTACTTCACAGGTATATCCAAGACACACTTGATCGCCAAACGGGGGTTGAATGTCCTCACATGGCAAATTTGAAATTTGTTTATTTATTATTGGATTTGTATCCCACCCTTAGAATTATAGAGTTGGAAGGGACCTCCAGAGTCATTGACCCCCTGCACAATGTGGAAAATTCATAAATACCTCCCCCTAAGTTCACAGAATCAGCATTGCTGTCAGCCATCTGTTTAAAAACCTCCAAAGACAGAGAGCCCACCACCTCCCAAGGAAGCCTGTTCCAGTGAGAAACCTGTCAGGTTCTTCCTAATGTTGAACCGGAAACTCTTTTGATTTAATTTCAACCCATTGGTTGTGGTCTAACCTACTGGGGCAACAGAAAACAACTCTGCACCATCCTCTATATGACAGCCCTTCAAGTACTTGAAGATGGTGATCATATCACATCTCAGTCATCTCCTCTCCATACCCAGCTCCTTCAACCTTTCCTTGTAGGTCTCCAGACCCCTCACCATCTTCACTGCCCTTCTCTGGACACGTTCTAGCTTGTCTATAGCCTTCTTAAATTGTGCTGCCCAAAACTGAACACAATATTCTTTAGGTGAAGTCTAACCAGAGCAGAGTAAAGCAATACCATCACTTTGCGTGATCTGGACAGTATACTTCTGTTTATACAGCCCAAAATTGCATGTGCCTTTTTAGCAACTTCATCACACTGCTGACTCATGTTCAGTGTATGATCTACAAAGACCCCTAGATCCATTTCACACACACTACTGCCAAGGCATGTCTCCCCCATCCTATAATTAGGCATTGGATTTTTCCTACCTAAATGCAGAACTTTACATTTATCCCCGTTTTAATTAATTTTTGTTTTAGCCCAGTTTTCTACCCTGTCAAGATCATCTTGTACCCTGTCTCTGTCTTCTGCCACAGGGGTAGCCAACGGTAGCTCTCCAGATGTTTTTTGCATACAACTCCCATCAGCCCTAGCCATTGGCCATGCTGGCTGAGGCTGATGAGAGTTGTAGGCAAAAAACATCTGGAGAGCTACCGTTGGCCACCCCTGTTCTACCATATTTGCTGTCCCTTACAATTTAGTATCAGTTGCAAATTTAATAAGCATTCCCTCTGTTCCTTCATCCAAAACATTTATTAACTTGTTGAACAAAACAGGCCTGAGGACAGATCCTTGAGGCACTCCACTTGTCACTCCTCTCCAAGAGGATGAGGAACCATTCAGAAGCACTCTTTGGGTGTGATCTGTCAACCAGTTACAGATCCACCTAACAGTAATAGGATCCAAACTGCATTTTACCAACTTGTCAACAAGGATAGTATGCGGAACCTTACTGAAATCAAGATAAACTATGTCTACAGCATTCTCCTGATCCAGCAAGGGAGTAACTTTCTGAAAAAAAGAGAGATAAGATTAGTCCTATGAGGAAAGGTTGAAGGAGTTGGGGATGTTTAGCCTGGAGAGGAGGCGACTGAGAGGTGATATGATCACCATCTTCAAGTACTTGAAGGGCTTTCATCTAGAGGATGGTGTGGAATTGTTTTCTGTGGCCCCAGAAGGTAGGACCTGTCAGGCTCTGTAATACTTAAGATTGTTAACTGCAACATACTAACCATATGTACCTTTGATACTAACCCAAAGATCTTTACTGTCATATAATCACTATGCATATCAAACGAAACAGCTATTGATGTGTAAACCTTGTTGATGCTCCCAGGGGACAAAGGAATGTGACTGTTAAAAGATAATCTGGCCGCAAGGCAACTTCTCAGGGGAAAGAGATAAGCTGAAGCCTGTGTGAAAGTTTGCACCTTCAACCCCTTGATGTTTTGGGAAAGGGAGCTTTGTTTAGAATTGCTTTGATGTAGAACCCTTAAAAATAGTCACTGCCTAGAAACTGACATTAGTCTCAACTTTTGTATCCAGCTATGAGTTTCCAATAAAGTATCATTTTGTTTCAAATGAATACTGCCTTGAGATTCCATTCGCCTGACAGGACCAGAACCAATGGGTTGAAATTAAATCAAAGGAATTTCCAGCTCAACATTAGGAAGAACTTCCTGACCGTTAGAGCGATTCCTCAGTGGAACAGGTTTCCTCGGGAAGTGGTGGGCTCTCCTTCCTTGGAGGTTTTTAAACAGAGGTTAGATGGCCATCTGACCATGATCACGATCTTGTGAATTTGGGGTAGGTATTTGTGGGTTTCCTGCATTGTGCAGGTTTCCTAGATGACCCTGGAGGTCCCTTCCAACTCTATGATTCTGTGATTCTAGTCTGACATGACTTGTTCTTTAAAAAACCATGCTGGCTCTTGGTCATCACAGCCATCCTTTCTAAATGTTCAAGGAATGACTGTTTGATGATTTGTTCTAAAACTTTTCTAAGTATAGACTTCAAGCTGATAGGTCTCAATAGTTACCTGGATCCTCCCTGTTCCCTTTCTTGAAGATGGAGACAACATTTCCCTTCCTACAAGCAGGCACAGGGCAGGTTCCATCACATGTCAACAGCAGTTAAAACCACATCATTTAAAATGTAGATTAAAACATCTAAAATTCAGCAACAATAGTCAGTGTCTCAACAGCCAACAGATGCAGATGGTCTTTCAGGGTCTTAGGCCCTAGGGGGAAAAGAAAAGCTTCCCTGTGCAAGCACGAGTCATTTCCGACTCGGGTGATGTTGCTTTCACAACGTTTTCACGGCAGACTTTTTACAGGGTGGTTTGCCATTGCCTTCCCCAATCATCTACACTCCCCCCCCCCCCCCCAGCAAGCTGAGTACTCATTTTACCAACCTCGGAAGAATGGAAGGCTGAGACAACCTCGAGCCGGCTACCTGAAAACCCATCTTCCACTGGGGATCGAACTCAGGTCATGAGCAGAGCTTAGGACTGCAGTACTGCAGCTTTAACACCCTGCGCCACGGGGCTCTTTTAGGCCCTAGAGGGAGGCTTGATAACAAGGAAACTCCCTCTGCCAGAAGAGGAGTAGGAGATTGGATTTATACCACCCTTCTCTACCTGGAGGAGTCTCAGAGCAGCTTACAATCTCCTTTCCCTTCCCCTCCCCACAACACACACTCTGTGAAGCAGGTGGGGCTTAGAGCTCTGATAGAAATTGCTCTTTCCAGAACAGCCCTGACAGAGTTATGACTGACCCAAGGTCACTCCAGCAGGTGCATGTGAAGCAGTGGGTAATCAAACCTGGTTCTCCCAGATAAGAGTTGGTGCACTTAACCACTACACAAGTAGGCTGAAGAGCTCCATTTTACAGGCCCTGCAGAATTGTAATAAGTTCCACAGGCCCCTGATCTCCAATGGAAGCTCATTCTATCAAGGGAGGCCAAGGCTGAAAAAGCCCTGTCCCTGATTTTATTTATTTATTATTTTATTTTATTTATATCCAGCCCTCCCCGCCGAAGCAGGCTCAGGGCGGCTCGCAGTATAAAACCACAACAAACAATTAAAACCATACATATTATAAAATTATACATTCAATAATTAAAACAGTCAAAATAATTTGGCGCTTAGTTGAGGCAAGTCGGATATCCCTGGAGCTGATGACCACCAAGAGATGCTGCTTCCCTGATTGTAGGGTCCTGCGGGGCTCATATGGGGAGAGGCGGTCCCAAAGATATGTTGAAATGAACTTCTAGTGTCCAGCTTTTAAGAAATGAACTTTTAGTGTCCAACATGGCACCTCTCTATTAGAACTGCTGTGGGAAACATTCATGCGGTGCTCATACCTGGCCCCAGTGTGGAACTTCACACACACATTCACCCCTCCACTACCACCACGACTGCTGGTGACTAGGCAACAACTTAAACATTTTCTGCCATTTTAAAAAAAATTCTCAAGTTCTGCAATGGAAGCTACAGTGAGCACAGAATAAGTGGGCCCTTCCTTGCAACACAATTCCTCACTCTGACCATCAAAATGCAGTGTTGCATAAGGAACTCTGGATCCAGGCTGGTGGGTGCTGTGTATTATGCCTCCTCATCCAACATTTTCCACTCAGGCAAAACATCCATTAGAATTTCATGAGAAGTTAAAAGAATCTCAGCAAAACGATCAAAACTTCACAGGTAGATTTTGTGAAACTTTGGTTAGGATGTTTCTTATTTCCTCTCCACACACAAACACCCTACACAATGTGGAGCAATAGTGTGTGAGGTGATGTGTGATTAGCATTGGCCCAGATTCCTACTGGCTGAGGGTCTACATCTCACTTAGGACTAAGCCATTTCCACTGCGACCTGGAAGTTGCTCCTGTGGGATCAGGCCTCACTCAGTGATTCTGCATAAATAGAATGCATATAGGATGCCCAAATGACTCCAGCTACTTGCCACCAGTGTTCCCTCTAAGCTGAGTTAGTGTGAACTAGCTCACAGTTTTTAGCCTCTGACTCAGCCTCCAGAGGGCCAGGCAGAGATCATTTTTGTCAAGAAAAATGGCCGCAGAGCAAACTAATTTATGCAGGAGCTCACAACTTGAATGCCAGTAGCTCACAAAGCAGAATTTTTGCTCATAAGACTCCACGGCTTAGAGCAGCGGGGGGGAACCTTTTTTCTGCCAAGGGCCGTATGGATATTTATAACAACATTCGCGGTCCATACAAAATTATCAACTTAAAAAACAGTGCTCCGCCAAGGGAGAACGATTCAGGCCAACAAAATTAATGCAAATAATTGTTTTTCTATTTGAAGTCATGTGGAGAGAGCCTAATCTGGCACACATACCCACACACACCCAGCCCGCCGCCCTAGGCAAATGCATAGGTCCAGGTCTTTTTTGTAGAAAAAGCCCAGCAGGAACTCAGTAGCATATTAGACCACATCCCCTAATATTAGCATATTAGGTCACACACTCATTAGCATATTAGGTCACACCATCTGGATAATCAAGTGCAAACTGAACTGTGACAGTCTTTTTCAGGCCCTGCAGCAATTCTGGCTGGCCAGCCAGGCCCCAGGGAGGCTGCTGCACAGTGCAACTGGGCCTTGTGATCTCTGCCTGGCCCTGGGGAGGCTGCTGCACAGTGCGGCTGGGCCCCACGATCCTCGTTGGCCAGCCAGGCCCCAGGGAGGCTGCCACATGGCTCAATTTGGCCCAATAATCTCTGAGGGCCTCACCAAGTGACCTCGAGGGCCGCATACAGCCCTCGGGACAGAGGTTCCCCACCCCTGGCTTAGAGGGAGCATTGCTTGCCACATCTAGCACATACACACAGTCTTCCTAGGGGCCACTGGTTTTGGCTTGGGAGAGAAGCCACCCATTCCACATTCGCCTGTTTACAAGAATGGGCTGGGCAATAATCTCCACCCAGCTATAATCCAGCTTTAAAAATTGCCTTGCCTAGACGAGGGGAACAAACCAAGAAAATGTGGCTGGCTTGAGTTGGCTTCATGCTCCTGGTCTGATAGTTATTACTTGGGTCGGTGAGGGGGGGGGGGCGGATTGTGTCCAGCAGCCCCATAGAGACAGAGGATAGACTTTCATGGCGGGGTTGCCACATCTGGGCTGGGAAACTCCTGGAGATTTGTGGTTGGAGCCTGGGAAAGGTGGGGTTAAGGGAGAGGACCTCATAGATACCCCCCTCCCAAGCAGCTGTTTTCTCTAGGGGAATTGAACTCTGTGGTCCGGGGAGATTCCCCAGGCCCCACCTGGAGGTGGACAACCAGATTTCATGAGCTCACTTCATCAGATCCAGTAGCACCTTGGACCAAGAAATCATTTCTACCCAAGACTGGCTAGGAAATAAAGACATTTGAGTTTTTTGAGAATTTTTAAAAGCTAATAATGACTAATTATCACATGGCAGTGTGCAAGGAGCGCCCCAGACATTAGGCACCACTAGGTGGTGAGCTAGGCTTGTCTTTTACGTCAAGAGACATTTTAGAGGTGGTTTTGCCATTGCCTGCCTCTGGTGTTCCTTGGAGGTCGCCCAGAGTCAAGGCTGACTCTGCTCAGCTTCTGAGATCTGACAAGATCGGACTAGCCTGGGCTATCCAGGTCAAAACTCATTTTTGTGATCCATTTGCTTGCTCTTCAGCAGCTTGTCTTTGGGCAGATGGGACCTTTGTTCTTGACTCCAGCACTGAAGCAAAAACATCTGCCAGAGCTGATGAGCAGTGCATGAGCCATTGTTAAGCCCACCTTAAGCACCTGATGGAGACAGGAAGGAGAGGCAGGTGGATGAGGGAAGGCAGTAGAGCCTTAGAGTTGGGAGGAGCCTTACTGGCCACATAGTCCAATCTTTGCTCAGTGCAGAAAGTCAGAGCGAGAGTATTCCAGCACTTAGGGAGAGCCCACTCATCCCCCAAGGGAATTCATTCCTTTTTCAAGCCACTCTCATCATTACAACTTCCTATTGTAAACTGATGTCCACCCCCCAGTAGTTCATAAAAGGGTTGGGGATACAGCAGTGAACTCCACTTGACTGCCAAGGGCATCTCGCTCTTTGGAGAAGGCACTGACCACTGTGCTGGCCACTTAATCTGGAGTGTTTATTGTGAATTCTGCCTGCTCAGCTCCCTTTCTTTCTCCACCAGGACAGAAGTCAAGGAGGAACTGGAGCTGTAAACTAAAGCCAAGACTATGAAAGGAAGATTAAAATGGAAGAGAGGCTGAGGAACAGAATCTCTAATTAGAAGACAGACCGTTGGCCACCGAGTTCCATTCAGAGGGACAACAATGCCAGAGTCCATGGAGCAGAACCAGGAAGCAACGAAGGGAGGCTGCAGCAGCCTCTGAGCTTTGCAAAGGGATTCACTTCATGGGGAGGCCTGAGCAGCCCACATTCACCCCCCTCAGCTGGTCAGA
This sequence comes from Heteronotia binoei, assembly GCF_032191835.1. Taxonomy (NCBI): domain Eukaryota; kingdom Metazoa; phylum Chordata; class Lepidosauria; order Squamata; family Gekkonidae; genus Heteronotia; species Heteronotia binoei. The sequence continues at coordinate 3,154,919 of NC_083228.1, read as the reverse complement.
CTCTGTGCCTCAGGCTGGAGGCTCTGCTCCATTCAGGGAGACTAGCAGCCTCCTTGCTTTTTGGAGGAGGAGGAGGAGGTGGGGAGTCAGGGTGAGGGCTCACCACCTCAGCTGGTTCAGCAGTTTCTTTTGTACGTCCTGCTAATTTCTGTTGCCGCTGCTCAATAGTTAAACTCCCATTGCCCTAGGAAGGGTCAAAGCAATGAAAAGCTGTCCAGGGCACAACGTCTCTGTGGCTGCCAAGAACAGCAAACCTGACTTGCTGGAGGAGGGAAATAATGGGATGTAGGCTGAGAAGGAACACCCCCCCCCCCATTTCCCTGGGTCACTTCTCCAGCCCCTCTCATCCGACAAGCCCCCTCCTGGTCTTTCTGCTTCAGTGGCAGCCCTGAATGTGCTAATTAGCCACAAGTTGTTGCCCCAAAAGCCAAGGCGAGGAAGTGTGGTGTGAATCATATGACAGCTCTGAAACATTTGGCCTCTCTTCACACACTGGATGGCAGGCAGAAGGGGTGGGGGTGTGTTGGGTTCTTATTCTGTTCCCTCCCTTAAGAGGCCATACTGGACCCCACATTCCCCCCCACACACACACACAGACAGGCATTACTGAGAGAGTTTATTGTGGGTCTTTGGCTATGAAGGGAAGGTGGACAGGGAAGGCAGTGGGGGAGGGAGCTTGCTGTGTCGTAAGAGGCCTCCTGGGAAGGAACAAGGGGCTTCTAGAACTGGAGATGGCAGCAGAATTAATTTGAAGCTCTCTTCAAAACAAAGGACTTCTGTAGCTTTCAACCTGCGTAGACAATGGCACATAGAAAGAGCATCAAAGGGTCGGCCGGTGGGCAGGAAGGGCTGCTTGCTCTTCCTTCCCCTTGACAGTCTCCTCCCATCTCCGCAGACTCAGCTCCCCACCCCCCACCCCATGTATTCATCCCATGCCCAGCCCCCCCCCCCCCGCTTGCTTTCAGCTTCTATCCTTTTGTTCTCCAGAGTTCATTTTCTGGGGAACAGCTGGCCCATTTCTCTCTGGAGAGTGGGTGTCCTTCCTTCCCAGGCAATGAGCTCCAGATGAAGAATCCCAGGGTTGACTCTCATCTCTGCCATGAACTCCCTGGGCAGCCTTTGCCAAGCTGCCTTGCCTCAGTCCCCCATCTGCCCCATGGGGGATACTGGCTGCTTTCTTCTAACAACAGCATGGATGTGAAGTACTCTGAGCTGTCTGAAGTGCCATGGAAAAGCTAATGACTGCTAGTAACCCCACATAAGATACTACAGGCATCTAGGAAGATGCTGATGGCCTTTGGAATAAACATATAGTAATTTTATTCCCAAGAGGAAAAGGAGGAAGAGGAGGAGAGCTGAAAGTCCTTGAACCCTTGGATAGGATACCTGCCATGCAGGCAGCTCAAGAGATGGAGATGGGATTGAGAGAGCTCTGAGAGAACTGCTCTTGGAAGCTGTTGTGAATTGTGACTGACCCAAGGTCACCCAGCTGGCTGCAAGAACTGTGACTGACCCAAGATCACCCAGCTGGCTGCATATGAAGGAGGAGCAGGGAATCAAAACCAGACTACACAAAACTGGCTTGGAGCAGTGGTGTGTACCTATGCACACATTTCTTTATGCTTGGCTCCTGCAGTCCTTCCACCTCAAAAATGGGGTCAAATAATCCTAGGGAAAGGGTGTGCAAATCTGCACATGAACAGTCCTGCAGAGGAACATAGCCAACACTCCCCTGAACATTTAGTATTTCAAAGTGCAACGACTTTGAAAACTTATCTATCTCACAAAGGTACTACAGAAAATGCCCAGCACAATTTAAGTGGCATATTGTGCTATATGTGAAAAGCAATGAATATGAAGAAACTGAAGCAAGAAATGGCAGGGCAATCACTTTCACCATTATACAGCTTGGGGGCGGGGGGTAATCACTTTCACCTTTTGATGTCCCAGCCAGACTCATTTGGCAGAGGTGGCACCTAAAGAAGTCATAGAATCATAGATTTGGTCATCTAGTCCAACCCCCTGCACAATGCAGGAAACTCACAAACACCTTCCCCACACATATACATTCCCAGTGAAATGGCAAAAACCTCCAGGATCCTTGGCCACACTGACCTGGAGAAAAATTGCTGACTGACCCAAAGTGGTGAACAGCATTTCCCTGGGTGTGTAAGAAAGGGTCACAAGAACTAAGCACTGATGCAGCCCTTCCTGCCCTCCTTCTCATGATCTGCCTAATTCACAGAATCAGCATTGCTGTCAGATGGCCATCTAGCCTCTGTTTAAAAACCTCCAAGGAAGGAGAGCCCACCACCTCCCCAGGAGGAAGCCCGTTCCACTGAAGAACTCTCTTAACTGTCAGGAAGTTCTTCCTAATGTTTAGCTGGAAACTCTTTTGGTTTAATTGCAACCCGTTGGTTCTGGTTCAAGTTTCTGGGGCAACAGAAAACAATTCTGCACCATCCTCTGTATGACAACCCTTCAAGTATTTGAAGATGATGATCTTATCACCTCTCAGTCACCTCCTCTCCAGGCTAAACATGCCCAGCTCCTTTAACCTTTCCTTGTAGGACTTGGTCTCCAGACCCCTCACCATCTTCATTGCCCTCCTCTATACACATTCCAGCTTGTCGATATCCTTCTTAAATTGTGCTGCTCAAAACTGAACGCAATACTCTAGGTGAGGTCTAACCAAAGCAGAGTAAAGCGATACCATCCCTTTGCGTGAACTATACATCTATATAATTCTCCACTATACTTCTGTTGATACATCTCAAAATCACATTGGGCTTTTAGCCATCGCATCACACTGCTGACTCATGTTCAGTGTACGGTCCACTAAAACCCTTAGATCCTTTTTGCACATACTACTGCCAAGACAAGTCTCCCCCAACCTATAATGATGCATTTGGTTTTTCTTACTTAAATGCAGAATCTTATGTTTATCCTGGTTAAAAATCGTTTTATTTATTTTAGCCCAGTTTTCCAGGCTGCCAAGATCATCTTGTATCCTGTCTCTGTCTTCTTCCATATTTCAGGAAATCTTTCTGCTCCTTGTCTATTGAATGCAGGGTTCTCAGCCTTTTTAAGCCCATGACACCTTTGGAATCCGGAAATAAGGCTGGTGGGCACTTTCAAAAAATGGCTACCGCAGGGGGCGGAGTCACATACACCAAGGAGCCCAAGTGCAGGGGAGAAGAAGGGTGAGAGAGAATAAAACTATCACTGTGGCGGCAGCAACCACCAAACAGTGTCACTTTCATCTGCATATCCAATCAGGCCAGCAGGAGACAATCAGAAGCGCCCAACTTTGCCTGATTCACTTTCTATAAACACTTGGTGGGCACTGAAAAAGGTGTCAGCGGGTGTCATTGTCTTATCTGTAAAATAATTCAGAAAATGATGCAGATGCCTGGCTTTGTCCTCTTGCTTGTGCAGGCTCTGGCAGTCTGGGAAGGAAAATTCAAATAGTGTTGTCATCATGTCCGGAGGGCATACATCCGAGAGTTCTGAAAGAACCCAAAGTTGAACTTGTGGATCTTCTGACAAAAATATGTAATCTTTCACTGATATCTGCCTCTGTTCCTGAGGACTGGAAGGTAGCAAATGTCACCCCCATCTTTAAAAAGGTTCCAG